>NW_022589707.1:68134117-68336672 GCF_004348235.1 Phoca vitulina | reverse complement strand
ATGCCCTGAGCTGAAGGCAGACGCTTAACTGACTGAGCCACCCAGGCGCCCCTGAAATAATTCTATCTTATATTTCATGTATGTGGTTCCTCCCAACAACTACATGAGGTAGGCAGGACACATAGTCTCTGAACATGAGTAGGTTCAAAGCAAGCTATTTGCTCGGGAGTGATGCTGCTGGAACAGAAGCCTGGTTTTGGGGGACTAACATTCCAGGAATCCATACTGCTTATCAGATTGTCCAGGAAAATTTATTTTTTACCAAGTTCCTGTTGACTTGTTAGTCTTAGGGTATTCCTCTTACTTCTAGAACTATTTTGTGATCTCTACCAAGGCTTAGCAGATACTGTCTCTGTAACAGTCAGCTCTGCCCTTAAAGTACAGAAGCAACTGTGGAGAATAAATAGGTGTGGCCGTGTTCCTATAAATACTTTTTACAAACACTGGTAGTGGGCCGGATTTGGATATGAGCCACAGTTTGCTAACCACTAACCTGTGCCATCCCAGGTAAATCTGTTAGATTCCTTCTCGTAAGAAATTTAAATGACTTCAGGTTTCCAGGCAAATTACTCACTATGAGACTACGTGTTTTATTTTGTTGTCCTTGTTCCTACCACAGCTTCAACAGAGTCCCCTGCTGCTACTGTTGACTCGGAAACAATAACACTAAACAGTGGAACACTACAGGCATTTGAGATTCTTCCAGTGAGTAGCACTTCACAAAACAGAAATGGGCATTTTATGCATAAGAAAAATCACTGGTTTTAGCACTGTTACCATATAAACAAATGAAATAAAAACATGATTGGCATTCAGTGCAGCTCTGTCCATGTTTTTGAGGCCAGATTGTTAAACGAGGACATAAATCAGACTTCCACTTTTTCTTCATCTCTAGAGGTTTAAACCAATAACGTGCTCTTTTTACATATGAACGTGACAGGGCTTAATGAGGAGGGTGCATGCTATGGATTTGTATTGAGTCATAAACAAATACCATCCATAACCAAAAAGTTTATTGTACTGGCCCTTGGGGATACAGAATTTAAAAGTCCCAGTCCTAAATGGTGTAGCCACTTTACAGAAGAACCTTGCAGTTCTTCTAAAGGTGAAACAGTATAGTTAACATCTGAGCCATCAATTCTGAATAATTCATTCATTCAGCAGTAAAAAAGAACAAAGTACTAATACATGCTCCAAGGGTGAACCTTGAAAATGTTATGCTAAGTGAAACTAGCCACAAAATACCATAGAGTGTTTGATTCCCATTTATTTGAAGTGTCTAAAATAGGCAAATCTGTAGAGACAAAAAGATTAATGGTTGCCTATGCTAAGAGGTTGTGGGGGAGCTAAGGACCAAGATGGCTAATTTGAATGGGGTTTCTTTTGGGTGAAGTAGGGTAACTTTTTAAGTCTCCATTCTTACCCTGTTTTCTAAAATGGATAATACCCAGAATTAGCTCATTTTTCAGGAAGAAAATATAAAGTAGGTTTTATTTAAATTCTGTCAAGCTTTATTTGCTGTGAAAAACATAGGGCTATTAGTGCAAGTTTATCCTCTGCACAGTCAAATCTCATGAGGATAGTCGACATGGCTAAAGGTTCTCTTTTAGAACAACTTTGGAACCTCTACTAGCAATTTATTTAACCTAAGCTTCCACTTCCTAATCCTGTGGTCTCCAAAATAGGGATGTGTAATATAACCCTTTGTCACAGGTTGAAAACTTTTTTTTTTTGGCCACCTCCTCTCTGCCCCCTGGCCAAATAATATACATACATATATTTAGAGTATGTGTTCAGGTTTTTACTTATTTGGGTCACAGATATTTAGACTTCTGTCCTAATTTATTAATAAAAGATGATATTGCCTCAGCTTCAAAAAATCATGAACATTACAGGAACTTAAATAAAATGCATATATTTAATACATGAAGTATTTATTGTCTGACCACATCTAATTTACTAATTATAAATTGTAAATGATCAGCTTTTACTTCTATGGAGAGGGAGGAAAGAAATTGAGTCCTACTTGAGTCCTACTGTGTGCCAGGCACCATTTTGTAATAATTTGTAATGCTCACAACCCCTTCCCTGAGGTAGTTATTATGCCTGCTTTAGCAATAAGGAAACTTACTTTCATTGAGCTAGTACCAGGAGAGCTATTATAACTTCAGTACACAAGACCACAGGCTCTAGGACTTCAACATCACCCTCTAAGTGTAAACACTTTCCCTGTGGGAGAAAATGATAAACCGAACTCAAATTATCAAGCATAGAAGTTGAATAGTTTTGTGACAGTTCTGTGAAACCTATCAAGATAAACTATCAATTAACCAGCTTTTCAAAGTTACTCTTTTTCATTCAGAACACTAATTACTATCTCTGTACATTTCTTAGTATAAAAAATAGTTCCTAAAATTATACTATGGAAAAAATCTGTTCAAGTAAACTCTGTAGTACCTTTTCAAAAATGTGAAACTTGTAAAAAGTGGGGAGAGTGCCAGTTCTTTACATGCTAGACAGGCAGTGAAGGAAGACTGTGTGCGGGTTACTGCACTGGACACAGTGGCTTATGCTACCGTGTCTTGGTGCCTTGAAATAAATGGCTAAGACCAGACCATAGAAATACATGGGAGTGAAGAGCAGGATCAAGGTTCTCTGTTAAACCTCCCAGACAAGTGTAAGGACGTAGGACGAGTCAGTATTATACCCTTCATTGTGTTACTTGAGGGCACCTTCAGGATTGGGAAGTACATTTGTGGCTAGTAAATTAAAGACTCCATTTCAGATATAAAGCTAGACTTAAGTAAGCTTACTCACTCAGTGTGTTGCACCTATGTTGATCTTAACTTTTTTGCTTCAGTCTTTCCATTTACAGCCCACTGGCACTCCAGGCACCTACCTGCTTCAGACAAGCTCAAGCCAAGGCCTTCCCCTCACTCTGACGGCTAGTCCCACAGTAACCCTGACGGCTGCCGCACCTGCTTCTCCTGAACAGATCATTGTTCACGCTTTATCCGTATGTTCCATCAGTTCCTTGGTTTTTCTAGTTTCTGTAGAGAAGACTGGCTGATAAGTGTCACCAGAAGCTTTTTGTTTTTAATACTATGAGAGAACCCATGTGCCTTCAATAATAACAATAGGTCTAGGGGAGAAATGGATTATGTAGTCTAAGTATTTGAGTACCTGTTAGGAACCAGGATTAAATGATACTAAGTTTAAGAGCCAGAACTAATAGAGTCCACTTATTTAAACAATTTTTCCTACTGCTGTTGTCTTAGGAGCATAGTTTTACACCATTACTCTGCCTCTACTGGAGTATAACCCTTACCCCTGTGTGTCTCCTTACAGGAGATGGAATGATTGGGGGGGGGGGGGGTCCTAGACCACTGCAGTTCCAGAGGTGAGGGCAGGGGTGGGGACAGGCGGGTGCCACCTGTAAATGGTAGTTGTCGCCTATAACTGAAGTCTGGTTGGGACTTTCTCATTTTGCCATTGACCATTTTCTTTGACATTTTATAGCCAGAACATTTGTTAAACACAAGTGACAACGTCACGGTGCAGTGTCACACACCACGAGTCATCATTCAGACTGTTGCCACAGAAGACCTCACTTCTTCCATATCCCAAGCAGAACTGACAGTAGATAGTGATATTCACTCATCTGATTTTCCTGAGCCTCCAGATGCCCTAGAAGCAGACACTTTCCCAGATGAAATTCATCAGCCTAAGATAACTGTAGAGCCATCATTTAATGATGCTCATGTATCCAAATTCAGTGACCAAAATAGCACAGAACTGATGAATAGTGTTATGGTCAGAGCGGAAGGAATCTCTGACACCGACCTTAAACAAGAGGAGTCATCTTCTCCTTTAGCCCGTGCTTATGTTACTGAGGTAAGTTGCAATTAAGGGAACAGCCTCTGGGTTCTTGCCTTGAGCCTTAAACCTTCATTTTGGAAAAAGCCTAGCAATAATTTATGGGGGGGAGGGGGTCCTCCACCAACTTCCCTTTTTCTCTGGACACAAAATCAAATGCAAACTGTACCTGCGACCTCACAAGATGAGACAGCAGTGTGTTGCTCAGCCTTAGCACCAAAACTTTTCCCCCTGTACCCTTCCAATAGCTTGAGATTTGTTTGTTGGGACCTATGGAACTATTTTCAGGAGAGTGGTTAGTAGTAGGTCTTTGTGGTACAGCTTAGCAACCTTACTTACCCCAGTGTAACAGTGCTGTTTCTTCTACGTTCAGGGGACCTAGAACCGAATTCCTTTTAAGTTCTGTTTTGTCCATTTTTAGGCTTTAATTTTCTTTTCTTTATAAAATGGGATAATGTTTGACTATAAAGTCCTTTTTTGGGAGCTTAAGGAAAACTAAGAAATAGGAGTCAGAATGTCTTTTTTTTTTTTTTAATTGCTACTGTTTAGGATCTAGAGTCTCCTACCATAGAAGAACAAGTTGATCAAACAGCCATTGATGATGAAACCATACTTATCGTTCCTTCACCACATGGCTTTATCCAGGCATCTGATGTTATAGATACTGAATCTGTCTTGCCTTTGACAACACTAACAGGTACTGTGATACAACTCCATCATGTGCCTGATAAATCTTAAGGGGAACATCAGGCTACTTGATCCAACAGTAGTCATCTTGTTAAGATATTGCACTTTGGTCGAGTACTTACTATACCTTCTTGACATGGATTAGAGTACATACATGTAAACTTACTTAACACTTAACTCATTACAGATCCCATACTCCAACATCATCGAGAAGAATCAAATATCATTGGATCATCTTTGGGCAGTCCTGTTTCAGAAGACTCAAAGGATGTTGAGGATTTGGTCAACTGTCATTAGGTAATTCTTAAGAGACAGGTAGCTCAGGCAGAGAAGCCACACTGTTAATTACAACATCTCCAAAGAAATAGGAGCAACTCCCAAGAGGCTTAATTCACCATTCCTTTGGCTTTTAAATAACTACAGTGCTTAAGCCACATACATGTTGCTGCTATGACTATTTACCTCCTTTAAATATACCATCTGAGGTCAGTCTTAGGACAGTGTGTAGATGAACTGAGTATGGAGGTCTTAACTGCGTAGATCCCTGTGATTGGTGTTAATTGTCAGCAGGGAATTTCATTCACTTCAGCTACTGAGAAAAGTTTACAATCACCAAAGCTTATCTACTTTGTTTTACAAAGCAGTCATACTCATCTCTAAAGATCGGACATGGCTCTATCCAGTCTCAAGTAGGCCTGTTCGTATTTCGGAGACATCCCATCAACATGGTGTAGAGCTTACCAGTGACGCTCAGAAATGTCACGTACCCTTAGTTTGAAAGGTGCCCAGCATCCCATACAGAGACCTAGGAGGGCACTGTGTGGCCATGACTGTTGGTTTACCCATTGCTGGCAGTGGGAGCTGATTCAGGCTGGGTACACAAAGAAGCATTATAAGAACATTCACTACAGGTTTTTTATTACTTATAAAGGGAATATGGAAGAGAATAGCAACACAGCTCACCAGAAGCTAGAGTCTTCACCCCTTCAGAACCCACTGTTGTCAGTTTACAAAGTTAGCACTTTGAAGTAAAATTAAATGGGAAGGAAGTACGGTTGCCTACCCTATACTCCGACTCTCACATGTTTTGCTATACAAATTACCCAGGAAATCGTTGAGGAAGGTATGAGTCTGCCCTTCACTTTAATGCATCAGCTGGTGGGGTGTGACATAACTTCTCCCTCTCAGGCAATTTAAAAAAACAAAATTTGCTTCTGTTATGAAAGGAAAGAAATCAAGAGTCATTCATGTATTAGAGAAGGTGAAGCCAAAATTAGCCTCTAGGGCTTTAATGAACATGACCCCTATAAAAAAGTCACAAAAAAAAAAAAAAAAACCTTGTATAAATTATTTTATTTATTATTGTAATTAGATCTTCACAATCAAAGTTGTCTTTTCACCGTCTGTGTTTTGTTAATGTGAAATTGTAGTTATAAGCAGAAGTTGGTTGCCTAGGGAACAATAATTGTATATTCAGTTTAACAGAAATAAAAGAATATTTGTCTTAAAATGCAAGATTGTTACATAGCCTTTCGCCATGCACTTACATTATAAAAAGTCTAATTTCAAAAGTGAAAATTGCTTGTGCCCTTTGAGCTTTAAGGGTTGGAATGTTTAGGTGCAACACCACCTCCTTAAAGAAAAAGCAAAGCAATCTAGGCTATGTCTCCCCTGCAAGAGGGAATTTTAGATTTACAATTAACATGAAAATCATGTATCAGACTTGTGCAGGTGATTCTTCAGCATAGCTTACCCGGCTCTGACTCAACAGTCCTAATGTATAGCTTTGAAGAGACCTGGTAAGTATTTCTCCTTGGCAGCCTCACCTCCCCACGTCATGGAAGTACAGGTTCGCACATACACATAACATGATGATAGAAAATAAGATATAGTAAATTAGATTTCTAAATTTCGGTTCTAAGTCTCCTTGTCGATACCAGTAGATCTAAAAGAAGAAGAATTAAATAAGAGTTTTAAGTAATAGCCACTAGGCCTGGCATGAAAATTTTTCAATACAACTGATTCTTTTTCAACTGTGACCACTTTCATCCATATATACTTTCCCCCACTGAGACAGTCTTTACGTTAGTATACATTTCTGAAACCAATGTGGCCAGAATGTAATTTTTCTCTTTATAATTCTAGTAATACCAAATTTCCACATCCAAGATCATACTTTTTCCTGCTTTCTCAGCTACCTTTTTTCTGTTCAAACCAGTAGTCATCCAATCACTGACAAGCCATCCAAGAATGTATACCTTGTAGGTCAGTTTTAAATGTATTTGAGTAAAAAGGTACAGGTCTCTTAGGTACTGGAAGGGATGACAACTTTTAAATTCTTATTAACTACAGAGTCAGGTTGCCAATACATGGTAAGTTCTTATACAAAACTAGGTCATGTTAGTCACTCCTGGCTTTAGGCTGGGAGTGAGAAGAGCCATCTCTAGTAGTTTTGTTCCAAAGACTCCAGAAGTAGATGGGCCAACTCTTCCTCAGAGCAAAGGAGTAGAGCAGAATAAATTAATGAGATAAGCACATTACAATGGTGATTTAAGCCCTATGTGAGTCAAAACTACTGCTTTTAAGGGTTTATAGTTTTGGTTCTACCTCTCCTCAAGGGAAATAAAACAACAGCCAAGTAATTAATGACCAAACAATTGGCAAATATCTAAGTGAGGATCTATCACTGTCTTTGTTTATGTAAAGGAAAAGCATCTTTATGGTAAGTAGTTGTACATTCTTATGACAAGGATATAGCTGTAGCTTAAGATTTCCCAGGAGGTTCTTGGTGTTAATTACTTTCATTTGGGGAGATAAGCACAGAGATTAAAATAGACTAATTCTGTAATTAGAAGTAAATCCAGAATGCTGTATCTCTTCCCTTTAGAGCAGTAATGGCATTTGCCAAATCCTGCTGGGCCTGTAGGCAGTCCTTGAAGGAAGATGTATTAGGTAAATTAAACTAAAGCTTTGGCCACCCAAGTCTTAACTCTTTCCCCCCCTCCCCACTTTTTTTTTTTTTAAGCTTTCAAAGGTTCCCTTTAGAATTAACAACTCCTGATTCCAGAAACAAAAAATCTGCCAATTAATATTCAGACTTCTGACATCCTTTGCATCGAGGTGGGGACGGGTAATTAGACATACCCTTTCTTACAGACCCAAGGCTGGGAATCTGTCCTACGTATACACTGCAACCTTCAGCCCTCCAGGATACTCAATTTAAATTCTAAATAGTACTCACAAGTATGCAGGCAGTAATACTACTCAAAGAGATGCAGACAGCAAAAAATATATTCAAAGGTTTTGGAGGTAGTTGAGGGAAAACAAAAGCACTGATCAGCGTTACCTGTATGAAAAGAAATTGTGTCAGGCCTTGGTTAGACTGGAGTTTAAGCAATGTCCTATTATAAAACACTTCACATTGTAAAATAGTATCTACCACCAGGTTTGCCTTCTGGAATGTTAGTATTTGTAAATCTGTTCCAGTATGTTACTTCTTTTAGTACTTCCTTTTCCTATCCTTTTCCTCCACTATGAAAGGAGACAAAACATCATAGCTCATAAAACTAGCTAAGCTCAAAATAACCCCTTGACAAAAAGATTAGAAAGCATTTAAACCTCATTCCCAGGATGAAGGATTACACTGGGGAAAGTTCTAACCTTTGTTACGTTATTTTGCATACGCCAACAAAAATTAAAACCAAAACGGTTTTTGAACATTTTGGGAAATACTGAGATAGGTTTCTAATACATTGGAGTTCTGTTTCTATCACAAATAAAGCATTATACTCATTCTTTTTATTAAGATGTCAATGAAACTTCACTAAAATTCTCTTTGATTTAATGAAATGTGATATAAAAATGCCCTTTTTAGACTATGGGAACTATAGCTATATTTTACAGCAGAAGTACCAAGCTACATTATACAGGATAAAGAATAAGGACCAAATAATCTTTTTAAAGGATAACGAGTGTGCTTTTAGGAACAAAATAAACTTAAGGGATTAGCAGGAAAGGGGAGTTGTGGGTCGTATACAGAGGGGAATTGCTGGTGCCACTGACGAGTTACAAATTTACTAAACACAGAAACATGGCAGACTCAGAAATAACTACTTACTTGACATGGGCTATTTCATATACTCAACTGGGGGGTATTCCTGTTGTCAGCTGCAGTTCAAGCGGTAATAAAACTGAATACTAGACTGTGACTAGAATACTCCACAGATTCATGTACTGGCCTCTTGTATTTTTTCTGAGTGTTAAACTGAACCACAATACTGAGGCTTTCAAAAAAACTTTGGCGAGGGCGCCTGGGTGGCTCAGATGGTTAAACGTCTGCCTTCGGCTCAGGTCATGATCCCAGGGTCCTGGGATCGAGTCCCGCATCGGGCTCCCTGCTCAGCGGGGAGCCTGCTTCTCCCTCTGCCTCTCTCTCTCTCTCTGTCTCTCATGAATAAATAAATAAAATAAAATCTTTAAAAAAAAAAAAAAAAAAAACTTTGGCGAAGAGCCTGGGTAAGACACAAAATAAACATACTTACTAGAATCAATAAGGATGTTAAGCTGCCAACAACTAAATTGATGATTCGATCCTGAAAGAGAAAAGAGTTCTTGAGCTCTATGATAGGTCCACGTCACTTTCAGAAAGGTACAATTCTAGCCACTACGGTGATGGCGAATTAAGAAATGAAGGTCCTGCCCCTCTCTGAGCTTTACACACACACACACGTAAGTGCCAGAAAGGCCAAGTGTACTGAGCCACCAGGGTGGAGAAGGTACTTTGGGAAGACACGGACCACTAATGAGAAAAGGTTTTCTGAAAGGACATGATGCTTTTACACTATAGTCTTTTGAAGACTGGGAAGACTGAATGGGGAAAGGATGCTTATAAATATTCCCTGTGCTGCTGGGAACAGTTTGAACAGAAGCAAAGGGACAAGGGCACTCGCATGGCCAGCCAGCCCAGGGCCTTGGTGACAAATATCAGGAACCAGACCGTAGAGGACTTTGAGTGCCATGAGTTTGGGCCTGCTTGTGTTACAGCTTAGGTGTCCTTGCCTAATGTAATTTAGAAGCAGAGGCTACTGCTGGAAGGGATCACACAATGCCAGGGCTGGAGGCAGTCTCACACCATCTAGGCCAGTGCTTTGCCAACTTAATAGCAAAAGCCTTTAGTAACAAAATAATCATGTGATTGAATGCCGAGCCTGGGGTCCTACCCACCGCTGAGCCTTCTTGTCATTCCCATCCCCACTCCAACCAATTCCACAGAAAGGTTTGGAAAACGTCTCATCTAATTCAATCCTTCTATTATAGATTAAGATAAATTTAGGTCCAGTGAGTATGGTTAAATTTTTTGTCTAAAGCCCTACAGCAAGTGTGAAGCAACTTTTTAACAGGATTCCCAAATCAGGGTCACTGGTTAGATAAAGCTTCAGCTCTAGGGACTCAAGTATTTTATATATATAAAACTAATATAATGTTAGTAATACGTAATACACGTGTAATATGTAGATTTGGTTGAGCTTACAGAACAGGGTCATGATTAACAAACACTAAAGGCCACTGAGAATACCAAGTAGTCTTATTACTGAGAAGTCAAAACAAATCCGTAGTCTTTTTTTTTTTTTTTTTTTCCCCAAATCCGTAGTCTTAAAGATTTTTGGTAGCATCTGAGCAGGAACAGCAGCTATGGAACATGAGTAGGCAATAAACAACCGCTCACAGATCGAAGGGCACAGGAAGGAACAAGCAGAGCAGCAACTGAACACCCACTTCCGAGGTGTCTACATTTAAAGCTGAGAACCCAAAGATAAGAGGCAAGCCAAGCTGAGAGAACAGTGAAGGAAAGCCAAGTATTAAATTGGGTGTGCTTGACCTAACCAAGGACAAACCCCTCTCTCCAGACCAAGGCCACTGCAATTCACATGTTATAGAGGACAAAGGAGACAACTCCAGCCACACCCTTACTAACCTAGAAGGACTCAGAACCAATCTTTTCACCGCCTCAGCTACAGAAGCCTGCCCGGCAACACCCAGAGTCTGAAATTACAACCATTTGTGGGCAAAGAGACCCAGGGCCAAATCACCGGTCACTGGTCACTGGTCACTGGTGTCCACACACAAGACAAATGTGTGTCTCAACCTAAGTTGTACAGTCTCTTAATGGGAGTCCCACTGTTTTTACCTTGTGAAAAAAGTTTAACTTAGAGTATCTGCTCTCGTCTCTAAGAGTTCGAGGGATTTGCAGAAGTTCACCAAGGTCTGCATACCTCACAACAGCTCTCTTACCCATAGAAAGAAGCAGTGAAGAGGTTCAGGTGAGGGAGCCAAGCAGAATCACTTATCTCCAAACAGCACAGCAAGATGCCAACTAGGATCAGAGCAGGAGAAAAATCGTAGTGAAGGGATAGTAACTATGCCAAGAGCTTTTGTGTATCTTCTAAAAAATAAAAATAAAAAATTCTGGGATGAAATGATATCAGGACTATTTTACAGGTGGCAAAACAGGCTCTGGGAAAGACAATTTGCCCAAGGTCTCACTCAGCAATGGAGACAGGATTCAATGCCGAGAGAGCAGATCCCACTTAACTTCTCACTGGAAGAGCAGCTTGGAATGCTACTTCTGGTCTAGACAAAGACATCAAGTGGCAGGTGGCCCCTCAAAAAGCCCATTAGCAAAGAACTACAGTAGAGTGTCTTTCAGGAATGAAGAGTTCCTCAAATGACTTTTTCATGTTGTCAAAATTACATAAGCCTAACTGGTTTTAATCTTTCATAATATATCTAAACTTTAATGAAGACTCCTTGCTTGCCTTCTAGACAGTTCACTGAATAGAATCCCAAGTCCTCTTCATGAATATCAGTCATTCTATCACAATGCAGCCCCTCTGGGACTCCCAAGATGGGACGAACCATTTAGCATATGGTCAAGTGCTTCTCACAGGGTTTTCCTTCTCCAAGCCAAGGACTTGGCTTCAGGCCTTCTGCTATCCAAGTAACCATGAATCCAGGCCAAAGAAACAGCAGAGTTGACTTAGTAAGACCTCCCACTTTCAGGCGCTTCTAAAAGCTTGTTATGTATGGAAAGTGTGGTCTGCAGCCCAGCAGCGTCAGCCTCACTTGAGAGCCTGTGAGAAATGCAGAATCCCGGGCCTTGCCTCAGGACCTACTGAATCAATCTGCATTTTAACAAGATCTTCAGGCAATTTGCACATTAAAATTTGAGAAGCACTGCTCTATCAACAAGTCCAAACTAAACCATTTTAAATATTGAGAAGTTCAAATAATAGAGAAGAGACCCTTCCCTGGGCCCAGAGATTACTTGCTGGGCTTTAGCATCTCTCCCAGCTCCCAATCTCCAAAGATAGAGCAATAAAAGCAATTAGTTAAATAGCATTTCAAAGGGCAGTTTTCAAACTAATATGCATCAAATTCATAATAAAGTACATGAAGATAAGAGTATTAATTTCTCATAGAAACGGTCTCCTCCCCATTTTTATATTATTCCTATTTCGCCTACCAAAACTTCTCCCCTCCCAGACCTTTAGACCTTACACTGTGTTTTATTTTCACTCCCCAAGAAAGATCGAAGGATCCAAATCATCCTTGATCCTTACTTGCAGAAAGGATAGGATAGGGAATTAGGACACCCTAGCACATGAACACAGAAAATACATAGCATAGTTCTGAGAGGGATTCTGCATATATTACCTTGTGAGTCATTCATTCATTTAAACATCTCCATGACAGCTCAATAAAATGAAGAAAATTACTATATTTCAGATGCAAATACAATGAATAAAACAGTCTCTACCCTCCAGAAGGTGGCACTGTTCATAGCTCAAGAGGGCACTAAGGAGAAAGGAAGTGAGGTACCTTCGTCAGGTAGAGAATGTAAGACAAAGTCAAACCTGAAAGAGGACTAGCAGATGAACAAAAAGGGAAAAGAAGGGGGTCCAGAGGGACTTTAGCCAAGACGCCAGAGAGAACAAAAGCATGGCAGATGTAGATAGCCCATAGCTGAGCCAGCTTCTTTAGACCTGAGCAAAGGGGCTGGCATCAGCCTCGAGCCCAAAGCAGTTAGGTCTTCATGTTCCTTGCAAATGGAGAAAGAGAAAATGATGGACATATGTGCCAGCGGCTTATACCTGGGATGGCAGAAGTTAACCCTGTGAATCAAGTAAGAAAATACGATCTCCATTGACTAATGGGTAACTAGCTTCAATGAGACTGATCTTTCAAGGCCATACAACCAGGTAATGGCCAAGTCTATCCAATGCTCTTTGCAAAATTCAAGCCAAAGGTCTAAGAATCCTTAGACTAATAATATGTATGGATCCTGAAATTAGAATTAAGAAACCAAGGTTCTCATCTCCCTTCTGCCACTGGCTAACCACGTGATTAACATAATTAAAAAAAAAAAGATCCCTTAACCCATTTGGGTCTATCATACCAGGGGATTGGGCTACGTGGTATCTGGACCCTTCCTGCTTTAAAATTTATGGTTCTGGATTGTCAGCTTCAAATTGCACTTGGGCCAGAGTAGAGGGCCTACTCCCCAGCAATCAGAAAGCAGAGAAGCCCCCCAGTCTTGCCTTGTCAGTCATGAGCCAGCATCTTGGTACAAGACAGAGAACCCCAAACTCATGTCAAATGCTCAGGCATTTCATGACGGCTCTGGGAGGAAACTGGCAGTAACATCTCAAATAAAAACGCATTTGCCCTCGGCAACCTGGAAACATCCTGGTTCTAGACTGTTCAGAATGCTAACAAGTCTTCCATTTCCAGAGCAATTTATTGTTTGCCTACTTCCAAAATGGATCTAAGGGCTTGTGCTACCACAGTAAAACCCCAGCCCGTTCAAGCAACAACAGAAAGAGCAAGGCAAAATTTCCAAAGCGGTTTGGGGAGTGGAGTGAGAGGACAGACACAAAAAAATTGGACTAAAGACAAACTTTTCCGATTTAAGCTCAAATGTTAGTACTAAGACTGCTGGGGAAGTGGGAAGTGCAATAGGGTTTAAAATTGCTGGCTAAATTAAGCACACTGGATCATTAGAAGAGGCAAACTTCTCCTGGATCTAAGAGTTTTGTTGCATGGGTCTTTGCAAATATAGGGACACAGAAAACACAGCTACTTCACACATCATTGTCTCTTATACTGACCAGTAAGAAAGAATGAAGGCATAAAGTTCTCACAAGAGTGAGCTGCGGGATGGGAGGCTGGGGTGGCCAGCATGCCACGCTCCCAATTTGAATGCTCATCCTTCAGAGCTCAACCCGAACATCAAGTCCACTGTAAATCCTTTCTGGACCCCATCCTCAGGCACCTTCCCCTCAGGGTGAGATGCTCTTGTCTCAGGACTCCAAGGTCACACTGCCCAGACTGGAGGCTTACTGCCCTGAAACAGAACGTACTCCCCGTCTCCTCCATTAGGAGCGGCAGTTAGTTTATGGCAAGGCAGGCAGCCTCCTCGTCCTCCTTCCCTGCGGCCTGGCACATGGTTGACTCAGAGAATCGTTAAGCACAAGTGGCCAACGGCATTTCTCTTCGAGGGCCTCTCACCAACAGAGGCTCCTCTCTCATCATGCATCCGGGGCCTGGCTCCTTGGAAATCCCAGCTCCCAGGCAGAACAGCCTGGTGGCCTCGCTGTTCCGCGACGGACACATCACAGCCCAGAAGCTACAGCCTGGTCCTGCAGCCTAAAAGGTCACGTTTCTGCAGCCACGAAGGCCTGACACCCTTCTGGTGCCTCCCAGGCTAGGTGCCATTAATTCCACGAAAATACCTGATAAACCAGGGTCCAGGTTTCCCTACCGAGTACAAGCCCAGTTACTCACTTTCAGCTACAGCAGGACCAAGCGCTGGTTTCAGAGACAGGACAGCAACTCCTGCTGAGGAATTCATCCTCCGGCAGAGCTGCTCAGCACTCCCCGGGAGAAGCAAAGGAAAACAGAGAATGCTCTGTGCAGGACAGAAAACCCCTGGATGGACAAGGCCACAGAAACGATCCCCTCCACCCTCTGGAGAGAGACAGAGGGTGCAAGGGTTGGGGTAAGATGGAGAATTCCATTTTTGGCGTCGCCTCTAATTTTGTGACTCCGTAAAATCCTTCACCTCCCACATGGTCGCAGGTAGCCCAGCAGACCCACACCCTCCCGCTACATGTTCCCCAGGTCCGTCCTCACACCCACACTCGCAAGTCCTGTGAGCTGTCCCACCCCCTGAAACCTGTTCCATGTGAGCCAACGGCTTTGGGGACTGCAGAGTTCTCCCACACCCTGCATTTCTCTTGCCGCCTCAGTCTCTGAACGCTGTCCCCGAGAGAGCCGTGTCACCCATGTACTCACGCCAGGTTCACGGCCAGGAGGGGGTGTAGGGCATTCCCTGCTCCCTGGGCCAGATGGAGTTAGCAGCTTCAGTAAGATCCTCCGCTACAGTCTGGGTGTTTGCGTCCCGCTAATTCTTCAGCTTCATATCCTACCACCCACTGTGACACTATTAAGAGGTGGGGTCTTTGGGACATAATTAGGCCACAAGGGCAGAGCCCCCAGGAATGGGACTGGTGCCCTTGTGAGAGGCTCCAGCTCTCCCTCATGCCTTCCAGCACGTGAGGGCACAGACACCAGCTACAGTCTGGCAGAGGACCTGCATCCAGCCTCGCTGGCATCCTGACCTCAGACTTCCGGCCTCCAGAACGGAGAGAGAAAGGTCTGTTTATAGAATCACCTAGTCCTTGGTCTGCGGGATTCTGTAGTGGCAGCCCAAGTGGACTAAGGCATCCTCTTTAAAGCCTATGTCCCTGCCAATGTCCGCTCCACTTCTTCCCCTCCTCCTCTCAGTTCCTCGATCATTTCTGCACCTGCTTTTGCCAAATTGGTAGCCCTCCAACGTTCTGCTCTACTGCCCCTCCATCTGGTCTTCACCCACATCCACAGACTAGATCCTTCTCCAGCTGTTACACCGAAGCTCTAACTTGAGGGCCTCCCTCCCAATCTGGGACCATGGAGTCAGCGGTTTTCAGCTGTGCACGGAAGCCTCCCCAGTGGATCTGTTCATCTGCTCCTGATGCTTTGAAAACCCGGTCCTGAGTCCCTCCCAGACCCTCAACCACTTCTATGCTCCAGCACTAAGCCTCGCTGTGAAGCCTCCCCACTGTCCTAACCCCACCGGCCAGTTTCCGCGTCCGTCTCCCCCTCTACCCTGTAAGGTCTGGGAGCCCGAGGGCCGCGTCTTCCTTGTCCACTGTCAGACTGCGGGCCACTCACTACACACGGCCACGGGGCTGCAGGCCAGCCCCGTGCTTCGCCCTCCCAGCTGAGCTCCCGGCACCGGCCTGCAGCACCCCACTGGCAGGAACGCCTTTCTAATTCGGACAAAGCCAAGCCACGCGGCTGAGGGAGCTGCCACTGCCCACAGCAGAGAGAACCTTCTTTTGTTTGTACAAGGGTGCCACCGAATCGGGGGGTAGCACTAGTCATGCTGACCACAGCACCCAGCGTGTATTAGATGCCCAAGTATTAGCTCAAAGACAGACTAACCGAGTTGATTGCAAATTCCTGTTGTCAGCCGAGCCTTCACTGTACTTCCATGGCCTTTCATTTTGAGATGACCGTCCCTGCGTCTCCCCAGAAAGTGGTTTGCAGGTCCATCTCGACTCAGCTTCCTCATCCCACTCTTGCAGCCTGGATATCAGCAGACATCCTTTAGAAAAGATGCCAAGAAAAAGAGGAAAACTCCTCCTCCTCCTGTTTCCATTCTTTCCAACCTGAAGAGGACCAGAGGTGACCTGCTTCTCTGTCAATCCTGCACCCATTCCCTGGCCCCATTAACTATCTCCATCTTCATCTGTATGTTGAAGCTCTCCCTCATGGAGTCATCTCTAGCCCACAAAGCTCAATTCCCTCCAGCACCAGAAGAAGATCCACCCATACAGCCTCCCATTTTTTTTTAAAAGATTTTTTATTTATTTATTTGACACAGAGAAAGAGAGAGAGCACAAGCAGGTGGAGTGGCAAGCAGAGGGAGAGGGAGAAGCAGGCTCCCCATTGAGCAGGGAGCCCCATGTGGGACTCGATCCCAGGACCCTGGGATCATGACCTGAGCCAAAGGCAGACGCTTAACTGACTGAGCCACCCAGGTGCCCCATACAGACTCCCATTTTGATGTTAGGCATTCATTCTCCACTCATCTTACATGCCAATGTTAGAAGTTAGGAAGAAAATAAAACCGGGTAACTGAAGAGTGACCAGGGTGGAGATGGAGGGCTATCTGTAAATACAGGTCAAGGAATCCTTTATGTGGATGTGACCTAAGGAATGAGACATGCAAGGCTCAGGGAGGAGGGTATTGCCAAAGAGCCACTGCATCAGGTGCAAAGGCCCTGAATTCAGCAGGAGTAAGCTAGGGAAATGGATTAAGGAAAAAACAAAGCGGGGGGGAACGGGTGGAACGCCCAGGTGGCTCAGTTGGTTAACCGTCTGCCTTCGGCTCAGGTCATGATCCCAGGGTTCTGGGATCGAGCCCCACATCGGGCTCCCTGCTCCGTGGGGAGTCTGCTTCTCCCTCTGCCTCCCACTCCCCCGTTTGTGCTCTCTGACAAATAAAATCTTAAAAAGAAAAAAGAAAGAAAGAAAAGGCCAGGATGGCTGAAGCTCAGTAAGGAAGAGAAAGGGAAGAAAAAGGACTGTTTGATGCCTTTCTATCTTCCCTGCAGTACGCACATGCTCCATGAAAAAAGATACAAACTCAGCACACAGCACGCCTCCTTGGATATAGTATGGTCAGTAAGTGAATACAAGAATACATGCGTGCACACTCAACAACTATCGCCTCCAGAAGAAAATCAAATCACACTCCCCAGCACAGCATTCAAGGCTCTCCACCCAGCCCATTCCCAGCAAGCTCTCGAGTCCAGTCACAGTCGTACCCAGAGTTCCTTCACCATTTCCTGTACTTTCCTGCTCCCACCTCTTTGACACAAGCGGGACCTCCTGCTGGGGATTCCCTGTCACCTCCTCCTGTCAAAAATCTTACTCCTGCTTCAAGGTCTAAGACTCAAAAGCCCTCTGATCTGGTGCCCTGAATAGAATTTTCTCTTTCTTGGGGCTCCCAGAACTTTGCTCATCCTTTCATTAGAGGCCTCAATCCCCTTTTAAATCCAGAACTTATCCTCCATAACCCATGAGAGCTTCAGGTCACTGAAGACAGTGATTATCTTCTCTGGTGAGGCAAAGAGAAGACCGTCCACTCAGCACGTAGGAAATGTCCAAAGGGCACCACTTCCTACCATTGTTAACCCAACTGAGTGAGTCAGACCCTTGAGCCACATCCTACAATTTTCTGTCAGAAGTTTTTGCATTTCTCAAACTAACCCAATACCATAAATAAATGGCCAATTCTCAGAAATGATATTCCTTTTATTTCTTCCAAATCTCAGGGGAAAACCTGTCGGGAAAGCTCTGGAAATGGTGCAATCAGATGTCTCAAGAGGCAGCCCTATAAGTATAAACCTACCAAGAAGATGTAAAATGCAGGAGGTTGGGGCCCAGCTGAAGCAGGATCTCACGCCTTGTCAGTGGGTTAACGTGGCTCCCCCGGGGCCTCCCCTCATGCTGTCATCCAGGGCAAAGCCAGGGACAGCATGCACAGGGTAGAAAGCCAGGGGACAGCTTACCTCACTGGCATCCCAAAGAAACACCAGACTTAGAAGGGTGCCAGGAGCAGAGGCGGCGTGAGAAGGTAGTCACACTTTACAACCCTCACCCGCAGAGCTCCCTCTCAAGTGCGCCATGACCACCACAACCACGTGTCTCTCTGAACATCAAACCCCCCAGCGCATCTCGATCTGGAGAAAGTACACACACAGACATCTTCAAAGGTTTCCCTTATTTCACACACTCACATTTTGAAGCAGCTTTCATTTGTGAATATTTTTGTATCTCCATCCTACCCGATTCTCTTTCTCATAGATCCATGAACTTGAAATATGCAAATTTCATTAAAGCACCACTTATGCAAATCAGATCACAGTGAAAATAGAAAACAAACCTACTCCACAAGTTTAAGGGGCAAAATAACCCCTAGAATCCCACAGGAACGGGCCGTGACCTCCAGCACAGGAGACACAGTGCAAGATTATGAGGTTAGGAGCCTGACGGACGGGACAGATTTATTCTCCTGCCAAATGCCGGCCTGTGGTCTTAGAGGAGTCATTCAACTTTTAAGCCTAAATTGCCATATTTGTACAATGGTCGAACGTGTGGGGCTGCTGTAAGGATTTGGAGGAAGTATCTGTAAAGTCCCTAGAACAGTAACATTTACCAGAGAGTCGGTAAACAGCTGCTAATATGGTGTAAGTATTATTCCTACGTCTAATGGGACATCTTACCGATGAGGCTGGGTCCTCAGAGATGAGTGGGAGTACAGAGGGCCCATACCTTGGCCCCAATTCCAAATGCATTCCATCATTCCCGCAGGGACACTCAAGTCTGTCAACCCACTAGATCCTAAAGCAGCTCAAAATATATAATTATACATATACAAGGCCCATAGACTGACCCTCAGGAAAAAAATGATTCATTTCAGCAGACCTAGCCTACCACCTCAGACCTGCAAAAATCCATCTATGGAGAGGACCACTCAGCAGGCCAGAGAGCTTCTGAGAGGCCAAACTCAGTTTAAGTTTTTGGTACAATACTGTTAGGTTTATTACCTGCCCCTCTGCTGAGGCGCAGCAAGGAGAGGATCATGGGAGGCCGTTAGCTGCAGGAGGCCTGAAGCGTCCTGTCCTGTGCCCAGCATTCCAGGCTTCTGAATACCAGCCCCCTCTGCTATGGTCACCCAACATGGCCCAAGAATGTAGGCTACCCTTCTGGTGATGCTCAGTTCTCACATCTTAATAAACGTAACACTAAGAATGGGCCTCGTGCCCAGTACTGGAAAGGGTGGAGAAATGAGGCAACTGGCTTCTACCCTCAAGGAGCTGACACTCAGGGTCAGGAAGGCAAGATCTAGACAAATCCCTCACCACACAAGGAGTAAGTGCCAGGGGGCACCTCTGAGGGCAGCATGGATGCAGGCTGGGTTTTAAGGAATGTTCTAAGGCGGGGATTTAGACTGAACGGGATTTAGGTATTTGGAGAAGAGAGGGCAATGGATCTGGGGAACAGTATTCTTCATTCACTTAAACCTTTACAAGGCTCTCCCTCCATAATAACTTCAGGGGCTGCACACAGACACATTCCTTCACCACCCTGCAAAAATTATTAACCCTGTCCTTTTATTCTTTTTCCTGAAGTTAATTACAGAGACCAGGGGTGAGATGCCAGTTGAAATGTCGGTCTTGCAGAACCCGTTAACATGTAAAGAACCAGGACCCCCTGGCTGGCACCAGGGTGCGGAGGATAGCACATAACAACCTCGAGAAGTTTCAAGGTTCACCCAGGTCCCGCTCTAACTGCCACATACTTTGTTAATCATAGATCAGCCGTTCCAAGGTTCCACAGGGCAACTCAGCTAGGCCAATGCTCTCCCCTGCCTTCTTGTGGGGCTGCCCTTCTGATAATACAACCTTGTCTGCTTCAAACTCAGAGACTCCGAGACTGGCTTACTGCGCATCACCAGTCTGATTTCAGGGTTCAGCAAGAACGCTACAGAGAGGTAAACAGCATTTGCCAGGAGCAAGAGGCAGCTAAAGGAAAGAGGTCCGTGGAGAGGTGCCAGCCTGCACTGGCCTTCCACACAGGATGGGTAAGACCAAGGGAATCAGTCCTCTCTAGGCACCAGCATCCTCTGAGGGGCTTTCAAAAATTACAAATGCTGAGCCCAACCCACAGAGATCCCCAGTCCTCGGGTCTGGGGGTGGGAGAGAGCAAACTTATTACAGTAAGAAAGAAAAAAGGCATGGCATGGATCATTCTTGACTATCTCCAGCACAAGAAATCCCAACTCAAGTGGTTTGTCAGTGGATGAGGGGCAAGGGGACAGCTGACCTGGTACCTTGGGCTACTAGCTCCCCTTGGAGGGACACAGGAGTTGGGCTCAGAGGATTACCCAGAAGCTGTGTCAAGAGGACAGAAGCTAGAAGCCTGCACCCCTCAGAGTAAAGACTTGGGCGTTTTAGGCAGGGGGAGGGGCGGCAGGCAGACACAACAATCTTAAGCACAGCTTTGTTATTAATTAAGCAGCAACCCTTAAACCACCCCCCCACCCCAGAAGCACAAAGTAGCAGTCTCATTTTACACTATAATCTGCAGAAGCTAAATGCCCCAAGTTGGAATTGCTTTCATTGGAGTACAGGCCATAAAAAGACCTTTTCCCCCCCACCCACCAATCTTGTTTGTTTCTTTTGTTTACAGGAAGAAGAGGGAAGGACGCAGGAAAAATACTTTTGTACATGGATCTTTTGCCTCTGGAACCAAAGATCTGAATCTCGGGACCCAGTAACATATCCCCTACACAGATCCCACTGCCCCCCATATTAGCAGAGTTCAGTGTACGTACTGTCACCAAAGTCACTCGCTTTCTTCTATCACGCCCAGGTATGAACGGAGGGTCAACCACGGTCACCACCCGCCTTTTAAAATGAATCACTCATTTTTGGAACCAGTGACAGATCAACAGAACAGGCTGGTCCAGAAAGCAGTTTACATTACCTCCCACCAAGGGTAGCGTTCCTGCTTTCTCGCTTGTGCTAGCTACGGGGTGTGGGTTTGCTTTCTCCCCGCAGAGAACCATCTTCCCCTTCCCATCTTAGATTCATCCATCGGGATTGGAGGAAATGGATTTCAGATGATTGGGCAGGCAGGCAGCAAACCAAGACAGACTCACAAGGCCTGAGGTTAACTTAGGGCCCCCTCCATTACTTAGAAAGATGGCCCCAACTATGTGTGGTCCTAAGGCAAACTTTTAAAGGCAGCTACGGACAAGAGAGGGGGAATTTCTCCAGTTTTAGTGCACACTAGGGGAGGGAAGGGAGGAGCAAAGGAAGAGACTTCCTAAAGTAACATTTCCGAAAGAGTGTTCTGTAGAAATTGGGCTCATGAATGCTCCCGTGGGGGAGGGAAGAACTCCCTAACTCATCACGCCCGTCCTAAAAGGCTTTGTTACCAACAGTCCACAAGTACTACTTCCCCACCCTCTCCAGAGTCCCAGTGAAAATCAGCATGCTAAAGGTTCTGACAAGTCCCCCAGAGGAGGAAACTATTTTGTGCAAAGGACTACGGAAACACCGTAACTAAGAACTCACCTGCTTCAGAATCGTGCTGTCCACTACGGCGGTATTAGCTGTTGGTGGTTACTGAGCACCTGGAATGTGCTCGTCCAAACCTGACACGGGCTCCAAGTGAAAAATACACGCTGGTTGTCCAAGGCTTAGTCCAGAAATGTAAAAGTATCTCGGCTTTTTATATGGATTATACTTTCAAATGTATTTTGGATAGGAAATTAAACAAAAACGTATTGAAATTAATTTTGCCTGTTTATACTTTAGTATGGTTACAAGGACATTTAAAATCACCTCTGTGGCTCACATTGTATTTCTACTGGATCGTGCTCCTTTTAGAAAACACTAAGCTAGAGCACAGGCTTGGCAACCCCAGGTATATTCACCTTGGCAATTGCGCCACATTTGTTTTGTCCCTTTAAAGAACATACGTAAGTCCACCCCAGGCTTCGGGAATGGATAAAAACAGCTGAAAACAACATTCTGACCAGTATGCGTAAGCTAGCCTACCTAGCAATATGTAATTCCAAAGGAATGACGGATAGGTTCCCTTTTTTGTCTATCATCCCTGAGACAGTTATGAAGGACAGCATGGTTTCACTTTGCCTTTCCCTCCACAGCTCTATCTGAGAGGGTACTCCTAAATATCATGCTGAAGTCTGATTATGGTTAGAGTTTGGGAAATGAAAGAAGTATGTGTATCCCATACAGATGAAGACAAAAGTTACTGCAGAGACTTGCCCACAAGAAAGGCTGTTCAAGGCCCACTGGATGATGTATCTTCTGTCCTCTAGTAGATTCTGCTATCTTTCACTCACTCCATGACTTTGGATGAACCCATTTCCTGGGAATGGGTAACTGGTGCTTTTCCAAGTATGCACAGAGACTGCATCATTTACTATCTATTACCCTCATCAACTCCTGAAAGGGAGTTGTTAAAACATGACGAGGGAAGAACTAGTAGTGTGAGTGGACAAGTAGCCTGCTTTGTGGATCAGCTTCCTTAGTTATAAAATCGAAGTCAACACCCACCTTACAAAGGAACCGGATGACCAAACAGGGGAAAGCCTAAATGCCCCCCATGCTGAGTGGCACGGAGGAAAAACGATTTCCCTGGAGACTGCTCTGCTCTGTGGGCTTTCAGTCATCTGTGCCTTAGAGGTAGACACTGGACCTAAAGCTCTAGATTTAAAATTGAGAGGCTAACAAAAATAAAGATAAAAACAAAACCGAGAGGGTATATACGATCAGTTGTTATATGGCAAACAAGATTCCTGAAAGTTCAGAGCATCTAACAGACTATGACAGGAAGTGGGCTTTCCCCTATCTGGATTTTCTCCTCAGAAACGGTAGCTCGTTAATACTAAGTTTCACGGTTAAGTGGCTTGTGTGTCCAGTTTCCTGCATCTGAAGGAGAGCAGGCTGGGAATACGTGCACAGAGGGCCAGTAAAGGGTTTCTCCGGGTCCCCAGGGATCGGCCCTGCCCGGGCAGTGACTGCTCTCCACAGGGCTGGCTGCACTGCAACTCTTCCTGCCCAGTTCCCGTGCCTGGCCCACCTTCAGAGCCGCCAATAAAATCACCTGCTGTCATTAAAGACTAGGTCTCTCCTTCTCCAGATCGGACATCTCCATTTGTAAAACACAAATGTTTTCTCCCCTTCTCAAACCAATGGTCTCTTTCCTTTCTCAGTTCTGGATAATTTCTCTACGTCCAATCGTTCTGTCAGCCTGACGGAGGGAACTGAAGGGAGCAATTTTCATACCTGGAATTGTACCTTATTCTTAGACTCTGAGTAGCTGAATCTGCTGTTATAATGCCCAAAGTGGCCTAGGTAATGCCAGGCCTATATACTCTCGGACTAAAGTATGCAACAAAGAGAGAAACATTTCCAACAGTCAAGTTCTTGGATGGGTTTCAAACTGATCACAGGTCACAGGAAACTTACAGTCATTGACTGTTTAGGCCCAAGCAAGTCAGAAAACATCAGTATTTCTCAGTATCTCTGTAAATCAAGTCCATTATCAAGTCATCTACCTCAGTGTTAAGGGGTTGTGGGGTTTAAAGGAGATCACAAGTCTACATCACCCAGAACCCCAATCTGTGCAACAAGGCATGTGAGGGAGACACTGAACCTCTTAGCTCTTGGGACAAATGGATAGTCAGGTGCCCCGGGTCCAACACCTTCGGGCAGCAAGCTCCCTCCACTCTCCAGGCCCCAAATCCTCTTCTTGTTAAACCCCAATTTAAGGGCATTCATATGTGCAAGCCCAAGGCTACCAGAAACTCTGAATGGAAAAGCCATCCATGATCTTCCCCAAGCTTCCCAAACAGAAGTGACCAGTTTCTCCTGTATACCCCAACACGCTCCCTCTATGCCCCGTCATAACACAGATCCAATGCATCACATTTCTTTCTCTATTTCGCCCACTGAACTGTGTTCCTTGGACCCCCAGGGCCTATCACATAATACTTAATAATTGTAGTAGAAATAGGAACGTCTAATCAACTAGAACCATGCTCCTCAAACCATGTGCAATTGAGCCGGGATTATGCAAAGCCACAAAATAAACAAGGTGCATCTTCCCAGGGACCAAGCTTAAAACATTTTCTTAAGATACTCTAAGAAAGAAGAATACGCACACAGAGTTTTAAAAACCCGGTAGTAGTCCTGCAGAAGGCTGGCAGCTTCCAAACTCAGGGCTACACCCCACCCTGCCAGGTTTATGTTTCCCATCCTTTCCGTCAGAGGTCCCCCCCAAACGCTGAAAAACCCAAGAAGTTCTGGCGTCCACGTGTGCCCTACTTTTTGAGAGGCCTGAAAGGACTGTCACCTCTCTCCCCCTCCTGCTTGTGCACTCCTGCGCTATCTCTAAAATAAATAAATCTTAAAAAAAAAACTTTGTCAAGCAAGTCTCAAAGGTCACCAACACCACTTTCTAGGTGAAAACAACCACAGGCTTATTTTGCCAAAATGACTCAAAGTTAAAGCAGAAGCCAGGAAAAGAGCTCTCCTCAATTACTGGCCCAGAACATCACATGATAAAGCCTGTAAGGTGGCATTATATTTTTTAAAAGGCTAAAATAAGGGACTACAGCTTGTTTAGGTCCAGAGACCCTTTGATCGGAGCGCCATCAAAGAAAGCCTCCTCTCAAGCCTCTTTGCTTTGCTTGGCTGCCTCAGCCGTAAACCCTTAATGGTTCTAGATAAATACTCACCAGAAGCACCTCTCCGGGGTTCTTCCTTGCGGAAGCTTGAGTTGCACACCTGAGGCCTCTTGAAGGTTAGCACTCCAGCTCCACCTCCCCTCCCGAGAGGGGCTTCTGTACTCCCCTGAAGGGCCCCCAACAGCCCAGAACTTTCTAAACTTTTCTCCACCCCCGCCTGCGGGGCTGCGGGCCCAACGCGGTCCCAAAGAAAGAGCCGAGTGGCAGGACAAACATCTTAAGAGGGAAGCAGGATTGAAGAACCAGCGCTCTCCTCCTTCAAGTGCGTTCCCGGGCCGCAGCCAGGGCTCTGGGCAGGAGGACAGACACACAGACACACACACGTCCCCAGCCCGGAATCCAGGTCCGCACTCACCTTGGCCGACGTTTCTCCGAACAGAGGTCTGTTGTCCAGGCCACTGGTGCCATAGGTCCTGGTGGAGAAGTCCTCCATGTTAGGGTTTTTTCACTCTCGCAGGCCACTCAAAGCTGAGCCAGCGTTACCTCCCGAAGGGTCAGGTCCACGACTGCCCACGCCGCGTATTCACCGAGAGCTCATGGCCGAAAGCGCAGGGGGGTCGGGGCCGTCCCCGCGGCGGCGGCGGCGGGTGGGCGCTCAGGCCCGGGGGACGCGGCCGCTCCGCCCGAGGCCCGCTGCCCTCCTCATAGCGAGCAGCTGCTGCAGGAAGTGAAAGAAGCACAGCGCGTGGCCGACTCTCCTCGGGACGCCCAGCCCGCGCGGCTCCCACTTCCCCAAATCTCAGCGCTCAGCCCCGCCGGGCGCTGCGCCTCGCACGGCAAATCCGCGACCGCGCGCTCCCGGGGGTCCCCACGATTCCCACCCCTCACCACCGCGTTTCTTTACACGATAGTTTCCCAAGCTTTCTCAGTCTCCTGTTGAGCAGCAACGCCTCCACGCTCGAGGAGGGGGGGGTTCCAGTGAAGACTTCATGACAAGCCCCTCACCAAGCCCTCGGCCCCTCTCCACCCCTCCAATTTTCGAGCGGCGGGAAAAGTGAAGTTGCCCAAGCCGAGCACTCCGCGGGCCTCTCCCCCAGCGCTGCAGCTGCAGGTCGCAGCCGCGCCAGGCACCTCGGATCCCCTTTCATTTGCCGCATCTACCCGCGCCGCGTCGCGCTTTCCGCAACTCCCCTCGCTCTCTCCTGCAGGAGCCGCGGCTGGAGCCCGGGCCGGGTCAGAGCAAGAGGAAGAGAAAATCCCGCCTCGGTCGCGCACAGATTGGCCACCCTCCCGGGAACCGCCCCGCGCCCGCAGGCCAAACCTCGGCGTCCCCTGCCGCCCTCGCGCTGGGGAGTCCTGGCCGCGCGGGGCTCCGCTGCTCCCGGGCTCACACACCCGCCGGGATCCGGTGCCAAGACTCTGCGGCGCGGGCGAGACGCGCGGAGAAGGAAGAAAGCTTCCGGGCTGGCGGAGAGCGGGCTCGAGGGCCGAGCGCTAGGCTGCGGAACCCCTCTTCTCGGCTCCCCCGGCCGGGAGCCGCGGCCTCTGTCGCAAACCGACTTGGCCCGCCCAGGCGACGTCACCGCCGGGGCAGCCAATCCCGCGGGCCGAGGCGCCGCATTGGCTGCGGAGCTTTATTTCTGGAAGTGCCAGTTTATTCCCGCCGCTGGGCCAGGCTCCCTGGCTGCACGCTTCTCGGCCTTTTAGTAATTAGCGTCTGCGCGAGCCACGTGGGTGAAGAACCGCTCTGAAGATAGCTTTGCCTTTGGCTGGAAGCATCTTTAAAACAACCAGCCTGCTTTAACCACCCCAGTCTTGGCACGACTAGGACACAACGGGGGTCACTGACAAATTTGGTTTACGGTTGTTTGTATGTTTGTCTTGTTTTGTTCTGTGATAGGGATCCTGTGGCGTTTAAAGAAACAGTCGGGATGTGACACTGGCAAGGTACTTCTTTGACTTGCACACTCACGCTGTTAGTGATTGTGCTGGCTAAGCATGTTTGCAGCCAGCTTCGTGTGTCAACCTCTTTTCCGGGTGTTAAGAGCACAGAGAACTGGAGGTGGACAGGCCTTAAAGGCACCATAGTGTCACCGCATTTGGAGTCATTAAGTATTAGGGAACAAACGCAACCACGCTAGGTTCGCGGGACACTGCAGCTCCGAGGTTAAAGAGAGCCCGCGTCGGAATGCTGTAGCCATGTAACGTTTAGAGCCCAAGCAAAGATTCCAGGTGGTGTTTTGGCGGTTTAGGTCAAGGGATTAGGACAGGGGATGGACGAAGAACCACAAATCCATCGATTTGAAATTTGCAACACTGAGTAGAGTGAGGTATGGTGTATATCTCATCTACCGGTTATATATTTCATAAATGATTTTTTGTGCAGGATTTTTTGTTTTAACAGGACTGCTACACGGTCCTGCACACAGTTCTGATAGAAGGTTGATGGGCTTAACAAATAACTTCAGTCACATTCAGCCACATTCATTCAACAAATACATTTGAAAGCTGCTCTGTACCAGCCAACCACCAGAGAGGGTAGTCGGGTGATCAGGAAAGAGACAGGTGATATGAGGAATTCTTAGTCTCAGGAAACAAACTGAGGGTTGCTGGAGTGGTGGGGGGTGGGAGGGATGGGGTAGCTGGGTGATAGACATTGGGGAGGGTATGTGCTATGGTGAGCGCTGTGAATTGTGTAAGACTGATTAATCACAGACCCGTACCTCTGAAACAAATAACACTATATGTTAAAAAAAAGAAAGAAGAAGAAGATAGTAGGAAGGGAAAAATGAAGGGGGGAAATCGGAGGGGGAGATGAACCATGAGAGACTATGGACTCTGAGAAACAAACTGAGGGTTCTAGAGGGGAGGGGGGTGGGGGGATGGGTTAGCCTGGTGATGGGTATTAAAGAGGGCACGTACTGAATGGAGTCCTGGGTGTTATACGCAAACAATGAATCATGGAACACTACATCAAAAACTAATGATGTAGTGTATGGTGATTAACATAACATAATAAAATAAAATTTAAAAAAAAATTTTTTTAAAAGGAGAGGCAAGATCCATTGGCTAAGAGCACAAGCTTTGAAGTAGATCATATCTGCCCTCAACCAGTTTTTATTAAAAAAAAAAAAAAAGTTTAGAGAAGATACCAGACATCTGGCAAACAAATATCCAAATGGCGGTTGTCATAATGGTGAAGAAGGAGTGCTATAGGGAATACACAGGAGGGCACCCACCAGCTTCAGTTGACAGCAATGCTTCCTCAAGGAGGCTTCTGAATCAAGACACTCTTTTCATTTCTCCTTCCCTCCAATTAGAATGGAAGAGACCCCTGTCCATCTCTCCTGTTTTACTTCCCATGCCTCCCACCATCAGGGGGGTCTCACTATTATGATTATATTTTTTCTACGACAAGCATTTAAGCATGCCCATCTTCAACCATGTTAAAACAAACAAGCAGAGAACTTACATTTAGCCCATGTCTACCTCTGGCTACCATGCTCTCTTCATACTCTCTGTGCAACTCTGTGGTCACCTTTCTCTCTCCCCACCCTTCTTTGAAAGCAGAGCCTACCTCCCAATGTAAAGGGCAAAAATGCCAGATGTTCACTTGCTGAGAATCCCTTGTAGCTGGGGGTGGGGTATGTGATTGTTAAGGGCAATGAGTCACTAGATCAAGTTGGCTGGGGGTTTTCAGGAGGGTTTCCTCCCTAATAAAAAGGCAGAAGAGGAGATCTATCCCTTAGATGTTGTCATGTGAGGACGTCATATTTGAAGTTGCTTCTACCATCTCATGACCATGAAGCGTGGCCAAGAGTGTCCCAGAGAAGCCAACTAGAGTCTAAATCTGTGAACCACCCACCTCCGGGCTTCTTGTTATATGGTGTGTGCATGTGTGTGTGTGTGTGTGTGTGTGTGTACGGAACGGGAGGGTCTCTATTGTGTAAGTCACTTTTATTTGGGTATTCCCATGCTTACAGCTGAACACACACTGATACGTTTTTAAAGCCAAAATCTCAGTAAAAACTCCATATAGATTGTATCCACTTCCTTACCTCCCACATTTGCCTCAGTCACTGGAATCTGCCTTAGCCACACGGCTCCCCCGTGTTCTTCCGTGAATATTCCCACGAGGACTTGGGGCTGATTCCGCAGGTTTTCAGGCCTTCCCCGACCTGGCCACTCAGCAGCACTTAGCATTTAAAAATCCTGGAAGTAGGCTGTGTGATAGCTCTTCGGTTCTTTCTCTACCCATCTCTTAAATCTTATGCCCCAGGGCTCTGTTCCTATCCTTTCTCTCTTCTCACTACATGCTTTGCAAGAGCAGGCTCATCTACAGCTGTGGCTTCACTTTCTGTCTCTACGCTAATGCCTCCCAAACTTACATGGACAGACTACCGCAATGTGGCAGGAGACAGATAACTTGCGAAGCCATTTTTGGAGTGAAGTAACTCATTCATTTCGTTTATGATTTGTGTTTCTCCTCTTCTGTTGTCTCTCCAGTAAAGTTGTCAGAGCAGTAGCTTGACATTAAAACACTTGGAGTTTTGGAGTACCCTGATGCCTGGGGCCACACCCCAGGCCAGTTACACCCAAATCTCTAAGACAAGGTAGCAGTAGTTCTCAAAGCTCCCCCAGATATTTTCTGGTGTACAGCCAGAGAACCACTGGTTTATGGGCAGAGCATCGGGCTAGGTAACTGGATCTGGAGTTCCACTGCATATCCTCACTGTCCCATCTGACAAGTCAGTAGCCTAGACTTTGGAGTCCGCACACCTTGGTTTGAATCCTGACTAACACCGTCACTAGATACATGAATTTGAACAAGTTACTTAACCCCTCTGAGCCTCAGTTTTTACTTTTGTAAATAAGATGAAATGAGCAAAACAATACTTGCCCTATAG
This sequence comes from Phoca vitulina, assembly GCF_004348235.1. Classification (NCBI taxonomy): domain Eukaryota; kingdom Metazoa; phylum Chordata; class Mammalia; order Carnivora; family Phocidae; genus Phoca; species Phoca vitulina. Next base: position 68,306,807 of record NW_022589707.1, on the reverse strand, counting down.
GGTTTTGTGGGAATTAGATAACATATTTTGAACACTGGACACATAGGCAACACTCTGTGAATATCATGCATCTACTAAAATGAACATAATGAAGACTGTTGCAAAATGAAAAAAATGCCCATGATTTAATGTTAAAGGGAAAAAATTAAATATAAAGTAGAATCTTTATAGCATACTCGTTTAACATATCTACGCATGTGAACCAAGACTGGGAGGAAACATGAAAACGTAAAAACATGAAAAATATGAAAATCTGGCTGGCTCTGTTGGTGGAACATATGACTCTTGATCTCAGGGTCTTAAGTTCGAGCCCCACGTTGGGGGTAGAGATTACTTAAAAAATGAATAAAATCTTAAAAAAAGAAAAATATGAAAGCAGAGTTGTTATTTTTAAACCTTTCTCTGTTTTCTGACATGGTTTTTCAGTTCCATGCCTTTGCCAGAAGACAGGAAAACTGGCAATAATGTTTTTGTACTTCCTTATTGCTTTTCTTTCTCTTTTTTTCCTCTTCGTATATGTTCACTGGCATTACATGATCCTTTGATAGCCAAGGGCAACAGGTTTCAGAAACCAAAACTAGAGGTCAGGAGAGGGTGAGGAGAGAAGCAGTGTTCACAGTCCAAGGGTAAGAACAGATTTGAAGGAAAAATTCCTTTATTCCAACACCTGTTCAGTGCGGTGGCTTGCAAAAGGAATAAAGCAGTTATACACACAACCTTTGCTGGGGAATAGAATAATATTAATAGCTTCACTTAGGTAGGATCACAGAGCAGAATTTCGAAGAAGTGTGCTTCTCTTTGATCCCAGAGCTCAAAAATGAGAGGACTGCATGCCAGGTAATTTGTGCCTGAGTCTTATCGAAACTTATCGAACCTATGTCTCTCTCTTTTTATTTAAGATTTTGTTTATTTATTTGAGAGAGAAAGAGCACAGGCAAGAGAGAAGCAGAGGGAGAGAGACAAGCAGGCTCTGCCCTGAGTGTGGAGCCCGCCACGGGGCAGGATCCCACAACCCCGAGATCATGACCTGAGCGGAAATCAGGAGTCGGAGGCTTAACCGACTGAGCCACCCAGGCACCTCTAACCGGGAGATGTCTCTCAAATAGGGGGGGTGGGGAGAAGCACACACCTTCAGAATTCTGCTCTGAGTGCCGCCCTCACAGCCTCACTCGGTGGACACAAGAAGAGAGGTAAGTGGGAAGAAAGAAGTCAGCTAGCAGAAAGGCGGTAGCACCAATGAAAAGCAACCTGAAGCAAGAGTAAGGGAGCACGTGTCTTCCTCCATCCCGGGGCCAGGTGGCAGGAACTGCTGGGGGCCTTTGCAGGTGCACATAGTTTGAATAGTCTTGTGATAGGAAGACTGATTCACAAATATAATGAATTTAGGCATTGCAACAGATCATTCTGCATGTGCCCCCAAGGGAGATAGGCTCTGTGGGCTTGCTGACAAAATTTTTTGAATCAAAGTATGCAAGATTTCTACACGTGCTGTGCAAACCAGGCAGGTGTGGTGAAAGAACCAGCTTAGTCATTGGGAATCTGGTCTGGTGAGCTTAGGAAAGTCAGCTTGGGCACCAGTTTCCGTACCTGTAAATGGAAAGGTTGCGTTCTACCCTGCCAGATCTAAAATGCTAAAAAACCCTGAGACTAATTAGAGGACCTATTTTTAAATCTAAGTTTTGCAATACTTTGAGATTTCATGAAAAGTTTTAAAGAGTTCCAGTGTATATTCTTCACCCAGTTTTCCCCAATGTTAACATTTTGCACAACTATGGTATACTTATTTATCAAACCTGAGAAAATTAGCGTTGGTATAATACTGTTACCTACAGACACTTTATTTGAAGCTCTCTACTTTAAATAAGGCTGATGTGACTTTGAGCAAATCTCAGAGGCTTAGTTTTACATGTGCTAAAAAAACATAAGGAAAATAAATTCCTCCTCAGGGTTGTTGTATGAGAATTAAATGGGATATGGTGGGGGAAATTGATTTTTATACTCTGAAGTGTTATTTGCTCGAATGAGCCACACCTGATAAAAAGCAACTTTTAGGGGTTTTAATAATGAATTTAGCACTGATACCAAAGTGCATAAAATCTGAAGCAACTGTCTATTGCCCACAGCTGAAACACTGTTCTCAATGTGAAAATGCAAAATTTGCACAGAGAAATTGAATTAAACATATATGCCAATTTAGACCAATCCTTTCAAATAGGAACAAATAGAATTTTGAGCAGGTAAGCCCTTCACTGTAACTACAGGACCTTCTAGGTTTCAAATTGTGTGTGTGTGCATTGTTTTTAATTTTATGAATTAGAAATTTGAAAATAAAGATGCAAGGACTAAGTATTTTTCAGGTTTTGAACTATAATATATCTCTTAAGAAAACTTAGGAAAAACTGATGGGAATGACAGTTAATTTTTGTAATCATTTCATATGAGATCTAGAATATTCCTGATAATGATTTTGAATAAATTGTTTAACGTTCAGGCATTTAGTTTCAGGAGAGGTGTGTGCCAGGCGGAGGCTTTGTTACTAACTCTGTCACATTCAGTTATTTATTTAACCTTAAGAGTTTCCACTTCCTCAGTGTGAAATGAGAACAATAGAATAAGTAACTTTTTAAGGGTCTTCAGCATGAAAATCGTGTGACTCTTTGACCTTAAGAGCGGAGGCCAAAAATTAAAGAAAGAGAAAAATATAAATGTACCATAGTTCACATTGCAGTCGTATTAGCTTTTTATATAGTGACTTTGGATACTTTGGGCCTTTTTTTGGAGGGCTAAGATCTTTTTCACAAAGGTATTCTCCCTGTGATCCTTAGATATTTTTAGTACTGTATGCATAGCCCCGCACCCTCCGGTCCAAACCTGCTAGCCTTGTTCTAGGCGCCTGTCCGTACTACTTACGGTGTTGTCGAAATAGACATAACAGTGGGGTAATCACACTTCTTTTCTTCGAATAATGTCACTTTCATTTTTTTAAGGATGCCTAGACAGGAATACAACAATCTTACTGCTTAGAAATTCAGGTTCAGGGGCACCCGGGTGGCTCAGTCAGTTAAGCGTCCAGCTCTTGGTTTGGGCTCAGGTCGTGATCTCAGGGTCATGGGATGGAGAGCCCCGGGTTGGGCTGGGGCTCCACACTCAGCGGGGAGTTGGCTTGAGGCTTCTCGCCCTCTGCCCCTCCGCCACCCTGCTCACGCACACTCACTCTCGCTCTCAAATAAATAAAAATAAATCTTTTTAAAAAAGAAATTCAGGTTCAGAGAGAACAACAAACAGCTGAAGAAGTAAATGGCATTATTTAAAATATCTATGACGTCTCTTGCTAACTATGGGAAATTTACCAAATTTTTTCACTGTAAAAAAATAGAGAAAAGTTAAAAAAAGAAAACAAGAATTAAAAAGTTCACATCTTGTCATTCTCACTTCTGACTTTTTCAATAAAATACGTAGAATGTTATAGAATAGGTTTATTTTCCAGGGAAGAACTTGGGGGGGTGCTTTTTTTTTTTTTAAGAAAGATATTAAGATCAGGAAGAAAAAATTAAGTAACAACCAAGATAAAGAAATTCTTTTGCAACCTGTCCACCCAAAAGCGCACTTATTTTTCCTTCTTAGAGAGTGATTTATATTCTCCCCAGTGAAAATATTACCACCACCTCCTGTTTGGCAGGCTTCCTTGACAATCCGTACGGTGAGATCAGACATCTGTTACCGTGCCTCTATTTGGGGAAAAGCTACTAACTCTCAGAATCCACAAATGAAGAAATCTCATCTCTAATGCCCAGCATGGTGTTTTTCCACCCCACCGACTAAAAGAGAGATATGAGCAGAACCTCTGAATATCCAATGTAATTAGCTCTCCTCTCAACTGCGTCTTTTGTTGCCTCCCATTAGCAGATTGAAAAGTGGACTCCCAAATGATATGTATACCCCAAAGCCTGTGACTGTGACCTTATTTAGAAAAAGTGTCTTTGCGGCTATAATTAAGGTAAGAATCTCCAAATGAGAGCATCCTGGATTTGGGGGGCCTAAGTCCAATGACAAGTGTCTTTACAAGAAAAGACAGCCATGTGAAGACGGAGTCAGACTGAAGGAATGCCAAGAGTTGCTGGCAGCCCCTAGAAACCAGGAAAGAGACATGGAACGGATTCTCCCTCAGAGCCTCCAGAAGGAAACACCCCTACTGACACCTTGATTTTGGACTTCTGGGCTCCAGAATTGTGAGAGAATTAATTTCTGTTGTTTTAAGCCACCCAATTTATGCTAATTTGGTGTAGCACTCCTAAGAAACTAAATTAGCGACTGCTACCTCCTTCACTAGAGATATTGCCAAGATTTATTGATGTTGACAAAGCTCTCTCCTGGGATAAGTCCTCCAGAAGAACCACTTGTTCCAAAGTGAAAAAGATCTTAAGAAAATCATTAAGTCAGAGTACAGAGAGGGAAAGCTACCATCTGCCTGTAAAATAAGGACACTGAATTTTTAAAAGACATGCAGAACGTTAGCGTCATCCTACTGTGTATCCTCAGATGCGACACCTGACTCAAGGTGCTAACCTCACTCATACTTTTGAAAGTCTTCTCCTATCATTGACCTTAGAACCTGTTGGCAAGTTGTACTAGTTGATGTTCTCTAGAGAAACAGAGCCAATAATAAATAAATAAATAAATACATAAATAAATAAATAAAATATATTTATTATCAAACAGAGGCTCATGCAATTATAAAGGTTGAGAAGTCCCACGATCTGCCATCAGCAAGCAGGAGACCCAGGGTGTAAAGCTGGTGATATAAATCAGACCTAGCCTAAAAGTCTGAGAACAGGGAAAGCTAATGATGTGGATTCCAATCCAGATCTGAAGGCCTGGGCACCAGGAGGGCCAAGGGCAGAAGAACATCAGTGGCCCAGCTCAAGTACTCAGGAAGGGCCAAATTCTGCCTTTCTCCACTCTTTCGTTCTCTTCAAGCCCTCAACAGATTGGAGGATGCCCACCACATGGGAGAGGGCAAATTGCTTAACTGAGTCCACTGATTCAAACACTAATTTCATCTGGAAATGCCCTCGCAGACACATGCAGAAATAATGTTTAGCCAAATATCTGGATGATCCAGTCAAGTTGACACATAAGATGAAACATCATACAAGTTATGCCAGCAAAACAATTTCATTCACTTATAGTCACAACATCAAGTATTTCCCATCTTTCTTTGACAATTTAAATTACAAAAACAGAGACCAAGGGCACCTGGGTGGCTCAGTCGGTTAAGCGTCTGCCTTCGGCTCAGGTCATGATTCCGAAATCCTGGGATCGAGCTCCGCATCGAGCTCCCTGCTCAGCAGACAGCCTGCTTCTCCCTCGGCCCCTCCTCCTGCTCATGCTCTCCCTCTCTCAAATAGATAAATAGAATCTTTAAAAAAAAATGACAGAGACCAAAATTGAACTAGGACCCACATGACTTGTAAATTTTAAAAAATGTGTGTATGTGTGTGTGTGTGCATCCTCCCAAAATTTGAAGAAATGTCACTTTATACCCACCAGACTGGCAAAAATTAAAAATCTAACAGTATCATCTTGAGCAAAGGTATGAAACATTAGGAAATCTGAAACTCTGCTGCTGATACTTGTCCTGGGACAACTGCTGTACTCATTGTGTGGTAAAGAGTAAGATGTGAATACTTCCTACCCCCAACAGTTCTAAACCTAGGTATAGAGGAGAAACTCCTGACAAAGGCAACAAGAGACTTGCGAAAGAAGGTAACATTATTTCTGATAACAAAAAAATAGAAACAGCCCAAATGTCCATTAACTAAAGAAGGGATTAAAAAAAAAAGAAGGGATAAATAAATGGAACACAGTCCTAGTGGAATATAGCAGTGACAATGGATGAACCACAATTTACATGGACCACCATGCCAACATGGATGAATCTCACAACCACAGCGGTGAACAGCAAGCAAAAATAAAAGCAAATTGCAGGATTATTCACAGAGTCTGTGACAAGATACTAGAAGCTCCCTGCTCATACCCCTTAGGCCTTACCATTTCAGCACAGGTCAATCCAAGCCCTATGTCAGTCATTGCAACCCTCTGCCGGGGGGTTTCTTTCCGAAGCTCGCCCTGTCTGCACACAAGGCAGGCCAGAGTGCTCAGGAATTAACACCTAGGAGCCCGGCTTCAACCCATGATCGCCACGAGTTGCTATATTAATACTCTGGTTCCACCCCCCACCCCCTTGGGTGGGATAAATCTTTAGTGTCTATTCTACTCTGGCTCCTTAGTGTGACTCAGATGCAGTTGCCCAAAGTGGTAACTTCTTTTTTTTTTTTTTTTTTTTAAGATTTTATTTATTTATTTGACAGAGAGAGACACAGCGAGAGAGGGAACACAAGCAGGGGGAGTGGGAGTGGGAGAAGCAGACTTTCCGCGGAGCAGGGAGCCCGATTCGGGGCTCGATCCCAGGACCCTGGGATCACGACCTGAGCCGAAGGCAGACGCTTAACGACTGAGCCACCCAGGCACCCCAAAGTGGTAACTTCTTTGTTGGCTTTTCCTTCCTTGTTTTCCACTCCATTCCCTTCCTGGTTTTTTGTGGCTGTGATGGTTAATTGTATGTGTCAACTTAACTGAACTAAGGAGCTAAGCTGGTAAAACACTTCCGGGTGTGTCCGGGAGAATGTCTCTGAAAGAGATGAGTCTTTGAATGATAGCCTGAGCCAAGAAGATCGCCCTCCCCAATTCAGGTGGGCATCATCCCATCTTTTGAGGACCTGAACAGAACAAAGAGGCAGGTAGAGGACAAATTTGCTCGGTGCTTGAGCTAATACATCCATCTTCTGCCCTTGGACTTATGGTGCTACTGATTCTCAGACTTTCAGACTCAGGATTTACCCGATGGGGCCCTGATTCTCAGGCCTCTGGACTCAGACTGAATTACACCACCAGCTTTCCTGGTTCTGCGGCTCACAGACGGCAGATGGTGGGACTTCTAAGCCCCCACAACCGTGTGAGCCAATTCCTACAATAAAAATAAATCTCCTCTTATATCATCTATGTATATCCTATTGGTTCTATTTCTCTGGAGAGCTCTGACTAATACAGTGGCTCACCTCCCAAAGAAACCACTCTCATTAGAGCCCACATCTTGGAATGCGCTTCTGGACAGACAGAACTAACACAGTGGGATTCTATTTGTACGTGATGCAAAAATAAGGAGAATGGCAATACATTGTTAAGAGTCCGTAGAATAAGTAGTTAAGGGTACAGAAGCTAGAGCGAACTGCCAGGGCTTGAAACCAGGGCCTGCCACGTACTAGCTGCGTGACTTTGAGCAGGTCACTCAACCTCTCCTTGCCTCAGTCCAGTCAATTGCTGAATTGGGATGTTAATAACAATATTTACCCTTTCTGGTTGTTGTGAGGATTAGAGTTAAAATACAAAGAATTTAAAATAGTGTCTTACAAAAAGCAAGCACTCGAAGAATGTTAGATGTTACTATTATTATTTTTTTTAAGATTTATTTATTTATTTATTTTCGAGAGAAAGAGCAAGAGTGAGCACAAGCGCGAGGGGCTGAGGGAGAGGGAGAGAGAGAGAGAGTCTTAAGCAGACTCCCTGCTGAACACGGAGCCCGATGCCGGGCTCTATCTCATGACCCTGAGATCACGACCTGAGCCGAAACCCAGAGTCCACGCTCCACTGACTGAGCCACCCAGGCGCCCCTAGCTGTTACAATTATTAAGAATGTATACTGTGCAATAAAACCATAAGGGCCATGTTAAATACAAAATTCAGGAGAGTGGTTACTTTTGGAAGGGCAGGAGCTTGATGGGTAGAGAGGTATATGAGGGTCTCAAGGGTATTAGTCATGTTCTATTTTTTAAGCTGGGTAGCGGATATATTTTTGTTTAATTATTATGCTTTATAACTTACATATAAATTATATCATTTCAAATATCAAAAAGTGCATACTTTTTAGAATTGTAAAAAGATAAAACAATTTCTACCAAATATATTCAAACTTTTGTATCCTTTAAGAGCTCAGGGTGCTCTCTGCTTCAGCTATGGTCAGCCCCCCACCATTTCCCCAGTATTCCCTGGGGGCACTAGCCTTTCGGACTTCACTCACAGTGGCCCCTTTGAGGAAAGTTCCCAGGACACCTGTACCCTGAAAGGTCTCTGGGACCCAGCCCAAATCATATCATCCTTCGGAAGACATTCAGCAACCCTGTGCTGTTGTCATGATGTAATGAGCACTGGGTATTCTACAAGACTGAGGAATCACTGACCTCTACCTCGGAAACTAATAATACAGTATATGTTAATTAATTGAATTTAAAAATAAATAAATAAATAAAAATAAAAATAAAAATAAAAAATAAAGAGATTTATACATAAAAAATATCTTGGTTTTTAAAATTCCTTCTTTCTTTTCAATAAGCATTGCCCTTAACACATTAAACAATTAGTATATGATAATTTTAGAAAAAAAACTTGTGCAAAATAATAGTATGCTCACGGGGCGCCTGGGTGGCTCAGCCAGTAAGCGTCTGCCTTCAGCTCAGGTCATGATCCCAGGGTCATGGGATCGAGCCCCACATCGGGCTCCCTGCTCAGCGGGAAGCCTGCTTCTCCCTCTCCCACTCCCCCTGCTTGTGTTCCCTCTCTCACTCTGTCTCTCTCTGTGTCAAATAAATAAATAAATAAAATCTTTAAAAAAAAAATAATAGTATTCTCACAAATCATCATTCAGCTATAACCGCTGTCAATATCTTGACGTATACCCTTCCAGATTTTATGTTATACATTTTAAAACAAAATTACATTATAAAGAAATGCTCTGAAGGGATATCCTTTTTTTAACTTAATATGGGAACATTTTAACTTAAGCTGGGAACATCTTTCTTTTTGCTTTTTTTTTCAGTTAGACTCCTTTGTAGGAATAAACAGAAGAGACTCAACTGCTGCTGGGTCAGCAAACAGAGGAAGCGTTTGCTGTAAGGATCCCTGGCGCTCAGGAATACAGGGATCCAGGAGGCTCCTAGAAAGGGAAATCAAGAATGACCGGGCAGCACAAAGCCGGAAGCTCCAGGGACGCCCGCAGAGAGTGTGGGATCTTCCCTCCGGGGTAACACCGTCCATGTGACTTGCACCTCGGTGTCTACTGATGCTATGATGCTATCTCTTCTTCCTATCGGCAGGCTTCCCTGATCTAGGTAGCGTTCTTAGCTCCTTGTTGAGTTTCGTCTTCCAAACATAACTTGAACTTACTGAACCTTTGGCTTATTATTGACCCATTATTACCCTCCACCTTCTCCTTATCTCATGGATTTTCTCCTTTATTCTGCCAATCACTTATATCTCTCCAGTTTCCATGTCAGATGCTTGTGACTGAGACCCTGAGTCTCCACAGGGCAGAGATATTTGTGTCAAGCCTTTCCATAGGTTCATGGTCAAGAGATGAGCTGTCCTTCGGCCAGGTGCCTTGCGCCTGGTCCATCATTGAGTTGTGTCCTGCAAAAGACAAATTCCCTGCCCTCTCCCAGTCCCCCGGGGTGGGGGGAGGGGGGAGGCCTTTGCTGTAAACCGTTTCTGGCTAGAATTGTGGTGCCTTCTTGTGGAGACTTTAAGTATTACAAGCACCGTGATTTTCTTCCAGAATCAATTTCAAATTATGGGTACGTTAATTTAGGATGATGAACTCAACTACAGGCTGACAACCAGGATTTTAAGAATGGAATAGAATAGAACAGAAGAGAAAATATAAGATTTCATCATAGTTAGTAAGACTAAGTGTGGTTTTCATGAAACTTCTATTTCAGGTGTGTGTGTGTGTGTGTGTGTGTGTGTGTGTAAATGTGTGTGGTATGTGTAAACCAATGTATATGATACTCCAAAAATTTAAGAACTGCCATGACATAGAAAAAGAGACACCCACCATATACAAATAGCACAGTTGTACTGGTGGAAACCGGGTTACCCTCCACCTGTCATAGATGGGCATGGTTGTGAAGCAAAATGTTTCTTTCTTCCTTTTTTAAAGATTTATTTACTTATTTCGGGGGGGCAGAGAGAGAGAGGAACTCAAGCAGACTCCACACTGAATGTGGAGCCCAACACAGGGCTCGATCTCACAACCTTAAGATCACAACCTGAGCCAAAACCGAGTCCCACAACCAACCAGCTGCACCACCCATGCACCCCAAATGTTTATTTCTTAATATAGGTCATGTCAAAAGAGTTTTAAAGACATTGTTCTAGAATACAACTCAATATAGGCAGACCTCAGAGATATTGCGGGTTCGGTTCCAGACCACTGCAATAAAGCAAGTATCTCAATAAATTGAGTCAAATGAATGTTTTAATGTTCCAGTACATATAAAATTTATGTTTATACTCTACCATAGTCTATTAACTGTGCAACAGCATTATGTCTTTTAAAAAAGTACATCTTAATTAAATAATACTTGATTGCTAAAAAATGCTAACCATCATCTGAGCTTTCAGCAAGGTGTAATCACTGATCACAGAGCGCCATAACAAAAATAATAATATTTAAAAAGTTTGAAATAGTGTAAGAGTTACCAAAATGTGACACAGAAACACAAAGTGAGCAAATGCTGTCGGAAAAATGGTGCTAATAGACTTGCTCAAAGCAGGAAACTTCCCAGGACACCTGTACTCTGGTATTAAAAAAAATGCAGTATCTGCTAACAACAATAAAACAAGGTATGCCTGTAGAGTTTGCATTATCATTTTTAATAATTGCATAGTGTTTGTATACATGTGCTATAATTCATATACTCTCTCTTTCTTCCTTCTCCCCCTTTTTCTTTCCTTCGATCTTTCTCTCTCTCTTTCCCTCTCTCCCACCCCCTCATACCCACACATGTTGAACATTACTGATTTTAACCATAGCTACTATTGGCTGTTTAGATCGGGCAGGAAGTGAGTGGAATGATTAAGAGTATGGACATAGAGCTAGACAGCTGAAGCTAAATCATGACTCTTCCACTTACCAGGCATATGACCAGATACATAACCTCTGTGTGCCTCAGCCCTTCATCTGTAAAATGGGGATGATAAAAATAATAGTATTTCCCCCATATTGCTTTTTATAAGGTCTGCATGAATTAAGGTGTGTAACGTGTTCAAGCAAGTGTCTGGGACATAGTAAATACTCAATTAAATGTTAGTTATTATCATTATTTAGATTGTGTCCACTTTTTCACTATCACAAGTAAAATACTGATACAACAAGGATATTTGTAGCAAAATCTTTGGAAAACAGACTTAAGTCTACTTGTGGAAATAGAATTGCTAGAGGAAGAATGTACATTTTGAAGGTTTTAAAACATTTCTGCTAAATTATCACCTGAGAGGATATACCACAGTGTTTGAGAGCCCACTGCCCAAAACTCTAGTCAACACTGGGTATTATGATTTAAACCAAAAAATTTTGCCAATTTGATCAAGGAATAATGATATTTATTATTACATAAAGTTGCTTGTCTGTGATTACTAGTAAGGTAGAATAATTTTTCAAATGCTTACTGCCATTAATATTTGACGCTCCAGTAGGGCACCTTGACAGTGTGTCTTTTTTTTTTTTTTTTAAGATTTATTTATTTATTTGAGGGACGCCTGGGTGGCTCAGTTGGTTAAGCGTCTGCCTTCGGCTCAGGTCATGATCCCGGGGTCCTGGGATCGAGCCCCGCATCGGGCTCCCTGCTCAGCGGGAAGCCTGCTTCTCCCTCTCCCACTCCCCCTGCTTGTGTTCCCTCTCTCACTGTGTCTCTCTCTGTCAAATAAATAAAACCTTTTAAAAAAAAGATTATTTATTTGAGAGAGAAAGAGAGTGCGTGCGTGCACAGGAGGGGGGAGGGAGAGAGAGAGAATCTTAAGCAGGCTCTACGCCCAGCATGGGGCCCTATGCAGGGCTCAATCTCACGACCCTAAGGTCATAACCCTGAGATCATGACCTGAGCTAAAACCAAGAGTTGGGCGCTCAACCTATTGAGCCACCCAGGCGCCCTGACAGTGAGTCTTGATGTAGAGTTGCTCTTAAATGTATCTTTCCCAATTAAACTGTGAGGTCTCACTTTTTACTCTTCCTCTCTGACTGAACACAAATCTGCACACAACTGGTCCCAATACATTTTAGCTGAACTAGGGATCATGGTCACTATGTCTGATCCCTGAGATGAATTTTTGAGCAGAATTATCTGGCAGTCAGAAAAAGAAAGACATCACTGATCTCTCTACTCTCAAAATGGCCTTGGGCAAAGGGAAGCAGTATCCTTTTTTTGTGCTTCTGAGAACTGTTTGACTATGTAAGAGTGTTTAAATGCATTTCTTTTCTATTACTGCTTCTCTCTGGTAGTAATATGTTGAAATGTTCCCCTTCTCCAAGGAAAAAAATTGTTTTCATATTTGAGACTACACAAATACCGTAGTTCCAAATGGGACTGCCTTTTCATCACCAACAAATATTTCTAAAACAAGACTGGGTGCGAGGCAGGGGAAAGGTATGTGGGTTGGGGGCGATGGAGGGAATGGGTATGTATTCAAAGTGCAAAATACATTCTCTTCCCACAAGGAAGTTAGCACTTAGTTGGTGAAGGAAACAGCATAGTGTGGGGGGATGATGCTGAAGGGGCATCCAGAAATTGACATTCTGGGGATGCCTGGGTAGCTCAGCCAGTTAAGCATCTGCCTTCGGCTCTGGTCATGGTCCCAGGGTCCTGGGATCAAGTCCCACATCAGGCTCTTTGTTCAGTGGAGAGGCTGCTTCTCCCTCTGCCTGCCGTTCCCCTTGCTTGTGCTCTCTCTCTCTCTGAGAAATAAATAAGTAAATAAATAAAATCTTTATTAAAAAAAAAAGAAATTGACATTCTGTCCCCAGGTTGCTGTCACCTACTGTGTCAACTTGCATAAATCCCTCAACCTCTCTGCAATTTTGTTTCTTTACCTGGGAAATTCAGAACAGATTATGTTTCTAGCATCTGCCTGTGAGCTATTTGGTGTAAGGGATAAAGGGACAGAACCAGAGAGACATGGTAAGACTCCTAAATGGTCACTGTCAGGTAAGAGATGGGCCAGACAAGGGAGAAGGGTTTAAAGTGGGGGATGACATGTCCAGTTGGGGCAATCTAGGGAGATTTGTACAGAGGTTAGAATCTGATTTCAAGCTATACAACAAAGCTGTGGTAATCAAAACAGTATGGGACTGGGACAAAAATAGACATATAGATCAATGGAACAGAATAGACAGCCCAGAAATAAACCCACCCTATGGTCAATCAAACTATGACAAAGGAGGCAAGAATGTACAATGAGGAAAAACAGTCTCTTCAATAAATGGTGCTGGGAAAACTGGACAGCTACATGCCAAAGAATGAAACTGGGCCACTTTCTTACACCATACACAAAAATAAACTCAAAATGGATTAAGGACTTAAATATGAGACCTGAAACCATAAAACCCCTGCAAGAAAACATAGGCAGTAATCTCTTGGATATTGTCAGCCTTAACAACATTTTTCTAGATATGTCTCCTTAGGCAAGGGTAACAAAAGCAAACATAAACTATTGGGACTATATCAAACTAAAAAGCTTTGCACAGCAAAGGAAACCATCAACATCATTAAAAAAAGTAACGTAATGAATGGGAGAACATATTTGCAAATGATGTATCTGGTAAGGGGTTAATATAACAAATATATAAAGAACTTATACAATTCAACACCAACCCCCCCCCAAATAATCTAATTAAAAAATGGGCAGAGGGGGCGCCTGGGTGGCTCAGTCGTTAAGCGGTCTGCCTTCGGCTCGGGTCGTGATCCCAGGGTCCTGGGATCGAGCCCCGCGTCGGGCTCCCTGCTCTGCGGGAAGCCTGTTCTCCCTCTCCCACTCCCCCTGCTTGTGTTCTCTCTCTCGCTGTGTCTCTCTCTGTCAAATGGGTAAAATCTTTTAAAAAAAAAAAATGGGCAGAGGACCTGAAATAGACATTTTTCTGAAGAGGATATGCAGATGCCCAATAGACCCATGAAAAGACGCTAAACATCACCCATCATCGGGGAAATACAAATCAAAACCATAGTGAGATATCACCTCACACCTGTCAGAACAGTTAGTATCAAAAAGACAAGAAATAACAAGTATGGGTGAGGATATAGAGAAACGGGAACCCTCATGTTCTGTTGGTGTCAATGTAAATTGATGTAGCAACTACGGAAAACAGTATGGAGGCTCCTCAAAAAAATAAAAATGGGAATACCATGCAATCCAGTAATTTTAGTGCTGGGTATTTACACTGAGAAAATGAAAACATTAATTTGAAAAGATATATGCACTCTTACATTTATTGCAGCATTATTTACAATAGCCACAATACGGAAGAAACCTACTTGCCCAATGACTAATGAATGGATAAAGAAGATGTGATTTATATATATATATATACACATATATATATACACACACACATATATATGTGTGTGTGTATATATATGATATGTATATATATGATATATACAATATATACATATATGATGGAATATTACTCAGCCTTAAAAAAAGAAATGGTATCTTGCCATTTGCAAAAACATGGATGGACTCAGAGGGTATTATACTAAGTGAAGTAAGTCAGACAAATGAAACCAGACCCATAGAGTTAATGAGGTTGAAACTAACAGGAAATTTAAAGCTTATTTTTCAGAGATCTGTTTCTCCCTCATCAGCTACTGTTTCTTTTCAGACTCCACTAACAGATCCACTGGAAGGTCACTGATATGGTTCCAGCCTATGAACAAACATGGCCCTGCATTCTTGGATTAATGAGTCCAAGACCACATCCGGTTTATACAGGCTCTAGGAGCACACCTATAGCTCTCTCCTTGTCCTAAGATAACCTCCTGACATCAGAAGGTGAATTCTGCCTCATTTTAATATTAAGTGTCCACCCCAAAGTGAACATGGGATGCATTTTACATATATGTTTGCACAATGTGCATGCTCTATCTTTCCTCACAAATAGTCATAAATTTCTCCACCTTCTTCATCAATATGTATGTAATTCCAACCCCAGGATTATAAAAAACTTGTTCTAATCTTAGTCCAGGAAACAGATTTGAGCCAGCCTCCTGTCTCTCGTTTGACTGTCTCTAGAATAAACCCTTTTCTTGCTACATACTCAGTGTCTCAGTGATTGGCTTTGCTGTGCATGGGGAGATGAAATTGGGCTCCATTACAACAAATACCATACAATTTCACTTATATGCAGAATCTAAAAAACAAAACAAACAAATAGAAGCAGACTCATATATATGGAGAACAAGCTGGTGGTGGCCAGAGGGGAGCAGGTGAGGGGATGAGTGAAATAAATAAAGGAGATTAAGAGGTACAAACTTCCAGTTATAAAATAAATAAGTCGGAGTGGTAAAAACTATAGCATAGGGAATATAGTCGATAATAGCATTGCCTGGTGACAGATGGCAACCACCCTTACACTTACTATGGGGAACACTGCATAACCTATGGAGTGGTTGAATCAGTATGTTGTACACCTGAAACTAACATAACATTGTATGTCAACCGCACTTCAATTAAAAAAAAAGAGAGAGAGGAGTTAGAATCTGAGCTGGACCTGGCAGGGAAGAGTGTTCAGTAGGTAGAACAGGGAGCAGGGGAGGCAAAATCTGGAAAACGGCATGAGCAAAGAACAAAAGCCAGGGTGAGAAAGCACCAGACATGTCCCTGGGACAGGGAATAGAGCCGTTTGGCTAGAACAGAGGGCTCATGCAAGTATCCACAGAGATTCCATGTGAAGAATGAAACCTTTATAGGGGAGGGCCTTGACCGTGCAGTGCAGGAGTTTACCCTCAGGGCTCTAGGTCACAAGCAAGAAGGGTGTCCCCTGTGTGCACCTGATTCCGTGGGGTTTCCAGGAGCACTGGGTTGAGAGAGAAGACCGCTGTGGTCTGTGAGCGCTGTGTGCTCTGATAAGAGTGAGGGACAGCAGTGGGGCATAGAGGGGCTCTTCTGTGACCCATGTTTGTCATTCCAACCCTAAGTCCTAGGAGGACTTAAAGGTTTTATTTTATTTTATTTTTTATTTTTTAAGATTTTATTTACGTATTTGTCAGAGAGAGAGAGAGAGCACAAGCAGGGGGAGTGGCAGGTAGAGGGAGAAGCAGGCTCCCCACCGAGCAAGGAGCCCCAAGCGGGACTCATCCCAGGATTCCTGGACCATGACCTGAGCCGAAGGCAGACGCTTAATTGACTGAGCCACCCAGGCATCCCAAGGACTTGAAGGTTTTAGAACAGAGTCCACACAAAAGCAGGGTTTTAGTGCAAGTAACGTGTGTGATATACAGATCAGTCTGGAGAAATAAGAGACTGGAGGAGAGAAACTGGTTAGAAGGCTATTATATATTCAAGGCCTCACAACTAACTGGGGATGAGCGGCGAGCTTAAAGACGTTATGACTCCAAGAGCTGGTTGCAAGGAAAGGCCAATAGGAAATTCCCAGCAGGAAGCTGGCGACCCAGGCCTGGAAGGCGGGGGAGGTGAGGAAAGGGTCCAGCGAGGGACAGACAGTAGAATCACAGAACAGAGGAGCAGAAGAGCTAGCAGGAAGAAGAGATTCTGAAAGTTTCCAAGCGGAGGAGGGGCCCATGCTTTGGTTTTTTCTTTTCGGTCCAGTACATGTGGTGGGAGGCAATCTACTGCAGTGGTTAGAGGCGAGAGCTTTGCAGCCAGACAGACAGGAAATGATTTTTGGCCACTGAGGTTCGGTTAGTGGCCCCACCACTGGTGGAATATGTGATTATCTACAAGTCATTTCGAATCTACCTGAGCTTCTGTTTCCTCTCTGCAGATGGAGATATTAACACCTCCTGACTGGGCCATGGGGAAAATATTCACCTGGAACAGAGTAAAGACAATAAACAATAGCTATTGGTAAAAATATAATTTTTATTTTCAAATTTTTACATTTTTATATGTACTGAGAGTAGAAGGGTTCAACATTGCTGCTGGTGGCTAAAAAGTAGTCCAGGTTAGACAGCCCTTGAGGGAAATAGAAAAGGGAGCCCTTTTGTGATCAAACCTCTGGATTCTCCTTTTTTCTGTCTCTTAAAAAATTCTATTAAGACATTTTCAAACAAACCTAAAAGTGGAAGGAATAGTATAACAAAATCCTTTGTACCTATCACCCAGTTTTGCCAATCTTGTGTGGTTTTGGGGGGCGATGGAATTATTTAAATGCAAATCCCAGGCATGATTTCATATAATCTTTTTAAAAGAATACACAGGGGCACCTGGGTGGCACAGTGGCTTAAGCATCCGACTCTTGGTTTCAGCTCGGGTCTCGATCTCAGGGTCATGAGATCATGCCCCACATCAGGCTCAGTGCTCAGCAAGGAGTCTGCTTGAGATTCTCTTTCCCTCTTCCTCTGCCCTCATGTTCATGCTCTCTCTCTCAAATAAGTAAGTAAATCTTTAAAAAGAAATTAAAAATAAATAAAAGAACACACAGGTTCATTTTCCAGCAGTATCATGGAGGAGGTATCTTTGGGAAATACTTCACTAAAAATTTTTTTTAATGCTGGATTAAATTAAGGGGAAAAATCCTTTAAAATGCATTGATGAGTTGTCAAGAAGGAAAGGAATTCTCAGACAAAAAACAAAGTGAAAGTAAAAATCAGAGCAGGCAAAGAGCTGAAACTGGCTTTCACCTTGAGGGTTTTAACTAAACCCAGATGAGCTTGCGTTTCCATTTTTAATGGTATCTATGGATTCAGAGGACAGAGCCCCAGATCTAGAATTGACACCAGGTGGAGAGCATCGTAAAAGCTTCCCATTCTTCCACATTTATGCTGAGTGCCAAAGGGCTACATCCACAGGGTGAATGTAAAGTAGAAATAATGAGCTTTTCATGGAGCAACAAGGAAAATTGATTGTCTCAAACCTTGATATTGGGTGAAGATAAAACAACAAGAATTTATGACCACAAAATGCCCTCATGATAGAGCTCAGCCCCTACACAGCACTATTAGGGTATTGTGGATAAAGAAAAGCCCTCAGGGCAAACATTTAAAGTGGCCCTGGGTTTGCAGAGCCTGCAGCCTCTGGAAAACATATATTCTCCCTGGAGGAAAACACTTTAAAGTCAGGCCTCTGAGCATTCCCCCAGAGAAAGTTCCAAGAAATCTGAACTCACTTCAACAATCCCAGTGTTCATAAAGAAACAAATAGCCGGGAACAAGAGCTTAGAGAAACAGCAGGCAGCAGACCCCAGAAGTAGAACCACAAAGACTCTCAGTGTAAGAAGGATAAAGTATCATAACATGAGAGCCGCCATTTTCACTCTCATCCTCCAAAGCTGTACGGAAAGCTTGCAGGGAACAAAAGCTCCCGAGAGCAAACCCCAGCAGATTACTTAGCCCGGCCCCCCATCAAGGGTGGGGTGATTCCGCCTCCAGCAAAGACATTTGGGAACCACAGCAACAGGCCCCTCCCCCAGAAGATCAGCAAGAACAGCCAGCCAAGACCAAGTTTACCAATCAGTGAGAACGGCAGAACTCCAGGGCTAGGGGAATACTGCACATAGAATTCATGACTTTTTCCCCATGATTCTTTAGTCTTTCAAAGTTAATTCTTTTTCTCTTTCCTTTTTCACCCAATTTCTTTTTTATTTTTAATCTTTTTTTAATTTTCATTTTTACAGTTACATTCAATCCTTTCATTGTATTTAATTTTATTTCTGTATATATATATATATATAACTTTTTCTTTCTTTACAATTTTGGGATGTAGTTTTTTCTAACAGGCCAAAATACACCCAGAATCTAGTGTATGACTCTGTTCTTGTCACCTGTCTGATCATAGTCTCTCTTTTTTTCTTCTTTTTTTTTTGTTTGTTTGTTAAGGTATTTTTTAATTTTCATTTTACAGTTACATTCTATCCTTTCAATGTATTTAATTTTATTTTTGTGTATATATGTCTTTCTTTCTTTACAATTTTGAGATGTAGTTTCTTCTAACAAACTGACCAAAATATACTCAGGTTATAGTGTATTGCTCTGTTCTGTTCACCTGTCTGTTTATATTCCTTCCTTTTTTTTTTTGTCTTTTAATTTTCATTTTTACAGTTACATTTTATCCTTTCATTGTATTTAATTTTATTTTTGTACATACATAAATTTCTCTTTCTTTACAATTTTGGTTTCTAGTTTTCTAACAAACAGACCAAAATACACACAGGATCCAATGTATTGCTCTGTTCTGTTCACCTGTCTGATTATATTCTCTCTCTTTTTTAATTTTAATTTTTTTTTTTTTTTTGGATCTCTTCTGATTTGTTTAGTGCATATTTCTCTGGGGTCGTTGTTCCCATTTTAGTATTTTGTTCTATTGTTCATCTATTCTTCTCTGGACAGAATGATAAAATATAAAAACTCACCTCAAAAAAGAGAAAAAGAGGCAGTACTGATTGCCAGGGACATAATCAGTATGGATATAAGTAAGACATCAGAGTTAGAGTTCAGAATAACAATTATACAGATACTGGCTGGGCTTGAAAAAAGCATAGAGAATACTAGAAAATCCCTTTCTGGAGAAATAAAAGAACTAAAATCTAACCAAGTCGAATCAAAAAGGTTATTAATGAGATGCAAAAAGAAAAAAAAAATGGAGGCTCTAACTGCTAGGATAAATGAGGCAGAAGAGAGAATTAGTGATATGGAAGACAAAATGATGGAGAATAAAGAAGCTGAGAAAAAGAGAGAAACAACTACTGGATCATGAGAGGAGAATTTGAGAGATAAGTGATACCATAAAGTGAAACAATATTAGAATAATTGGGATCCCAGAAGAAGAGGAAAGAGAGGAGGCAGCAAGAAGGTATATTGGAGCAAGTTATAGTGGGGTACTTCCCTAACCTGGGGGAAAGAAAGAGGCATTCAAATGCAGGAGGCACAGAGAACACCCCTCAAAATCAATAAAAATAGGTCAACACCCCAACATATAATAGTGAAACTTGCAAATCTCAGAAGCGGAGAGAAAATCCTGAAAGCTGCTCAGGACAAGAGGTCTGTAACCTACAAGGGTAGAAACATTAGACTGGCAGCAGACCTATCCACAGAGACCTGGCAGGCCAGAAAGGACTGGCATGATATATTCAGGGTGCTAAATGAGGAAAATATGTAGCCAAGAATACTTTATCCAGCAAGAATGTCATTCAAAATAGAAGGAAAAATAAAAAGCTTCCAGGACAAACAGAAACTAAAAGAATTTGTGATCAGTAAACCAGCCTTGCAGGAAATACTAAAAGGGATCCTTTAAGTGAAGAGAGAGCCCAAAAGTAACATAGACCAGAAAGGAACAGAGACAATATACAGAAACGGTGACTTTACAGGTAATACAATGGCACTAAATTCATATCTTTCAATAGTTACTCTGAATGTAAATGGGTTAAATGCCCCAATCAAAAGACACAGGCTATCAGATTGGATAAAAAAGCAAGACCCATTGATATGCTGTCTGCAAGAGACTCATTTTAGACCCAAAGACACCTCAGATTGAAAGTGAGGGAGTGGAAACCATTTATCATGCTAATGGATGTCAAAAGAATGCTGGAGTGGCCATCCTTATATCAGATAGATTTTTAAACTAAAGACAGTATAAGAGATGAGGAGGGACACTATATCATAATTGAAGGGTCTATCCAACAAGAAGATCTAACAATTGTAAATATTCATGCCCCTAACTTGGGAGCAGCCAATTATATAAACCACTTAATAACAAACTTAAAAAAACACATCAACAATAATACAATAATAGTAGGGGACTTTAACATCCCACTCATTGCAATGGACAGATCATCTAAGTCAAAGATCAATAAGGAAACAGTGGCTTTGAATGACACACAGGACCAGATGGGCTTCACAGATATATTCAGAGCATTCCATCCTAAAGCAACAGAATACACATTCTTCTCAAGTGCACATGGAACATTCTCTAGAATAGATCACATCCTGGGTCACAGATCAGGTCTCAACTGGTACCAAAAGATTAGAATCATTCCCTGCATATTTTCAGACCACAATGCTTTGAAACTGGAACTCCAATCACAAGAGGAAATTTGGACAGAACTCAAATACATGGAGGCTAAGCCATCCTACTAAAGAATGGATTAGTCAACCAGGAAATTCTTCCTCTACAAAGAAGAATTTAAAAAAATTCATGGAAACAATTGAAAATGAAAACAAAACTGTTCAAAACATTTGGGATGCAGCAAAGGCAGTCCTAAGAGGGAAGTATATAGCAATACAAGCCTTACTCAAGAAACAAGAAAGTTCTCAAATACAGAACCTAAATTTACACCTAAAGGAGCTGGAGAAAGAACAGAAAATAAAGCTTAAGCTCAGCAGGGAGAAGAGAAATAATAAAGATTAGAGGAGAAATCAATGAAACAGAAACCAAAAGAACAGTAGAACAGATCAACGAAACTAGGAGCTGGTTCTTTGAAAGAATTAATAAGATCGATAAGCACCTGGCCAGACTAACTGAAAAGAAAAGAGAAATGACCCAAATAAATAAAATCATGAATGAAAGAGGAAAGATCACAACCAACACCAAAGAAATACAAACAATTATAAGAACATGTTATGAGCAACTATATGCCAACAAATTAGGCAATATGGAAGAAATGGATGCATTCGTATAAACTACCAAAACTGAAACAGGAAGAAATAGAGAACCTGAACAGACCTATAACCAGCAAGGAAGTTGAAGCAGTCATCAAAAATCTCCCAACAAACAAAGAGTCCAGGCTGGATGGCTTCCCAGGGGAATTCTACCAAACATTTAAAGAAGAATGAATACCTATCCACTGAAGCTGTTTCCAAAAATTGAAATGGAAGGAAAACTTCCAAACTCTTTCTATGAGGCCAGCATTACCTTGATCCCAAAACCAGCCAAAGACCCCACCAAAAAGGAGGGTTACAGATCAAAATCCCTGATGAACATGGATGCAAAAATTCTAATCAAGATACTAGCCAGTAGGATCCAACAGTATTTTAAAAGGATTATTCACCACAACCAAATGGGATTTATGCCTGGGCTGCAAGGATGGTTCAACATCTGCAAATTAATCAATGTGATATACTACATTAATAAAAGAAAGAACAAGAACCATATGATCCTCTCAATAGATGCAGAAAAAGCATTTGACAAAGTATAACATCCTTTCTTTATTAAAACTCTTCACAGAGTAGGGATAGAGGGAACATACCTCAATATCATAAAAGCCATATATGAAAAGCCCACAGCAAATATCATTCTCAATGGGGAAAAACTGAGAGCTTTTCCCCCTAAGGTCAGGAACATGGCAGGGATGTCCACTATCACCACTGTTGCTCAACAGGGAAGTCCTAGCCTCAGCAATCAGACAACAAAAAGAAATAAAAAGCATCCGAATCAGCAAAGAAGAAGTCAAACTCTCACTCTTTGCAGATGACATGATATTCTGTGGAAAACCCAATAAGACTCCACGCCCAAATTGCTAGAACTCCTACAGGAATTCAGCAAAGTGGCAGGATATAAAATCAATGCACAGAAATCAGTTGTATTTCTATACACTAACAGTAAGACAAAAGATAGAGAAATTAAGGAGTCGATCCCATTTACAATTACACCAAAAACCATAAGATACCTAAGAAAAAAACCTAACCAAAGAGGCAAAGGATCTGTACTCAGAAAACTATAGAACATTCATGAAAGAAATTGAGGAAGACACAAAGAAATGGAAAAACATTACATGCTCATGGATTGGAAGAAAAAATATTGTTAAAATGTCTATGCTACCTAGAGCAATCTATACATCCAATGCAATCCCTATCAAAATACCATCCACTTTTTTCACAGAGATGGAACTAATAATCCTAAAATTTGTATGAAACCAGAAAAGACTCCAAATAGCTGAAGGAATGTTGAAAAAGCAAAGCAAAGCTGGTGGCATCACAATTCCGGACTTCCAGCTCTATTACAAAGCTGTCATCATCAAGACAATATGGTACTGGCACAAAAACAGACACATAGATCAATGGAACAGAATAGAGAACCCAGAAATGGACCCTCAACTCTATGGTCAAGTAATCTTTGACAAAGCAGGAAAGAATGTCCAATGGAAAAAAGACAGTCTCTTCAACAAATGGTGTTGGGAAAATTGGACAGCCGCATGCAGAAGAATGAAACTGGACCATTTCCTTACACCATTCACAAAAATAGACTCAAAATGGATGAAAGACCTAAATGTGAGACAGGAGTCCATCAAAATCCTAAAAGAGAACACAGGCAGCAACCTCTTCGACCTCAGCCGCAGCAACTTCTTGCTAGACACGTCTCCAAAGGCAAAGGGAAGCAAGGGCAAAAATGAAGTATTGGGACTTCAGCAAGATAAAAAGTTTTTGCACAGCAAAGTAAATAGTCAACAAAACCCAAAGAGAACCAACAGAATGGGAGAAGATATTTGCAATTGACATATCAGATAAAGGGCTAGTATCCAAAATCAATAAAGAACTTATCAAACTCAACACCCAAAGAACAAATAATCCAGTCAAGAAATGGGCAGAAGACATGAACAGACATTTCTCCAAAGAAGAATCCAAATGGCCAACAGACACATGAAGAAATGTTCCACATCACTCGGCATCAGGGAAATACAAATCAAAACCTCCATGAGATACCACCTCACACCAGTCAGAATGGCTAAAATTAGCAAGTCAGGAAACGACAGATGTTGGCCAGCAAGCAGAGAAAGGGGAAACTTCTTACACTGTTGGTGGGAATGCAAGCTGGTGCAGCCACTCTGAAAAACAGTATGGAGGTTCCTCAAAAAGTTGAAAATAGAGCTACCCTATGTATGACCCAGAAATTGCACTACTAGGGATTTACCCCAAAGATATAAATGGAGTGATCCGAAGGGGCACCTGCACCTCAGTGTTTATAGCAGCAATATCTACAATAGGCATACTATGGAAAGAGCCCAGATGTCCATCAACAAATGAGTGGATAAAGAAGGTGTGGAATATATACACAATGGAATATTACTCAGTCATCAAAAAACGTGAAATTTTGCCATTTGCAACAACATGGCTGGAACTAGAAGGTATTATGCTAAGCGAAATAAGTCAATCAGAGAAAGACAATTATCATATGATCTCACTCATATGTGGAATTAAAAAAACAAAACAGAGAAGCATAGAAGAAGGGAGGGAAAAATAAAACAAGATGAAATCGGAGAGGGAGACAAACCATCAGAGACTCTTAATTATAGGAAACAAACTGAGGGTTGCTGGAGGGAAAGTGGGAGGGGGGATGGGGTAACTGGGTGATGAGCATTAAGGAGGGCACCTGGTGTAATGAGCACTGGGTATTATATAAGACTGATGAATCACTGAACTCTGGCTTTGAAACTAGTAATACACTGTTATTTAATTGAATTTAAATAAAAATAAAAAGCATAAAGGAAACAGAACTTGAAGATTTGGAAAATTCTTGGCCTGTCTATGTTGCAAAAAATTAGAAAGGTCTCTAGAGGGAACACCAAGAGATTAGGCGTGTGTTTCGTGGACCTCATCACCCATCTCTGCAGATGCTCCTCTACAAGCATGGACTGAGATGGGGCAGAGACTCCAAGAAATGAAGGGAGGCTTTTGGACTTCTGGCATTTTCCAAGCAAGAAACAGGACAATAGAGCTATTTGGCTGTGAATATGTGTTCTTCTTCTTCAAGAAAAGGGAACTACCCCTGAAACTAATAATACACTATATGTTAACTAAGTTGAATTTAAATAAAAAAATTTAAAAAGAAAAGAAAAAAGAAAAAAAAAGGAAGGATGTCCCTGCAGGGACCAGCTCCTCTGTGGTTCCAGATGGCAGGGCCACTTCCTGGCTCCAGGAGGCTACTGCCAACCCAGTGGGCCTGGAGGACAGCATCCATCCAAAGAAGATGATTCTCAAGTCTCAAAATCTAATGCAATTTTCTGTGCTAGGTTTCTGGCTTGCCTGGGACCCATGACCCCTTTTTCTTTCCTTTTTTTTTTTTTTAATTTAAGTTTTATTTTAATTCCAGTTAGTTAACATACAGTGTAATATTAGTTTCAGGTATACAATACAGTGATTCAACAATTCCATACATCAGCTAGCGCTCATCACAACAAGTGCACTCCTAATCTCCATCACTTATTTCACCTATCCCCCCAACCCCCTCCCCTCTGGTAATTGATCCAGCAATTGCACTACTGGCTAATCCAGGAATCAGAGAATAATGAGCATTTGTATATGAATAATAGGGGAGCAAAATAAGATTTCTCCAGTTGAGGGAACTTGCTATAGAATGCCAGGTGGGAGAGAGAACATGGCCAGTATTTCCCAAATATAAATTGAAACATGGGCACAAATATTGGTAAATGTAATTTCCCAAATTCTCCCTTTTTTGAATGGGATTGTCTGTCCTATGCCGGTTCCATCTTCAAAGTTTGCAAGCAGACAACTTGTCTGGTTTTATAGCTTCTCAGACAGAGAGGAATGTTTTCCAGAATGACTCATACCCTGGATCTCATCCAGACATGATTTAGAAGAAACTTTGACTTAAAGTTGATGCTGGAATGGATGAAGACTTTTGAGGACATGGGGATGGAGTGATTGTATTTTGCATGTGAGAAGGACATAAGTTTTGGGGACCAAGGGAGAAACCATTACAGGTTGAGTTGTGTCCCTGCCTTCCCAAAGATTCCCATGTTGAAGACTTAACCCTCCAGTACCTCCAAATGTGACCTTATTTGCAAATAGGGTCATTGCAGATATCAGGAGTAAAGGTCAGGTCATACTGGAGAAGGGCGGGCCTCTAATCTAATGTAACTAGAATCCTTATAAAAGAACACCCTGTAGAGAGACAGACAGGCACACTAGGAAAACATCATCTGAACATGGAGGCAAAAACTAGGATGATATGTCTACAAGCCAAGAGACACCGAAGCTAGGGGTTTCCGGAAAACCCCCAGGAGCTAGGAGAGAGACATGGGACAGATTCTCCTGCACAGCCCTCTGATGGAACAAACCTTGCTGAAAGCTTGGATCTCAGACTTCTAGAAGCGGGAGAAAAAACATTTCTATTGTTTCAGCTTCCCAGTCGGTGGTATTTTGTGACTGCAGCCTGAGCAAAGTAATACATTTAAATAGCCATACACTGTTTCCCTCTTATGAAGTTAGGAACCCCATTATCGTGTTTGTGGGGTTTTTCCCCCTGCTGTCTCAGGGCCCACTAGAACGATACGAACCGCAATACCCTGTAACAACTAGCCTCCTGCCTGTATCAGTCCGAGAGGGTCTGGACTGGGCACTGTTGCAAGGACTCCATTTCGTGTTTAGTCCTATAAAGTTTCCTCTTGGGTTGGACGAGAAGCTGGGGGTGGGGAGAGTCTGGCTGATACTTCCCACATGCTGGGTGAAAAGTGTGTTTGAAGCTTCTTTGTTTCTCTCTAAAAGGCCAGTGGCCAGGAACAACTTGTAAAACCGAGCAGTGGACATTATTAACTCTCCAAACAACATGCTCACGGACCTGTGACTCTGTTGATGAAACCGAACTTTGGTCAGTGGAATTGACTGTACTCTTCTTGGTTTAAGGCTAACCTGAGCGAGAGCCTCCTCCAAGGGGGCCTGCTAGCATGCAGTACTCCGTATCTGCCAGAAGGTGTCGCTCCATCACAGCCAGCATTTGCAGGAGGCTCAGAACTCCTCCTCCCTGAATCCATGTCTTTCAATTATTGGTTACCAGTCTGTGCCCAAGTGCTTATTTTCACCTGGAGGAGATGTATCGGGTTTTCAGTTTACCTTGAATTCTTTGAAGCACTTTTAAAATTAATTTCTTTTGTAGCCAAGTGTTTTAAGAGTCTCTGTAGGTGATAATGCATGTGCTAGGAGATTTCCCCAAAGTGGGGAGACTGTATGTTTTGCTTTCTTTGGGGGATAAAGCTACTAAAGGAAACTGAGTCTCAATGAATAAGTCTGTCACAACGCTAAGAAAGTAAAGCCTACGCTTGGCATTAAAGGGACCATTTTGGAAACTAGAGCCATATGGTCTGATCACCTTTGCTGCGTGGCCTGAT
Organism: Phoca vitulina; assembly: GCF_004348235.1. Taxonomy (NCBI): domain Eukaryota; kingdom Metazoa; phylum Chordata; class Mammalia; order Carnivora; family Phocidae; genus Phoca; species Phoca vitulina. Next base: position 68,279,626 of record NW_022589707.1, on the reverse strand, counting down.
GTGGTGAAAGCGATAGTGCATGCAGGTGGACAGGAAACAGACTTTAAAGGCGTGTCTGATTACTATCTAAGTATGGGGCACATTTTGCCTCAGATTATTTTCTTCCCCTGGGGGGAAAATGATCACGGTGAATTGCCTTCACATACTACATACAAGTTGTATATGCAAATAAAAGAGAACACACCATACAACCCAGCCCATCTGGGTGTGCTCTGGACAGAGGGAAAAGCATTCTGTAAACTGTTCAGTCTCTGCTTACAGAGGCTGATGTCCAAGAATTTGATTTGGTCCAAAGTAAAGACAAATTGATAATCTGCTTCAGTTTGGACTTTGTATCGCTAAAGGGTAGCCGCCAGGATTATACTCTTCATTGTTGGATAAACACTATAATGGATCTGCTCTTCTAAAAATGTGAAAATATTAATAGGTTTCTGGGCAAGGTCTGGAAGCAGAGAAAATGAACAATGATGAACTGACACAGTTGCCCTACACAGTCAAGCTCTCTCCCCACTGAGGGAAGGGGAAGCTTCTCATGAGGTTGCCCTTGGAGCAACGGTTCTTCTCCTTGATATCGGTTTAGACTCCTCTGGTTCCGACTGTTTATCCCTGAAGCATGCATGGGTGGGAGTGAGGGGAGATGTATTAGGAGTCTGCAGGAAGAATGAAGAGTCCCATCCTTATTTCATACCAGTGGATAATTCTCAAAGAAACCAGAAGACTTGGAGGGTCAAAGGCCATGTGGGGCCAGTCTGACAGAGCTCCTCTCTTCACATCATGTTAAGATTTGGGGAATTGTTCTATGGCACATTGTTGCCTTCAAGATGCCCCTGGGGAAGAGATAGGGAATCAAACTTTAACTCTGTTAAGGGTTTTTTCAGAAGGATGGGGTGCAATTTGTATTGGGAGATACTAAAGAAACTCTTCCTCTTTTTCCTAAGAAGTGAGTGGACACCAAGGCAGAGAAAGGGGTTGTGTCCAGGGAAGGGCTTAAATATTTTTAGAAAATCTGTAATGTGGAGGGACGCCTGGGTGGCTCAGTCGGTTAAGTGGCTGCCTTCGGCTCGGGTCATGATCCCAGGGTCCTGGGATCGAGCCCCACATCGGGCTCCCTGCTCAGCAAAAAGCCTGCTTCTCCCTCTCCCTCTGCCTGCCCCTCTGCCTACTTGTGTTCTCTCTCTCTCTCTGTCAAATAAATAAATAAAATCTTTAAAAAAAAAATCTGTAATGTGGGAACAATTGTAATTAACATATTTTAAGGTTTTTTTCTTCCTACATTGAGTTTTCTTCTAGTCACTCACTACTTTTCGGTAAAGGCAATTACAGGGACACAGTTTTATGTTGGTGATGTTGTCTTTGACTCTAAAATCTGGAACACCTAAGATGAAAAGCACTACAAAAGGACAAGTGGAGATCAGCTGTCAACTCTATTATGAAAAAGCTGTACTGGAGAGCAGGGCTACCCAGAAAAGCTCAGGCAAACCACAGAATCATGAGAAATAATAACTTATTATATTAAACCACTAAGTTTGGGGTAGTTTCTTGTGCAGCACCAAGTAACTGAGCAATGTGGAGGGGTAGGAAAATGAGGAGCCAGCTCTTGATGTATAGAAGTTTATGTTTATTTTATTTATTTATTCTAGAGACAGAGAGAGAGAGAGAGCAGGGGGAGGGGCAGAAAGAGAGGGAGAGAATCTGGAGCAGACTCTGCTCTGAGCAGGGAGCCCCACGTAGGGCTCAATCCCTGGGATCATGACCTGAGCTGAAGGCTGACCCTTAACATACTGAGTCACTGCCCCCTTCTTTTTTTTAATAGCCTACTTAACAGCCGGGACAACATGAAGACACTCTGGTGTGGGCTGGTCCTGGATCCAGTGAGTGGTGAAAATCATGGGAATTTCCAAACTTCCTTGTCATCATTCCTGGCCACACTGGTGATAGCTGTCCCTTGTATATATAAGGTCTCCTTGTTCTTCTATAGTCATTCACTTTTAACTCTCCTCCTTGTGTGTGGTCACCAGTGAGCTTTGAAGCATAATCCAGAACCTCAGGTTCCAAGTCAAGCTCTGCTGCTTTCAACAGCAGGATGTAGATTGGCAGGAATGTAGATTCCTACTGATTTATTATGTAGGTAGTCAGGGAGGTTACTGCTGTGTTGATGTTAGTGTGAAATGAATACTGATTCTAACAATGACTTTAACATTTGGATGATGCTTTTAACATTCAATAGCCTGTGTTTAAGAAGGCAAATTGATAGCTTTCTTCTAGCCATAGTATCACTGAAATTATATGTACATTTAGATATGCATGTTTATATGTATATGTGTACATATGTATGTAAACACACACAGTTGACCCTTGAATATCTCAGGTTGAAAATGCATTAGTCCATGTATATGCGGGCTTTTTCCAATAAATATAGTACAGTACAGTAAATACAGTAATATACAGTACAACATAGTAAATATACTATAGAACAGTACTGTAAATGTGTTTTCTCTTGCTTATGACTTTCTTAGTAATATTTTCTTTTCTCTAGCTTCCTTTGTTTTAGGAATGCAGTATATTAATACACACATACAAAATATGTGTTAATTGGCTTTATATTCTCAGTAAGGCCTCCAGTCAACTGTAGGCTATTAATAGCTATGTTTGGGGGGAGTCAAAAGTTATACATACGTGGATTTTCAACAGTGCAAGGGGTCAGTGCCCATAATCCTCACGTCGCTCGGAGGTCAACTGTATATTGCACATGTAAGCCACCTGCTTGCCTTGCCAGCCCGATCACGTCTCCCGGTCTGAGTTCTCCCACCCGAGGACCACTTAGGCCTCGGCCCAACTCTCCCACCCCCACCCCCACCTGGGAACAAACACAGCACTACCAGGCTAACTGCTATTACCATCTACCAATCTAGACTACTGCATAGACATCATCCAGGGATCTTGTGCAAGTGCAGATTCTAATTCAGCAGTTCTGGGCTTGGGTCTGAGAGTCTAATAAGCTCCCAGGTGACACTAGTGCTACCGGTTTCTAGACCAAACTGAGTAGCAAGGGTCTAGACCAGCAGTTTCTAATAAGGGTTCCCTGACACTTTTTAAACATACATAAACGGAACAAGTTATTTTCTAAACCTTTCCTCAAAACATACTGTTACACATTTGAGGCAGTGTTATGTTAAGATCAATAATTATCTTTGAACACTGTCCTTTCCATGGCTCTCTCAGGATTAAAACTTTTGAACTTCTTATATAGAAGAGGGTGAACCTCGTTCCATTCTTTCTGCACTCTTACTACAATGTTCACAGTTTATTTCCTGATTTGGCTCAGAGTTAGGTATGTTCCTTCTGAAGTCCTTGGCAGGACAGGACACGTTCCTTCTTGTACTTTACTTACCAAAGAGTTACGGTAGCTACAGAACTCGCTCAAGAGTAAATGGCAATTGCTTTGCTCACTGAGTAAAACTCCAAATAATAAGACCCTATTCATTCATCCTGGGTCCCACTAGAGACACGGATCCTATGCTGGGGGTGGGCCACTTTGGAGACTGGTGGACAGTTTTAGAAAAGAAGCCCCTTTTGGGTTATGACACATGTGACTAATTGGGAAACAAAGGAGGGGAGGCCGTGAGGTGAGTAGGGACTGTTTCTGCTCAGACATCTCTTTAGAAATGAGGACAGTGATGTGGTAAGCATGGGGTGTTATATGCAACTAATGAACTATTGAGCATTGCATCAAAAACTAACAACGTACCATATGTTGGCTGATTGAATTTAAATTAAAAAGAAGAAGAAGAAGAAGAAGTAAGGGCAGTAAACCCAGGCAGAGAGGGGCGCATTTCCATCCCTGACCATCCTGTGCTCTCTGTTGAAACTGGAGTAATTGTGAGGAGCTGCAGCAACCGTCCCTAGGTTTGGTTTCTGGGCAGCTGGGGAGAGAGCTGTGTATCACAGGATTTGGGAGCAGGCCAAATTAAACAGGAATTTTGCTTCTGACCAACCACCTCCAGCAAGTGACTTGACTCTCTGAAGATAACGGTATTTTCTGCCTAAGGGTGTTGACTGCACAAGATGATGTATGTGTGTAGGAGATTGAGCAATGCAACACACAGAATGACCACTGTTTGTGTTAGTATTAATGCTATCAAGTCTTAATGAATGGGAGCTAGCTAGTTTTCATACAAGTATTCATACTATCAAGCCCTATGGGATATGACTCAGCAGCCAGCTAGCCCAACCATGGGGTCCGTAATTTACCTCCCTCCTCCTACCTTGTCAGGAAATTTGGGTAGAGGTGATCTGCTAGGTGTTGAAACCTGGTAGAGCTTAGGCTACGTGTAGGACATGAGCATTATGACACATTTGGAAGACAACTGTTATGTCAGGCAGGTCTTAGCAAGTTCAGTAAACCAAATAAACACAAAGTCAAATTTTTCCAAAGAAGACATCCAAATGGCCAAATGGAAAAAGTGCTCAACATCACTCAGCATCAGGGAAATCCAAATCAAAACCTCAATGAGATACCACCTCACACCAGTCAGAATGGCTAAAATTAACAAGTCAGGAAACAACAGATGTTGGCAAGGATGCGGAGAAAGGGGAACCCTCCTACACTGTTGGTGGGAATGCAAGCTGGTGCAGCCACTCTGGAAAACGGTATGGACATTCCTCAAAAATTAAAAATAGAGCTACCCTATGACCCAGCCATTGCACTACTGGTTTACCCCAAAGATACAAATGTAGCGATCTGAAGGGGCATATGCACCCCAATGTTTATAGCAGCAATGTCCACAATAGCCAAACTGTGGAAAGAGCCAAGATGTCCATCAACGGATGAATGGATAAAGAAGATGTGGTATATATATACAATGGAATATTATGCAGCCATCAAAAAACCCGAAATCTTGCCATTTGCAACGACGTGGATAGAACTAGAGGGTATTATGCTAAGTGAAATAAGTCAATCAGAGAAAGATAAGTATCATATGATCTCACTGATATGAGGAATTCTTTAATCTCAGGAAACAAACTGAGGGTTGCTGGAGTGCTGGGGGCTGGGAGGGATGGGGTGGCTGGGTGATGGATATTGGGGAGGGTATGTGCTATTATGAGCGCTGTGAATTATGTAAGACTGATGAATCACAGACCTGTACCTCTGAAACGAAATAGTAGGAAGGGAAAAATGAAGGGGGGGAATTGGAGGGGGAGACGAACCACGAGAGACTATGGACTCTGAGAAACAAACTGAGAGTTTTAGAGGAGAGGGGGGTGGGGGGATGGGTTAGCCCAGTGATGGGTATTAAGGAGGGCATGTTCTGCATGGAGCACTGGGTGTTATACGCAAACAATGAGTCATGGAACACTACATCAAAAACTAATGATGTAATGTATGGTGACTAACATAACAAAATAAAAAACACACACACACAAAGTCAAGTATAGCTGGTTCTTCCATGCAGAGGAGACTTGTGTTGGAAGGAGAGGCAACTAGCCCCAACCTCAGGTCTGCAGCTTTTGTGATCTGTCATTTCCCTCCCACTTTCTCACCATTGCCCATGGTTACTGACACTGAAGGGGTAGTTCAGATCTACCCCTTGAATCAAACCCGGGTCCAAATCATGTCTCTTGCCATCTTTTTCAGGTAGGTGACTCTGGGGAAATTGTCTCTCTGAGCCTCGTTCTATTTCATCAGCCGTGAAACTTTCATTTACCTGCTCTTCAGTCTGGTTGATGACTGCAATTGCCAGACTAACAAATAAAAATACAGGACATTCAGTTCAATCTGAATTTCAGATACACAATAAACTATTTTTACTCTAAACGATATCCAGTTAAATTTGATAGTTTTATAATATGTCCCAAATACTACATGGGACATACTTACATGAAAAAAAAAAAGTTTGTTGTTCATCTAAAATTCAAATTTAACTGGGAGTCCTGTATCTTATGTGGCAGCCCTATTCATGACATTGAAATGTGTGAGAATATTTAGCATGAAGAAGGTACTGAACTGGCCATCTTCATATTCCCAAAGAGCTCTGTACATACTTATGCCAGGTTCTCAAGGATAGTGAAAGAGAAAGGAAGAAGTAAAGGGGGGAAAGGCAGACTAGAAACAAACTTTAGAGGATGTCATATGTGATCTGGCTTTGAAGCACAAGTAGGAGTTCATCTGGCTTAGAATCCAGCAGAGAGTGTAAGGCACAGGGGTGGTCAATGAGTGAAAGCAGGTAGGGACCATTATGAAGCCTGAATATTATCTTGGGATCACTGGGGAACCACTCATCTTCTTTTCCAGGAGAGCGATTTGATCAGATTTGGGTTTTAGACAGATTGCTCTGGCAATGGTGGAGATGGTTGGACAGAGGTTGTGGGCGGGGGGAAGGAGGTGGACGGGGTGTATAACAGGTGAGGAGCTTGGACCAAGTTCATGGCAGTGAAAGGAGAGGAATGGATGGATTCAAGAGACATTGCAGATGTTGAATGACAGGAATTTGCAAGAGGTTGACTGTGAAGATGGAGAGGGGACTCACAAGTCCACCAAAACGGTGCTTAAGTGAAAATTTTAGAGGGAGAGGAATTACACAGGAGAAAGTGGCATCATGGAAGTCAAGGTGGGAAGATTGGAGGGAAGAGGGTGAACAGTATTGTCACTGGTGTCTGACCCCCTGAACTCAGGAAATTTCTAGTAGAACCTTCTGCCTGTCAATCTTACTTTTTAGGAACAGAACTCCTAGGACCTTCTGCCTCACTCTCCATCTTACCTTAAGAAACTGACAAACTGCGGGAAAAGAAAAAGAAACATTTGAAGAAGACACCTGCACAAATGAATCAGAACGTGTCTCAGCCTCACGCTCATGTTAAAATTCCCCTCTGAATATTCATCCCAAACCCTAATAAAATGGAAGTGAGCATCCTTAAAGCTGAGGTGAGAAATTGTGCTCTGCTTTCCCTTGCTCAGGGAGGCACAGATTTGGAAATGATTACTCATGGTCCCCTTATTTGTACAAACAAAGATGACCTTGTGTGTGACAACTCTGTGTGGTGTAGTCTCGTGGGGTAGTCTCTGTCTATAATGCACCAAGAAGGGGACCCACTTTGGCCCGCCAGCTGTGTCTCCTTCAAAGATGAAGGAAGATGAAGATAGGGAAACGAAAGAGGTCACTGAATTCCACAGACCTGGGCACTTATGATGGAGGTCCCAGCGAGGCACTGATATGGATAGTTGTGGAAACACTGTTGAGTACACGGGAGGCGAGCAGGAGAGAAGTGAAGGTGGTCTACGCTTTCAAGACATTTACAGGTGAAAAGAGAAATCAATTTAGGGGGATGCATGATCCATGGAGAATGTTTGGTTTGTGTTTTAGTATGTGCAGGAAAGGAGCGGTTTGTATAAATGAGGCAAAGAATCCAGAGATTAAAGATAAAGGAGAATGAGCAGATAAGCTAGGAGTAAGCTCTCTGAGCCCAAGGGCGATAGTAACACAGGTGAAAACTGGTAAAGGACACTTCTTTCCTCTGCAGTAAAAAGGAAGAATGTAGAAGTGGTAAACACGTGGGTGAGTCCTGAGGGACAGAGAATGGAAGTTGAGGGAATTCAAGACTAGATGATCTCCATTTTCCCCGGGAATTATAGATAAACTGAGGGAAGTGGGAGAAGTCAGCAGGCTGTCAGTCCTGTCACGCGGATAGAAAGGTTTCCTGGCACAGAGGGAGAGGGAGCGGTATCCACATCAGCATGGGAAGTGGTGGCAGAAAAGGAAATTGACAACAAAGATGTGTTTTACTGATCATTATATATACATCACATAAAATTTACCTTCTTGATTAAAAAAAATTTTTTTTAAAGAACTTATTTATTTATTTGACAGAGAGAGACACAGTGAGAGAGGGAACACAAGCAGGGGGAGTGGGAGAGGGAGAAGCAGGCTTCCTGCCGAGCAGGGAACCCAATGCGGGGCTCGATCCCAGGACCCTGAGATCATGACCTGAGCCAAAGGCAGACGCTTAACGACTGAGCCACCCAGGCGCCCCTTGACTTAAAAATTTTAAAGGAATATTTCAGGGTGGTAAATAGTATGTGGGTTCCTGAAATGGAAGCGAACATCCTTAAAGCTGAGGTGAGGAATTGTGAAACTCAATGAGAGAGAGAATTTTTGAAGGAAGGTTGTAGAGCAATGAATTGAAAGAGGCACAAGGCAGAGCCAAGATTATACTAACTCTTTTTCCTAGTCTAGAGATGAGGGTGTAGGGGTGAGCAGACTCCACCTGATACTCAGCAGGCAAATCTTTGTCAAGGGACAAACTTTAGGTCTTCGGTTACAATGAAGAGATGGCAGCGTTTTAGGAGAGAGCTAAATTTCTCGAGAGATCTCTTGGAAATTAATCTGTGGCTTGAGAACATAATAGGAAGATTTCAAGAGAGAATCAGTGGGATGAGGCAAGGAAATGTGTAGAACTCAGGTGGGTAGTCACGAGCCTATGTGAGAAATTAACCAGATAGCCAGTGTTCTGGGCTATAACTATGGTCGAGAGATGGGGATGGCAGTTTGAGAGCTTGACTTGAATGGATCTAACTAGGCTCAGGGTCCATCTGGTATCAAGCTGCTCTTGTCTCTGCAAACTGTCTTACATCTTGACAGAGCTGCAAGCCCTTTGGGAGCCAGGGACATAATATGTAGAGATCATGCCATAGATTTTTTGTTCTTTGGTGGCCTTGGCATTTTATTGAGACTTTGGTAGTTTTCATTTGATATATTTAAACTTATTGGAAATTAACTCTACCCCAACCAACTTCCTGGTTTTCATGAGAAGAGGTGGGATTAAGACAGTCATGGACACTAAGAAAATAATTTTTTCGACTGGTGTTTTTTTTTTTTTTTTTTTTTACTTTCCTGCCTGGATATAAAAGAAACACTCCTAACAGAAAGTCTAAAAATTTTAAAGAAATCATGTAAACAAAGAAATAAACAAACCTTCCTAAGTCTACCATTCAAGATTAACCACCTCCAACATTTTGGCATATATCCATCCCGTGATTTCTTTGCCTTTTCCCTCCTTTATGTAATTAAAATCATAATACAGATATATTCTCGGCTTTTATCACTTGGTATTTTATAGTAATCAGTAGGATGTTTTAAAAGGCTTATTTGATAAGTTGGATCTATTTTCCTAGGTTTGTTCTAGAGTTCATTCTGGGTTTCATCTAGAGTCTGAACCTGGTGGAGAACTCCCTCTTGAATCTTCTTCCAAATGCCTTATAGCTTGAAATGCCTTATTTCCTAAAATAAAACTTTATGGAAGAACTCCATGGTACATCTCATTCATAAGCTTCTTATTCTGGAGTGTACAAACATTGATTGTGGATGACAGTGGTATTTACACTGTACTGATGCATTCCTTAATTGTGTAAGCTTCTAAGATTTTTAAATAAAATTTATAGAATTAGATGAGGAAAATATGTGCATAGAAAACCACCTTTTTTGGCAGAGAGGTTAAGTTTAAGTAATACATATTTAGGCCTGAAATCCACTGGATTCATTTTGGCAAATTAAAATAAACTTATGATCCTGGATTCAAGAGAATTTACTACTTGGAATTCTATGTCAGAGGAAGTATTTGACAAATTTCCTCATATCTCTGGGCAAAAAACGAGAGAAAAATATGTAATCTAATATACTTTTTCATGAAAAATTTTTCATGATTAAAAACTTTTATTTTGATATGATGAAAGAAAATTTAAGAGGAAATTAAGACAGTTTTGAGGCCAATCAAGACCCAGAATTGCTGAGAGGCCTCAGAGCTGCCCCAAGAGCCCTAGTCCAGGCCTCACCAAAGTAGTTACTGGCAAAAACAGAACCTCCCAAACTCTTTCAGACCTGGGCATGGTTGCTCAACCCACCTCAGACCGCATTTCTCTGGACTGAAAAAGAACCATTTGGTTAAAAGGTTTTGGAAAGTGAAAGGCCAACCACATTAAAGAATTTTGTTATTTGCCACAGAGGCCCATTATATGGGATATTCTGAGCACAAGATATTAGGCAAGAGAAGTCACATAATGACTTATTAGTTAAAAAAGGTATTGTATGTGGGGCGCCTGGGTGGTTCAGTCATTAAGCGTCTGCCTTTGGCTCAGGTCATGATCCCAGGGTCCTAGGATCGAGCCCTCCATCAGGCTTCCTGCTCAGAGGGAAGCCTGCTTCTCCCTCTCCCACTCCCACTGCTTGTGTTCCCTCTCTCGATGTCTCTCTCTCTCTGTCAAATAAATAAATAAAATCTTTAAAAAAAATAAAAAAGGTATTGAATGAATCTTGCTCATTGGTAGAGATTTCAAAGAACAATTCCATTTAAGGAATTAGGAATAATACATTTATCATGCTACATCATTTTTCAAGGATTACTTTAATCCATCAGACTAAAATTATGAATTCCAACTCAAAGACTCCCTCCCCAATTAAAATGAGGGTTTTAAAATTAAAACTTTTATTTTGAGATATGTAGATTTATATCTACTAGAAAGAAATAATACAGAATGATCCAGTGACTACTTGCCCAGTTTTCCCTAATGGTAAGAACTTACAAAAAATTATTGTATGATATTACGAACAGGATTTTGACATAAACATAGTCAAGATAAAGCACTTTGTTGAATAAGAATGTTAAGCATGAACATCTCTAGGGGCACCTGGGTGTCATAGTCAGTTGGGCATCTGGCTCTTGGTTTTAGCTCAGGTTGTGATCTCAGGGTCCTGAGATTGAGCCCTGCATTGGGCTCCATGCTCAGTGTGGAGTCTGATTGAGATTCTGTCTCCTTCTCCCTCTGCCCCTTCTGCTCTCTCTCTCTCTCTCTAAAATGAATAAATAAACATCTCTGCCCTATTTTCTATCTATGGGGAACATCATTTGGTTTTTCACCATTAAGTATGATGTTAACTGTAGTTTTTGTAGATGTTCTTTGCCAGGCTGAGAAATTTACCCTCCAATCTTAGTTTTCTAAGAGGTTTTGTTTTGTTTTGTTTTTAAATAATAGATGGCAATTGAATTTTTTCAAGTGCATCTTTGGCACTGATTGATATGATCATGTGATTTTTCTTCTTTAGCCTGTTAATATAGTGGATTACATTGATTGATTTTCTGATATTGATCAGCCTTGCGTTCCTGGAATAAACTCCACTTGGTCATGGTATATAATTCTTTTTATATATTTTTGAATTCTATTTGTTAATATTTTGTTAAGGATTTGGGGTCTTTAAAATAGCAACTCAGATAATAATATTCATGTCTGTTCAAGAAAAGTTTGTAAATTTGCCAATGAGATTTTGGTAAGATAAACTTATGGAGGTAAGATTGCCATTTTAAAATGGTCCCTAATTATTTTCTTTATTGAAATACCTGTTTTTATTTAAAATAGCACTATAAATTTATTCACATCTTATTCTCTAATAAAAATATTTGCCTATACATTGGTTTACTCTCCCAATATGTGGGTCAGTGTGATAGTAAGATTCCTCATGCTGTTTCTTGACCTATCCCTTTTTTCCTGTTACTCAATACATTATTTGTAATATTCCATGCATTTTTCTTTCAGTGACATTTAAGGGGAGTGCTGCTGGTATTCTCATCCACTCACTTTCAATTTTCTCATCTCTTTCTTTCATATTACTCTCTCCTTTTCAATCGCATTCCTTTCTTCCTCTTTTATGTGTTGTGCTCTCCCCCCCCCCCCCCCCCCCCCCCCCCCCCCCCCCCCGTCTCTGCCTTTAGGTGATACCAACAGGCTTAGGACATTATTTGGCCCCACTGACATTTGAAGATAAAGTTGTTGGTGATTATCATGCCATCAGAAATCACTAATATTTAATATATTTGCAAAATCAGGGTCAATAATTATGTAAAAGTAAGAATAGATTATTTTGAATAACTCACTCTCTCTCCCTAGTTTCTCAGACTTCACAAGTTTAAATGAGGAAAGCCTGAGAGGGGAATTGTATTGTTTATCTCTGCCCATAATATTAATAGAAAAAACTAGGGGTAGATAGTGGGTTATTCAAAATAATCTATTTCTACCCTCACCTAATTATTGACCACGATTTTGCAAAGTCTGTTGAAGCTACCAAGCTAAGGGAAGTATAGAATGAGATTTTGCTCTCACATAATTCACCAGGCTAATGGTGATGGTAATTCTTTTATGTTCTGTTCTGTAACCAGACCATATCGGCTGTTCTGGTTAGTAATTACAGCAACAGTTTTCCCTGTTAGAATAAAAAGTATTTCAAGGCTCTGTTTTACACAGCTTCATTTTAGATTCAATGCTCTTGCTAATCCTTTAAAAGCAACCATTAAGTTGTGATTGTCCTTTGGAATGTAGGGGTCCATTAGGTTTAGTATTCTGTTTCCATAGAAATAGGATTTCTATATTCTTTCAGAAGCATCTTTAGAAAAATGGCCTGACTGCCTTTATTTTTATTTTGAAGCTTCCTTTTGAAATGAACCTTTATTCCAACATGGATTCTAAGTTCGGGAGAACTATCCACGAATGGCTGGTTGTATTTATTTTTTTCTGGCTTTACTGAGGTACAATTGACAAACAAATTGTATATATTTAGGGTGTACAACATGATTTAATATTCATATACACTGTGAATGATTACCACAATCAAGTTAATTAGTATATCCATCACCTCACATAGTTACCTTTGTGTGTGTGTGTTGAGACACTTAAAATCTACTGTCTTAGCAAATGTCAAATAAATGATACAGTATTATTAACTATATTCACCATGGCTGTATATGAGATCCTCAAGACTTATTTCTCTTATATCTGCAAGTTTGATTGGTTTTAGAAACCTCTCTTGATGTTTTAGACATTTCTATTAATTAAATAACTATCTCTGGTCTCAAGTGTTCCTTTCATATTCAAAATCTATAAAATTACCATATTATTTTTCTTTAAGAGATGTAAGTTGCTTCTTTCCTATTTTATGAACCTCTATTTATTTATTATCCTAAAAATTTTGCTCTTCTCAGTGAAAGAGGAATTTGCTGTTGAAATTGCATCCTTTTATAAATCAGATTGTTTATAAATGTGGCTTGATCATCAATTTAAATTTTCATTCTTTTTATCCTCTACTTTTAAAACTCAAAACTAAGAATGTTGTAAGGAAAAGAAACCAATTACACAGGTGGTCATATTTAATAGTCATTCATTTTTAAAGTTAACAAATGGAGATATAGTTCACATAAAAAATTTATTCTCTTAATTATACAATTCAGTAGTTTAGGAAATATATTCACAAGGGTGTATGACTATTGCCACTATCTAATTCCAGAACATTTTTATGACTCCAAGAAGAAACCCCAAACCCATTAGCAGTCACTCACCATTCTAGCCTCTGGTAATGACAAATCTACTTTCTGTCCTTATGGATTCACCTATTCTAAAAATGGAATATTTACAGAATTATATAAATAGAATCTTACTTACGTGACCTTTCGGTTTTTTTTCATTTGGTATAATGTTTTCAAGGTTCATTCATGTTGTATCATACATCAGTACTTTGTTCCTTTTTATGGTTGAACATTATTTCATTGCATGGATGTACCACAATTTGTTTTTGTTTTGTTTTAAAGATTTTATTTATTTATTTGAGAGAGAGAGAGAAGAGAGAGAGCACGAGCAGGGGGTAGTGGCAGAGGGAGAGGGAGAAGCAGACTTCCTGCCGAGCAGGGATCCTGATGTGGGGCTCCATCCCAGGAACCCGTGACCATGACCTGAGCTGAAGGCAGACACTTAACAAGCTGAGCCACCCAGGCATCCATATACCACAATTTGTTTACCGTTCATCTGTTCATAGACATTTGGTTTATTTCCACATTTTTGATACTGTGAAAAATGCTGCTGTGAACATGTGTGTGCAGCCATTTCTTTGAGATTCTGTTCTCAGTTCATTGGAGTATATACCCAGAAATGGAATTGCTGGGTTATATAGTAATTCTATTTTTAACATTTTGAGGAGCTGCCAAACCATTTTCCAGAAAGTTAATACACATACAGTGGAATTTGCATCAATTCTTTTGGAAATCTACAATATTGGTAATATCAAAGTGCACATTATTCTTTTCAGTGGTAATAACCTCCTGTGTCACTTTGTTCCTTTTTTTGTTTTTGTTTTTGTAGCAGAAGATTTAGAAAATAACCAAAGGTTTCCCTTCTATTTCAAAATATTTTCTCTGGAATTTGGATATTTTTGAACTTTGATCTTTGACACTGATGCAAACTATATGAGTTGGACCTAATTTAATCCAAGTAATATTTGATCTTATAAAATAATTTGAGATAGGTAAACAAATCGCACTTGGTAAATCTAGTGCAGGTAAAATGAATTCCTCTATAGGTTCGTCTTCAAATTGCCTACACAGACCCATTTGAGCTTTATGGCCACTTTTGGGGAAGATTTACTGGTGTGAGCAGAGTTATCAAAGAAAAGTACCTATCTCAAAATATCCAACTTGGTCAGATAATGATTCCAGTTAAAGAATAAGTATCATTAGAGGGCAACTGGCTAAACAAAATGTGGTGTGTGCACACACCCACCCCACCACCCACACAATGGATTATCACACAGCCATAAAAAGGATGAGATCTTGCCATTTGCCACAACATGGATGGACTTAGATGGTCTTTTTTTTTTTTTTTTAAGATTTTATTTATTTGACAGAAAGAGACAGCCAGAGAGGGAACACAAGCGGGGGGGGGTGGGGGAGGGAGAAGCAGGCTTCCCGTGGAGCAAGGAGCCCGATGTGGGGCTCGATCCCAGGACCCTGAGATCATGACCTGAGCCGAAGGCAGACGCCTAATGACTGAGCCACCCAGGTGCCCCTGGACCTAGAGGGTCTTATGCTAAGTGAAAAAAGTCAGGCTGAGAAAGACAAGTACCATGTGATTTCACCCATATGTGGACTCTTAAAAAACAAATCCATTAACAAACAGACCTGTGAGTTCAGAGAGCAAACTGATGATAGTTGCCAGAGGGAAAAGGGGTGGGGGATGGGCAACATGGGTGCAGGGGAGTGGGAGATACAGGCTTCCAGCGATGGAATGAATAAGTTATGGGAATAAAAGGCACAGCATAGGGAACATAGTCAATGATACCGTAATTATATTTTATGGTGACAGATGGTGGCTACATCTGTGGTGAGCATAGCATAACATATAGACTTGTGAAATCACTATGTTATACACCTGAAACTAATGTAACATTGTGTGTCAACTGATGAGGAGGAGAAAGGCAAGAACAATGCAGTTTAAATTAAATCTTCTTACGGCTTACAGCCCACTGATAGATATCTGAGACATGCAAAGCGTGACATTCCTCAAGGAGTTCATGGCTGCCTTGTTGCCTTAATGTTGTATTTCACTATAGATTAGAAGTGACCTTACCTTGACAATAGCTAAATCTTCAAGGTCCTGTAAGACCCTGCTTTCAGCATACAGAAATTTCTTAGAAACCTATGTTATCTCTACCACCACCCCCCACAAAACTTTGAATATATAATCAGTTACCCCTCTCACTTGCAGGTGCAGCATTTCTGCCCACAGGTCCTGTCCCCATGCTATAATAAAATCACATTTGTGCACCAAAAATGTCTCAGGAATTCTTTCTTAGCCATTCGCTCACAAACCCAAAACTTCCAAATTTCATCATCAACTACACTCAAATAAAATAAAATGTATAAAAATGCAACAAGAGAAAATGTTACATATATTTATTTAAGTGTTAAATAGACATATGTTAAACATATACACATATTTGAAGCAATTGGATATCCATGGGCCAAAAAAAGAAAAGAACCTTGGCCAAATCTCACACCTTATTCAAAAATTAACTCAAAATGGATAATAGATTTAAATGTAAAATATAAAACTGTAGGGGCGCCTGGGTGGCTCAGTCGGTTAAGCGTCTGCCCTCGGCTCAGGTCATGATCCCAGGGTCCTGGGATGGAGCCCTGCATCAGGCTCCCTGCTCAGCGGGGAGACTGCTTCTCCCTCTGCCCCTCCCCCTGCTCGTGCTTTCTCTCTCTCTCTCTGTCAAATAAATAAATATAATCTTTAAAAAAACTATAAAACTTCTAGAATAAAAAGGAGAAAATCTGCAGGATCTAGGACTTGGTGAAGAGTGCTTAGACACGAAAATAGGATTCAAAAAAGGGAAATTTGATAAATTGAACTCGATCAAAATGAAATTTTTCTCTGGAAAAGACTATTAAGAGGATGAAAAGATAAGTACAAACTGGGTAAGAAAATATTTGCAAATCACATAGCCACAACCAACTGTATTTAGAATTTATAAAGAACTCTCCAAATTCAGCAGTAAAAAACTCAAACAATCCAATTAGAAAATGGCCAAAGTACTTGAATAACTATTTCACTGAAGAGGATATATAAATACCAAATAAACACATAAAAATAAGTTCAGCATTTCCAAACCACTGAGGAAATGCAAAATCACAACCACAGTGAGATACCACTACCCACCTATTAGAAAAGCCAAAATTTAAAAAATTGATTATACCCACGAATGGTAAGGTAGTAGAGAAATTAGACTTCTCATACCGTACGGGTGGTAATGTAAACTTGGTACAACCACTCTGGAAAAGGTTTGGAAAATTCTTGAGAAATCATATACTTCATATGCAACCCAACATTGCACTCCTGGGCATTTATCCCAGAGAAATGGAAACTCAAGTTCACACAAAAACCTGCATGTAAATGTTCAGACAGTTTTATTTGTAATAGCCTTAAATGTCCACAACCAAAATGTTTCTCAATAAGTGAATGGTTAAACAAACTCAGGTTTGACCTAAGTTTGAACCTTGAAATACCACTTGGCAATAAAGAGGAATTAACTTTCTGGGTTCTCTATTCTGTTCCATTGATCTGTGTGTCTGTTTTTTTGCCAGTACCATACTGTCTTGATGGAAAGAGCCTAGATGTCCTTCAAGAGATGAATGGATAAAGAAGATGTGGGAGATACACACACACACACACACACACACACACACACACACACACACACACACAGTGGAATATTACTCAGCCATTAAAAAGAATGAAATCTTACCATTTGCAATGACGTGGATGGAACTAGTGTGTATTATGCTAAGCGAAATAAGTCAGTCAGAGAAAGACAAATACCATATGATTTCACTCATATGTGGCATTTAAGAAACAAAACAGAGGATCATAGGGGAAGAGAAGGAAAAATAAAATAAGACAAAAACACAGAGGGAGGCAAACCGTAAGAGACTCTTAATTATAAGAAACAAGCTGAGGGTTGCTGGAGGGAAGGGGGGCCAGGGGATGAGGTAACTGGGTGATGGGCATTAAGGAGGGCACTTGAAGTAATGAGCACTGGGTGTTGTATGCAACTGATGAATCACTCAACTCTACCTCTGAAACTAAAGATACAGTACGTGTTATTAATGAAATTGAATTTAAATAAAAAATTTTTAAAAAAAGGAACTGACTTTTGACATACAACAACTTGGGAAGGTACCAGCAGCATCTTGTTGAGTGAAATAATCCAATCTCGAAAGTACGATTCCATTTATACAATGTTCTTGAAACGACAAAGTTGTAGAGAAGGGAAACAGATTGGTGGCTGCCAGAGATTGGGGTGGAGGTTGCGGGGGGAGAACAGGTATAATTATAAAAGGTTGGCACCAGGGCATTCTTTGTGGTGTTGGGATACCCCTGTACTTTCATTACAGCTACGGTTACAAAAATGTACACAAACTTGATAAAATAATGTAGAACTATATACACGCATTGTTCCAAGGTCAGTCTCCTGGGGTTTATATGTACTATAGTTATGTTAAATGGTATCATTGGGGGAAACTAGGGGAAGAGTATAGTGCGACCTCTCTATACTACTTTGGCAACTTCATGTGAATCTATAATTCTTTCAAACCAGAATTTTTTTAAGTCATATCTTAACAATAAAGATTTAATTCTATTTTAAATTTGTATAAGCTGCTCACTTACACACTAAAGCAATAATATGTAAAAACAAAACAAACAAAAAACACAAAAAAACCTAGAAGAACTAAAAAAACACCCTATAGGCCAAGGGCTTCTCTGGTGAATCCTAGCAAAAATTCAAGGAAAAAATAATATCTCTTTTACCCAAACTTTTACAGAAAAAGACAAAACACTGTATCTCATTTTATGAAACTAACAGAACTTTAATACCAAAATCCCACAAGGACATTACTAGAACTTAGAATTTTAGGCTAATGTACTAATGAACATAAATGGAAAAATCCTAGACAATGTATTAGCAAACCAAACCCAGTAACATATAAAATAGATAATACATTATGACCCAAATCTAAGCATTGCAAAATGATAATAGGTCTTTTTTTCTTTTAGTCCTCCCCTTCATTTCTGCTCTTCTTTTTTCCCTCTAAGGCTTAGAGAAATGTGCTTACATTCTCCACCACCAGGGAATTTTCTAGATTTCTATTCGCTTGATTAGTATTTATGTTTTTTTATGTGTTCAGCACAGAAATCAGGAATGCATTCACAGAAAATCTGAGAAAAGCTATATGCAAAACAAAACAGAAATAAGGCTGAAGATGGATCATGACGAAGATGGTGGTGTGGATTCAATCAACAACAAAACTGGATCTTTTTCTCCCCCCGCCATCTTTGTAATTCTCACGCTTTCCATTACAATGCCTGACTCAAGGCAGGGGTTCAACATAATTGTAGCCTGGATTGCATAAGGCAGTCCTGAGTAAGTCATCATAGATTCCACAAGAATCATACGGAAGATGAAGAGTTAATCATTTCTTATGATTGGCAAGGAAGAGTTTGAGATTGTAAAAGAAAGAAGAACCAATAAATAGGAGGGAGATGATGCAGCAACTATCATTGAAGCCTATTAATGGAAGCAATATGATTATATATTGTTTATATATATATATTGCATTGCTTATGTATATATGATTATATATATACATATATATTAGAGAAAGCAGGGGAAGGGACAGAGACAGAGGGAGAGAGAGAATTTTTTTTTAAAGATTTTATTTATTTATTGACAGAGAGAAAGAGGGAGAGAGAGAGCACAAGTAGGGGGAGTGGCCGGCAGTGGGAGAGGGAGAAGTAGGCTCTCTGCTGAGCAGAGAGTCCCATGCAGGGCTCAAACCCAGGACCCTGGGATCATGACCTGAGCCAAGGGCAGATGCTTACCTGACTGAGCCACCCACGTGCCCCGAGAGAGAGAGAATCTTAAGCAGACTCCACGCCCTGTGTGGAGCCTGACGTGGGGCTCGATCTCATAACCCTGAGATCATGACCTGAGCTGAAACCAAGAGTTGGTCGCTTAACCAACTGAGCCACCCAGGTGCCCCCAAGCATCCCAGGTGTTCTGATGAAAATTGTAGCCCATGCTTTGAACAAGGCTGAGAGGGTATATATGAACAAGCTTCAGGGCATCTGTGAACCTCCAGAAATTTTTTACATTTTGTTTGTATATGTGTATTTGTATTTCTCTGGGGTGAGGTTTTCATAACTTCCAGTAGATTATTAAATGAACCTATGATCGAATATTTTTTTAAAAAAGCAATGCATTTACAGTGTTAAATATTTACCATGAATATATGTCCTTGTTGAGTAGAACAAAACTTCCTCCCTATTTGAGGAATAAAACATGAACTCAAGAATATCAATTGCCTTCTTATAAAGAAATCAGTTTTGATTACTGGTAAACTATGCCGTAGTCATTATGGAAAATAAGAAAAACATGGGAAAATATAAATGAGAAGGAAAATATTTACCCACAACCCAGAAGCAACCACTGTTAATGTTTTCTTATATTTTAAGGCATAATTATTGAGAATCTAATACAAGCCTATTACTGTATAAGACACTCTTAGATTAAAAAAAGGACAAAATTTTCAAAGTGCTTAAGGACCACACACACACACACACACACACAGACACACACACACACCTGTACTTCACACTTTACGTTTCAGAATACCAGAGGTTTAACATAAAGCAGGTACCACGTATGTACAATACTAGAGGAAGGGTGGTTCCACACTTCCGCCTGTTATGTACATTTTTTTTTTTTAAGATTTTATTTATTTATTTGAGAGAGAGAGAATGAGAGACAGAGAGCATGAGAGGGAGGAGGATCAGAGGGAGAAGCAGACTCCCCGCTGAGCAGGGAGCCCGATGCGGGACTCGATCCCAGGACTCCAGGATCATGACCTGAGCCGAAGGCAGTCACTTAACCAACTGAGCCACCCAGGCGCCCTGTCATGTACATTTTAACAGGAAAAATATAAAATACAATACAAGCCAGAAACATCTTGGTTCTGGTCCCTTCTCCATTACTTCTTGCTTGTATAATTCTTGATAAGCCACTTAATATTTCTAGGCTTCTGATGATTGACCTCTTATAAGGATAATGGCACATAATATTTCTGAAGGCGGGACACAGGACTGTATGATATCCTGAGGTCCCATAAAAACGTGTCTGTGGATATAGATAAACATACCGATATATATAGGTATGTATGTATGCATGAATGCATGCATACAAGTATATACCCAAATTATTTATGTCAGGCCAATTGAAAAATGCAGAAGAGTGCAAAGAAATAAAAATAATTCCTATTTTTATGACCCAGAGATAATAGCTCTTATTCATTATTACTTTTTTTCACATATAAAAATTCAAGCAGCACCCACTTTGGCTTGGCAATGAATTAAACACGACCTATGTTTGAATTTTGATTTAAAAGGAAACATTAAGGGGCACCTGGGTGGCTCAGTCGTTAAGCGTCTGCCTTTGGCTCAGGTCATGATCCCAGGGTCTTGGGATCAAGCCCCACACCAGGCTCCCTGCTCAGCGGGAAGCCTGCTTCTCCCTCTCCCACTCCCTCTGCTTGTGTCCCCTCTCTCGCTGTGTCTCTCTCTGTCAAATAAATAAATAAAGTCTTAAAAAAATAAAAGGAAACATTAATACAAGGGATAGCATGAAGCCCAGAATTGTGTAAGTAATGGAAACATACAAAATTCCGCATTTGGATTTATACAAGCAGAATGTCAAATACACTTTTTTTGGTAGAAGTTACACACTTGGCAGTCTATGATTATTTTTTTTTTTATAGTATATATGCTTCATCATAAAATACAGCAAAAAATGCCTGAGGATTCCCACCTTATATGAGCTGTCATAACCATGGGTACAGAAAACTGGAAAATACAGAATTGACTTGTTGATTTCTTTCTTTTTTAAATTATTTTTAAAAAATTATTAACATATAATGTATTACTTATTTCAGGGGTACAGGTCTGTGATTCATCAGTCTTACACAACACACAGCGCTCACCACAACACATACCCTCCCCAGTGTCCATTTGTATTGAACAGAATGTTAGGCAAGGGGCAGTAGCTTTTTACTTCTTCAGCTAATTACATGTCACTTTGTAGGAAACACAGAGAAAAGGAAGTGAACCTTACACACAGCAAGTGGAGGGAACAATACTTGGAATGCTAACAAGAAAGCTGCAGGATGAGGTGGCCAGTGTCAACAAGTGTATCACATTGCCCAGTTACATTCACTGTCCCCATCCAGCAGCTTCAGTAATGCAGGGATTCAGGGGGGAAATTGCACCTGAGAAAGATTCACAATGATTATAGGAACGGTGGGCAGTGGGAAAGATTTGCTAGGAAACAGGTGTGCAGTCAGCCTGGGTTGCTGGTAACAAGGTGAGAGAACAAGAGAGGAAAGAAAGGTTTCCTACAGGGATTTGTGTGGAACAGTGGATAGCAGCCCCAAGAGATGCTGGAACCCATTTTGTGTTCTAAGAACTTCACAAGTTTCCTGTGGTGGGTGGTAAATCCTGCTCACACTATGACAGCTTCAGCTCCCCTTGGGATTTCTGCCCAGCAGCAGACATGGTCATGATGAGTCCTGCTTTGGGACTCCTGGTAAAGCTCACTGGGAGTTTCTCAGAACTATAAAGTAAGTAGGGATGATGGAGCTCAGAGAGTAATCATTTTATTTCCCAGAGAACTCTGAAGCCTACCTGGGGTTTGCATGATTAATCCTCGCATGATTGAGAACACATATCAGGTGCAGAAGTAGGTTCCTAGACCTTCTCATGAGCGCTCCAACTATACTACTCTGTTTCATCCCACATTATCTGGATTACAATGGTCCTGCTATAGTCTTGAGGTTTTCCACGGCTATTCTGAAATCTATTTATGAAGGTTCATCATTTATTCAAGAATATTGTATAGTCAGGGCCCCTGGGTGGCTCAGTTGGTGAAACAGCTGACTCAGTTTTAGCTCAGGTCACGATCTCAAGGTTGTGGGATCGAGCCCTGCAAGGGGCTCCACTCTGCGATCAGCGGGGAGTCTGTTTGTCCCTCTCCCTCTGTTCCTCCCCCAACTTGCTCTCTCTCTCTCTCTCAAATAAATAGATAAATAAATCTTTAAAAAAAAGAATATTATATTCTCATCAGCAAAATCTTTCTGGAAAAATGATGGCCCTAAAATCTAGATGGTTTTGTCCACCAAGAACAGTCTCAGAACCAGGAAGAGACGCAGGACGCACCTCAGACATTCTTGGTACTATATATGAAATATATTTGCCTCAATAAAGCAAGAAGACAATGTTGAGTACAAGTTGATACACTACTGTGTAAACACTAACGTGATAGAGTATCTTTAAGCTTTTAAAAAGATACTAAAGTATCTTTAATCTTAGTGCTCCAAAAATACTTTATTTTTACTGATATAAAAGCAGGTCATTTTTTTCCTCCTCTACTCTTTTTTTTTAATTGAAGTGTGGTTGACACACAGTATTACATTATTTTCAGGTGTGCAACATAGTGAGTCCACGAGTCTACATGTTATGCTGTGCTCACCGCAAGTGTAGCTACCACCTGTCACCATACAATATTTATTACCATATCACTGACTCTACTCCCTACGCTGTACCTTTCATCCTCTCTAGGTCCATCCATATTGTCACAAATGGCAAAATCTCATTCTTTTTTATGGCTGAGTAGTGTTCGTGTGTGTGTATATGTGTGTGTGTGTATTTATCTTCTTTATTCTTTCATTTATGATGGACACTTAGGTTTCTTCTATATCTGGGCTATTATAAATAATGTTGCACTAAACATAGGGGTGTATGTATCTTTTTGAATTAGTGTTTTTTGTATGTTTTCTTTGGGTAAATACCCAGTAGTCAAATTAATGAATCATATGGTATTTCTATTAATTTTTTGAGGAACCTCCATACTCTTTTCCATAGTGGTTATACCAATTTACATGTGCACTAACAGTGTAGGAGAGTTCCTTTTTCTCTACATCCTCACCAACACTTAACATTTCTTGTCTTCTGGGGCACCTGGGTGGCTCAGTCGTTAAGCATTTGCCTTCAGCTCAGGTCATGATCCCAGGGTCCTGGGATGGAGCCCCGCATCGGGCTCCCCACTCTGCGGGAAGCCTGCTTCTCCCTCTCTCGCTCCCCCTGCTTGTGTTCCCTCTCTCGCTGTGTCTCTCTCTGTCAAGTAAATAAATAAAATCTTTAAAAAAAAAACAAAACATTTCTTGTCTTCTGATTCTAGTCATTTTGATGGGTGTGCGGTGATACCTCATTGTGGTTTTGATTTGCATTTCCCTGATGATGAGTGATGTTGAG
This sequence comes from Phoca vitulina, assembly GCF_004348235.1. NCBI lineage: Eukaryota > Metazoa > Chordata > Mammalia > Carnivora > Phocidae > Phoca > Phoca vitulina. Next base: position 68,255,898 of record NW_022589707.1, on the reverse strand, counting down.
CATCTTTTCATGTGCCTATCGGCCATCTGTACGTCTTCTTTGGAAAAATGTCTATTCAGGTCCAAGAGCAGGTCATTTGAAGTTTTGCCTAAAAACTTCATCAAGTTGTCAAATTTCTATTTCTCAGGAGAAAAGCTATTACTAAGGATTAAATGGAATATTTCCTCAAAAATATTTTGTATCAAGTAACAAACATAAGCATTAAATTTATAGTATTTAAACTCATTCATAAAACGCACTCTCCAAAATGTGGAAAAAGGCATCTTTCAGCGCCTTTCACTTTCCTGGAAAGTAGTAATGATAAGGAGCTGCATATTCCCTACAGTGCAAAGACTGCTACTTAAGGGAATCCTCTATGAAATGTATCGGAGAGGTTGCTCCTAAGGAAACTCGTAGTTCATCTTTGTGAGAATCCGTATTATCTAATTTGCCTAACTTCTGAATATGAAGTAATCAAGAAATGGAAGCCAGCTGTCTTTCAGGTCAGGTGGGACAGCCCAAAGGACACAGACCATAACCTAAGTAGAACATTCACAACGCTTCATAGAAAGATCCCTATCCTGATAAATACTTTTATATTTTTTGTCTTTTGCAGTGCAGGAACTATAACAATAATGTAGTGGGCACTGGGAGTGCCTCGTAAGCAACAAGCTCTCTCTCTCTCTCTCTTTTCCTTCAGTAATGAATTCCTTCTTGAAAAGGCAAGCCTCTTTTTTGGTTCTCCCTCTTCACAGCTTATCACTCACTTTGCTACACTTTCTAAAACACTTTCTAGGGGCGCCTGGGTGGCTCAGTTGGTTAAGCGTCTGCCTTCGGCTCCGGTCATGATCCTAGGGTCCTGGGATTGAGCCCCGTATCAGGCTCCCTGCTCAGCGGGGAGCCTGCCTCTCCCTCTGCCTGACGCTCCCCTTGCTTGTGTGCTCTTTATCTCTCTGATAAATAAATAAAAAATAAATAAAATAAATAAAACACTTTCTAGCATATAAGCCTACAGTGACTTTCTACTGACAAGAGAAATCTCGAAAGGCAATAGGATATAGCAGAAAGAGAGTAAGGGAATCTGCATTCTAGACCAGTGGCAGTGGAGGGGGAAATCAACCCGTTGAGGTCTTTGTCTCTTATTTTTAAAACAGGAGGTTGTAGTTCCAGCTTTCAAATTTTGCATTTTTTTCCTCTGTAGCATTCAAGGCTCTTCATCAATTAGCACCATCTATCCATCTCTCTCCCTCTGTGCATACCCAGTGTGAATCTTCCATCTCCGCTGGCTGCCGCATCATCCTCTACACACCTGTCAAACATTCTACTGTTATCACTTTCAGAATGAAAGCCCATCTTCCTTCCTCCTTACCAACTGATAGATTTCCTTGGTGGCCCATCTCTCCCAAATTTTCTCTGAGTTAGAGCTTATGATAATCTCACCCATGTGTTAAAATGCTGTGGTACTGGTATTTATGACCTGTACAACATCCCCTAGCACTCAATTTTTTATTTATTTATTTATTTATTTATTTATTTATTTATTTATTTATTTGAAACATTAAAATAATTTATTTGGCCAAATTAAAAGTAGAAAAAATTAGAAAAAACCCTATAAGAGCAAGTACATTATTGCTTTCAGTTTGGGAATAGTAAGAGAAACATGTTATCATGCATTTGTCCCATTTAATCCTCCTGTATGTGACCTGGCTTAACTTCCAGAGCCCCCTCTTCACTCCACTAAACATTTCTAGTGATGGCTGGGCTCCTCCAAAGACTCCCTGAAATGGTTATGGGTGTCAGGAAGTCAGATACAGTCTGGAGGCAAGAAAGACCCATCTGTCCTTTGGAATTGGTAGTTTCTTTCCCACCTCACTGAAGTTGGCATGACATCAAATGACAGGAAGGGATAATTTCCCTTTAATTTGGGTGGGTCTGAAGTCTCAGTGATTATGATCTATTGGGCTGAACTGTCCTGAACTTTCTGGTTTCCTTTTTTTTTTTTTTCATTGAGTACCCATCTCTCTTTTTTTTTTTATATTTTATTTTATTTATTTATGTTATGTTAATCACCATACATTACATCATTAGTTTTTGATGTAGTGTTCCATGATTCATTGTTTGCGTATAACACCCAGTGCTCCATTCAATACGTGCCCTCTTTAATACCCATCACCAGGCTAACCCATCCTCCTCCCCACCCCAGAACCCTCAGTTTGTTTCTCAGAGTCCATAGTCTCTCATGGTTCGTCTCCCCCTCTGATTCCCCCTCCTTCATTATTTCCTTCCTACTATCTTCTTCCTTTTTTTAACATATAATGTATTGTTTCAGAGGTACAGGTCTGTGATTCAACAGTCTTACACAATTCACAGCACTCACCATAGCACATACCCTCCCCAATGTCCATCATCCAGTGATCCCATCCCTCCCACCCCCCACCACTCCAGCAACCCTGTTTGTTTCCTGAGATTAAGAATTCCTCATATCAGTGAGATCATATGATACTTGTCTTTCTCTGACTGACTTATTTCGCTCAGCATAACCTCCAATTCCATCCACGTCATTGCAAATGGCAAGATTTCATTCCTTTTGATGGCTGCATAATATTCCATTGTATATATATAGCACATCTTCTTTATCCATTCATCTGCTGATGGACATCTTGGCTCTTTCCATACTTTGACTACTGTGGACATTGCTGCTATAAACATTGGGGTGCATGTGTCCGTTCGAATCACTACATTCGTATCTTTGGGGTAAATACCCAGTAGTGCAGTTGCTGGGTTGTATGGTAGCTCTATTTTCAACTTCTTGAGGAACCTCCATACTGTTTTCCAGAGTAGCTGCACCAGCTTGCATTGCAACTGCATTGCAACAGTGTAGGAGGGTTCCCCTTTCTCCACATCCTTGCCAACATCTGTTGTTTCCTGACTTGTTAATTTTAGCCATTCTGACTGGTGTGAGGTGGTATCTCATTGAGGTTTTGGTTTGGATTTCCCTGATGCCGAGTGATGTTGAGCACTTTTTCATGTGTCTGTTGGTCATTTGGATGTCTTCTTTGGAAAAATGTCTGTTCATGTTTTCTGCCCATTTCTTGATTGGATCATTTGTTCTTTGGGTGTTGAGTTTGATAAGTTCTTTATAGATTTTGGATACTAGCCCTTTATCTGATATGTCATTTGCAAATATCTTCTCCCATTCTGTCGGTTGTCTTTTGGTTTTGTTGACTGTTTCCTTTGCTGTGCAAAAGCTTTTTATCTGATGAAGTCCCAATAGTTCATTTTTGCCCTTGCTTCCCTTGCCTTTGGTGATGTTTCTAGGAAGAAGTTGCTGTGGCTGAGGTCGAAGAGGTTGCTGCCTGTGTTCTCTTTTAGGATTTTGATGGACTCCTGTCTCACATTGAGGTCTTTCAACCATTTGGAGTCTATTTTTGTGTGTAAGGAAATGGTCCAGTTTCATTCTTCTGCATGTGGCTGTCCAATTTTCCCAACACCATCTGTTGAAGAGACTGTCTTTTTTCCATTGGACATTCTTTCCTGCTTTGTCGAAGATTAGTTGACCATAGAGTTGAGGGTCCATTTCTGGGCTCTCTATTCTATTCCACTGATCTATATGTCTGTTTTTGTGCCAGTACCATACTGTCTTGATGATGACAGCTTTGTAATAGAACTTGAAGTCCAGAATTGTGATGCTACCAGCTTTGCTTTTCTTTTTCAACATTCCTCTGGCTATTCGGGGTCTTTTCTGGTTTCATACAAATTTCAGGATTATTTGTTCCATTTCTCTGAAAAAAGAACGTTTTTCCATTTCTTTGTGTCTTCCTCAATTTCTCTCATGAGTATTCTATAGTTTTCTGAGTACAGATTCTTTGCCTCTTTGGTTAGATTTATTCCTAGGTATCTTATGGTTTTGGGTGCAATTGGAAATGGGATCAACTCCTTAATTTCTCTTTCTTCTGTCTTGTTGTTGGTGTATATAAATGCTATTGATTTCTGTGCATTGACTTTATATCCTGACACTTTACTGAATTCCTGTATGAGTTCTAGCAGTTTTGGGGTGGAGTCTTTGGGGTTTTCCACATAAAATATCATATCATCTGCAAAGAGTGAGAGTTTGACTCCTTCTTTGCCAATTTGGATGCCTTTTATTTCTTTTTGTTGTCTGATTGCTGTGGCTAGGACTTCTAGTACCTTGTTGAATAGCAGTGGGAATAGTGGACATCCCTGCCGTGTTCCTGACCTTAGGAGGAAAGCTCTCAGTTTTTCCCCATTGAGAATGATACTTGCTGTGGGTTTTTCATAGATGGCTTTTATGATATTGAGGTATGTACCGTCTATCCTTATACTCTGAAGAGTTTTGATCAAGAAAGGATGCTGTACTTTGTCAAATGCTTTTTCTGCATCTATTGAGAGGATCATATGGTTCTTGTTCTTTCTTTTATTAATGTATTGTATCACATTGATTGATTTGCGGATGTTGAACCAACCTTGCAGCCCAGGTATAAATCCCACTTGGTCATGGTGAATAATCCGTTTAATGTACTGTTGGATCCTATTGGCTAGTATTTTGGTGAGAATTTTTGCTTCCATATTCATCAGGGATATTGGTCTGTAATTCTCCTTTTTGATGGGGTCTTTGTCTGGTTTTGGGATCAAGGTAATGGTGGCCTCATAAAACGAGTTTGGAAGTTTTCCTTCCATTTCTATTTTTTGGAACAGTTTCAGAAGAATAGGTATTAATTCTTCTTGAAATATTTGGTAGAATTCCCTGGTAAGCCATCTGTCCCTGGGCTCTTGTTTGTTGGGAGATTTTGGGTTACTGCTTCAATTTCCTTAGTGGTTATAGGTCTGTTCAGGTTTTCTATTTCTTCCTGGTTCAGTTTTGGTAGTTTATACATCTCTAGGAATGCATCCATTTCTCCCAGATTATCTAATTTGCTGGCATATAGTTGCTCATAACATGTTCTTATAATTGTTTGTATTTCTTTGGTGTTGGTTGTGATCTCTCCTCTTTCATTCATGATTTTATTTATTTGGGTCATTTCTCTTTTCTTTTTGGTAAGTCTGGCCAGGCATTTATCAATCTTGTTAATTCTTTCAAAGAACCAGCTCCTAGTTTCATTGATATGTTCTACTGTTCCTTTGGATTCTATTTCATTGATTTCTGCTCCAATCTTTATTATTTCTCTTCTCCTGCTGGGTTAGGCTTTATTTGCTGTTCTTTCTCCAGCTCCTTTAGGTGTAGGATTAGGTTGTGTATTTGAGACCTTTCTTGTTTCTTGAGAAAGGCTTGTATTGCTATATACATTCCTCTTAGGACTGCCTTTGCTGCATCCCAAAGATTTTGAACAGTTTTGTTTTCATTTTCATTTGTTTCCATGGATTTTTTAAATTCTTTAATTTCCTGGTGGACCCATTCATTCTTTAGTAGGATGCTCTTTAGCCTCCATGTATTTGAGTTCTTTCCGAGTTTCCTTTTGTGATTGAGTTCTAGTTTCAAAGCATTGTGGTCTGAAAATATGCAAGGAATGATCCCAATCTTTTGGTACCAGTTGAGACCTGATTTGTGACCTAGGATGTAATCTATTCTGGAGAATGTTCCATGGGCACTAGAGAAGAATGTGTATTCTGTTGCTTTGGGATGGAATGTTCTGAATATATCTGTGAAGTCCATTTGGTCCAGTGTGTCATTTAAAGTCTTTATTTCTTTGTTGATCTTTTGCTTAGATGATCTGTCCATTCCAGTGAGGGGGTTGTTAAAGTCCCCTATTATTATTGTATTGTCGATGTGTTTCTTTGCTTTTGTTATTAATTGGCTTATATAATTGGCTGCTCCCATGTTAGGGGCATAGATATTTACAATTGTTAGATCTTCTTGTTGGATAGACCCTTTAAGTAGGATATAGTGTCCTTCCTCATCTCTTATTATAGTCTTTGGTTTAAAATCTAATTTGTCTGATGTAAGGATTGCCACCCCAGTTTTCTTCTGGTGTCCATTAGCATGGTACATGGTTTTCCACCCCCTCACTTTCAATCTGGGGCTGTCTTTGGGTCTAAAATGAGTCTCTTACAGAAGCATATCTATGGGTCTTGTTTTTTTTTCCAATCTGATAGCCTGTGTCTTTTCATTGGGGCATTTAGCCCATTTACATTCAGGGTAACTATTGAAAGATATGAATTTAGTGCCATTGTATTGCCTGTATGGTGACTGTTACTGTATATTGTCTGTGTTCCTTTCTGGTCTATGTTGCTTTTAGGATCTCTCTTTGCTTAGAGGACCCCTTTCAATATTTCTTGTAGGGCTGGTTTCGTGTTTGCAAATTCCTTTAGTTTTTGTTTGTCCTGGAAGCTTTTTATCTCTCCTTCTGTTTTTAATGACAGCCTAGCTGGATGTAGTATTCTTGGCTGCATATTTTTCTCGTTTAGTAGTCTGAATATATCATGCCAGTCCTTTCTGGCCTGCCAGGTCTCTGTGGATAGGTCTGTTGCCAGTCTAATGTTTCTACCATTGTAGGTTACAGACCTCTTGTCCCGAGCTGCTTTCAGGATTTTCTCTTTGTCTCTGAGACTCATAAGTTTTACTATTAGATGTCGGGTGTTGACCTATTTTTATTGATTTTGAGGGGGGAATCTCTGTGCCTCCTGGATTTTGATGCCTGTTTCCTTCCCGAAATTAGGGAAGTCCTCTGCTATAATTTGCTCCAATATACCTTCTGCCCCTCTCTCTCTTTCTTCTTCTGGGATCCCAATTATTCTAATATTGTTTCATCTTATGGTATCACTTATCTCTCGAATTCTGCCCTCATGATCCAGTAGTTGTTTATCTCTCTTTTTCTCAGCTTCTTTATTTTCCATCATTTGGTCTTCTATATCACTAATTCTCTCTTCTGCCTCACTTGTTGTAGCAGTTAGAGCCTCCATTTTTTATTGCACCTCATTAATAGCCTTTTTTATTTCGACTTGGTTAGATTTTAGTTATTTTATTTTTCCAGAAAGGGTTTCTCTAATACCTTCCATGCTTTTTTCAAGCCCAGCTAGTGTCTTTATAATCGTCATTCTGAACCCTAGTTCCAACATCTTACTAATGTCCGTATTGATTAGGTCCCTGGCAGTCGGTACTGCCTCTTGTTCTTTTTTTTTGAGGTGATTTTTTCCGTCTTGTCATTTTGTCCAGAGGAGAATAGATGAATGAGAGAACAAAATGCTAACAGGGTAACAATGACCCCAGAAAAATATACACTGAACAAATCAGAAGAGACCTGAAACCAGGGGAAAAGAAAGGGAAAGAAAGAAAAAGAAAGAGATGAAAAAAAAAAAAAAAGAATATGACCAAATATGATCAGGCTGGTAAATAGATCAGTGCCACACACTAGATTTTGGGCATATTTTGGTATGTTAGAAGAAACTGCCTCCCAAAATTTTGAAGAAAGAAAAGCTTATATATGTACAAAAATAAGGGTAAATACGATGAAGGTAAATACATGACTGTAAAGATGAAAATTATAGAAGATTTTATAAAAGGAATTGATAGATAAGAAGGTGGTTGAAAAAAAGAAAGAAGAGAAATTAAAAAAAGAAGGGAGAGAATGTGATCAGGCAGGAGAGTAGAACAAAGCCATACACTAGAGATTTAGGGTATATTTTGGTCTGTTAGAAGCAAGTGTATCCCAAAATTTTAAAGAGAGAACAACTTATATATATATATATATATATATATACCAAAAATAAGGTTAACTACTATGAAGGGATAGAATATGACTCTAAAAATGAAAAATAAAAAAGATTTTTAAAAAAAGGGATTGATAAGATGTTGGTTGAAAAAGGGAAAAAGAAAAACTCAAAAGAAAAAAAAAGAAAAAGAAAATTTTAAAAATTAACTTCGAAAGACTAAGAATCAGGGGGAAAAGAGCCATGAATTCTATGTGCAGTATTCCCCTAGTGCTGGAGTTCTGCCATTCTCATTGATCGGTAAACTTGGACTTGGCTGGCTGTTCTTGCTGATCTTTTCGGGGAGAGGCCTGTTGCCGTGGTTCCCAAATGTCTTTGCCGGAGGCGGAATTGCCCCGCCCTTGCAGGGGGCCAGGCTAAGGAATCTGCTGGGGTTTGCTCTGGGGAGCTTTTGTTCCCTGCAAGCTTTCCGTCCAGCTTTGGAGGCTGAGAGTGAAAATGGCGGCCTCCCAATCTCCGCCCTGGAGGAGCCGAGAACTCGGGGCCCCCTCCTCAGTGAGCCCCCAGAGAAAAGCAGTCACCTACTCCCATCTCCCTGGTCTCCGGCCACTCTCCGTGCTCATCTGGCCTGTGACCGAGTGTTTCTATCTCTGGCACATGACCCCGTCTGGAGTCCCCAAACGCAGCAGATCCCTGCGGTGTGCTCCTGTGCCGCTCCTCCCGGGGGAGGAAGGGGAGTCTCCCCGGATCTGCTGCTTGTTGGGTCCCTGCTGGAAGAGCAGTGGCCCGACTGTGCCATGGATCATGGTTTATGGCAACCCCGAGCTGAGAGCCCGCACCTCGGCTCTGTCTCTGCAGCCAGCTTCCCCGCTCTAATACCTGGGAGCTCTGCTGCACTCAGGCACCCCCGCTCTTTCTGTGACCCCGAGGGTCCTGAGACCACACTGTCCCACGAGGGTTCCACCCCCCGCTTAGCCACTGGAGCGACGTCCCTCAGCAGAGCAGACTTCTAAAAATTCTGATTTTGTGCTCCGCGGCTCTATCACTTGCCAGAAGCGACCAATGGAGGCCCCCTCCCCAGCCGTCTATCCTCCCAAATATCACCTCAGATTCACTTCTCCGCATGTCCTACCTTCCAGAAAGTGGTCACTTTTCTGTTCAGAGAGTTGTTGCTATTCTTTTCTTCGATCTCCTGTTGAGTTTGTAGGTGTTCAAAATGGTTTGATCCCTCTCTAGCTGAATTCCTGGGACTGGATGAAATCCGCCGTCTTGCTCCTCCCTGCCCTAGTACTCAATTTTTAAAAGACACATCATATTCTCTAGTTATTTTCACATGGACATTTGTTTCTGAACTCTTTAACTACATACACTTTTTCTCCCTCTTGGTTTTTCCTTTTCCATCCACCTCTCTTATTACACAGGATTTGAAAGTGCTTTCAACAAAAAAGGTAAGAAAATATTTATGTAGGACAAAGGACAACATGTGATCAAAGTTTTGCTGAGTTTCCTGTTAGCTATAGGGAAATCCAGTAAGTTATTTAAATTTCATTATCAGAAAGGAGGAACCATACCAAAGCTTTCCCTGAACTCAAACCTAAAAGAAAGTTTTAATGTGGGGCATAATAGAGGATATTGTAAGTGATGTAACACTACATTCTTAACATGTTTATAGCATATATCAAATTTCATGTGGTTGTTCCTTGAGACAGCCTCCAGTAAAGCTGAAGGCAAAACACTGACATAAAACTAGTGAAGATGATGCTTTAAAAAACTCATCTATAGTTCCCTGCAGAATTTTACACATTCTGTAGATGCTAAATAACGACTTGTTTTACCTCTTTAAGGGAACTTTCACATTACTGCTTCTTAAAACCTATTGATGGAAGTCTGTCATGTTTTTTTTCTTAGGGCACCTAAGTAATCAAAGAGAACTGGGGATGTAGAGAAAGCCAGCTCTCTAAATTCATAAAGTTTTAATCATTGGTTATCTATATGGTTTTATTTTTCCTCCACACACACAAAAAAAGTATCAGATTTAGAATTCCCACTGACAAGAAACAAGAATTTGGTTGTTAGGGGTGCCTGGGTGGCTCAGTCAGTTAAGCAACCGCCTTCAGCTCAGGTCATGATCCCTGGGTCCTGGGATCAAGCCCCACAATCAGGCTCCTTGCTCCTCGGGAAGCCTGCTTCTCCCTCTGCCTGCCGCTGTCCCTGCTTGTGTTCGCTCTCTCTGTGTCAAGAATAAATAAAATCTAAAAAAAAAAAAAAGAATTTGTTGTTAGGCTGAGAAGATACTGGTTACACTGCATTAGAAAAGATTTTGAGGTCGATCCTGGCCTTTGGCAGATCTCTCAGTACATTCAAGTACCAACCTAAGTCACTTTGGTTCCAAGGCCAAACAGCGTGGTTGAACCTCCTTCTTTTCACATATTTACTTAGACCAGGGTTTCTTAACCTCAGCACTATTGACATTTTGGGTCAGATAATTATTTTTGTTGGATATTTAACAGCATCTCTGGTCTCTCCCCACTAAATGTCAATAACACCTCCACTCACAGTTGTGATCATTGGAAGTATTTCCAAAAATATTTTGGTGCGCAAAATCACCCCATTTTGAAAACTATTGCTTTAGAATATGCTGAGACAGCTACCAGGTGGTACCAGCTAAGCCCCTTTATGGCTAGATTTAAGTTGTTAGGATAAGTTTGTATTGTCGTTTCTACACACTTTGTCTTAAAATTCCTGTTTGTATTCCTTTTGAAAATTTAAGTTTGTCTTCATTGAACTAAAAAGGGAACTTCCTTGATTTAGGTGGGGAATTCAGCACTTCAACGGACAGTAAGAGTTACCACAGAGAAGAACCCAAGGTACAAAATAAGGAGATACAGGGAGAGCTGCAGATGCTGAAGTTCTCTCTTAAAAAAACTCACTACTTTTTCTCCCTGAAATATCATATGATAGTTATATTTTCTTTGAAGCCTCATATAAACTTTCTCTTGAGCTCCAGATTTGTACACCCAAATAATTACTGAACACGGCCTCTGAATTTTCAAGACCACTCAACATCAACATAGTGCCTTTGAGCCAAGTTGGGAAGCCTGGCTGCAAATCACATGTGTCCTGTGAGCTTTAGGCTCACATGAGGTGATGTGCCCCGGAGGTATAACAAGACAGAAATAAAAATGAAAAGACAAAGATTGTTCCAGAGATCCTGTGAATTCAGAGAAAGAGAAAGCTTAAAGGAAAGCACAAATATACTAGTTGAGATGGGACATTTTATTATTTTTTTAAAAAATTTATTAATTTATTTGAGAGAGAGAGAGAGGACACAAGCAGGGGGAGGGGCAGAGGGAGAGGGAGAACCAGGCTCCCCGCTGCGCAGGGAGCCCAACACGGAAGTGATGCGGGGCTCTGCTCGATCCCAGGACCCTGAGATCATGACCAGAGCCGAAGGCAGCTGCTTAACTGACTGAGCCATCCAGGCGCCACAAGAGATGGGAGAGTTTAAAGATACTGAATGTATAGAATTCAAGTAAAGCTAGACAGGGACTGTCAGTACAGAAGAAATCAGTAGTCCTTAGAAGTTTCAACAAGGAACACATGGTTCCACTTGGCTCTAATAAAAAATGAAATTACTTCTTCAAAGAAGCATAGTAACCTTATGAGTTTGTGTTTGAAAAGTAACCAGTAACTGGAAAAAGAATAAGGAAAGGGATTTGTATTTAATTAATTTCACTACAATAGCGATCTTATTCATATACTGTGTATATCTCAAGTCGCTTATATGTTAATATGTTTAGATGACAAGGCTTTGAACCTTTTTAGCATGCTATTATGGGGGATGCTAAAGGGGGATGCTATTATGGGGGAAGGTAAGTTTGATATTTGGAGCAGAAATGGAAATCTTCCTTCAGCTTCTTTTTTCTTTTTTAAAGATTTTATTTATTTATTTGAGAGAGAGAGAGAGCACAATAGGGGGGAGTGGGAGAGGGAGAAGCAGACTCCCTGCTGAGCAGGTAGCCCGATGCAGGACTCGATCCCGGGACTCCAGGATCATGACCTGAGCCGAAGGCAGTTGCTTAACCAACTGAGCCACCCAGGCGCCCTTCCTTCAGCTTCTTGATATTAAAGATGGTAGTACAAACATCACACCATGCTTTGTTTGCCTCTGATTTGTAATATAAGGATTGTCAAGAATAAAAGGACAATAACTGATGCTTGATCCTGAGTATGTAAAACATAATTTCGTATCTCTTTGGCAATTCAGAAGGTACTTGAGATTATGCAACATTTCAGATCTTTATAAACATCAATTATCTTGGTATATACTAAACGTAAATTCCAATTATTTGTGCTTCCCATTTTTTTAAGTTCCATAATTACAAGGAAGTGTGACATAGCAGGTGACTTCATCTCATCTCATGGCTGACATAAAAATCCTTATAATAAAACTTTCAAAAAGTTCTTGGTAATTTTAAGTGTTAGTGTTTAGTCACAAGCATGATAGAAAAAAAACAAGCAAGGAAACAAAACAAAACAAAAAAATTGAAGCTCAGAGGAGTTGCAAATTGGTAAAAGTACTGTGATGAAAAAATACAGAATAACATGACACCTTCCCTTCTGTACAAACCCATAATGAAGTTCACTCTGTTTGGTGTATGGTATCCTTTCTAATAACTGAAGGATAGAAAAAAAAAAAAAAAACCATGCAGAATGATGGTTAAGTACCCAGAATTATTTTATTATTATTTTTTTAGATTATTTATTTATTTATTTGACAGAGAAAGAGAGAGAGCACAAGTAGGCAGAGCAGTAGGCAGAGGAAAAGGGAGAAGCAGGCTCCCTGCTGAGCAGAGAGCCCAATGCGGGGCTCTATTCCAGGACCCTGAGATCATGACCTGAGCCAAAGGCAGCCACTTAACTGACCGAGCCACCCAGGTACCCCAGAATTATTTTAAATAATACAATGCCTTCAATATACTTCAAAGAAAATATACATGTATTTTAATACACAAAGTACATTATAAGGTATGTATCAAAATATGAGGTATAAATATGGAATGCAAATTTAAAAAGACAAAATATTCAGTGTATTACAAAAAGGTAACAAATTAAAAGTCACTCTCAAAATCTGACATTTTCCTCTAAGCACTTAATGTTGATTGATAGACAATTTTTATATGTTAGTAGAACATTTCATATTGTTGATTATAAAAACACAACTAAAAATGGAAAAATATTCCTAAAACTAAAACAAGTTCAGGTTCAAATGTCAGTAAACATGATGAAATATAATCAGGGAGATCACGCACAATTCCATGGTAACCAGTTTTTCAAATGACTCTCAAGGTTAGATTCTTGTTTAGTGTACGTGCTGCCGAAGCGAGCACCAAAGTTAGATTCTTGATAATACTATTTGCCTTCTAGCCTACGGCCCGATGATTGGCCCTAACTGATGTTTTTCCTAGAGGGCTGACCACAGCACTTTCTTGGTAAACTATAGTTATTTAAAAACTAAATGGAATAAGACTGGTGTCCTTTTGAGGATACATATACATTATTTCTATTATCTTATTTCTCTTGTTTCTCTTATTCTTTGATCTGGGGAAAGATCCCCTAGATACCCGTTAACATGAATATTATGCCATATATAGATTATAAACCTAGTGTTATTAACAAATATTCACATTAAACTTCACATTTGTAAATACCTTTTTCTTCATAACAATTGTGTAAATGAAGATATAGCTGCATGATACTGGAAAGAACCAAGAACACTGGTATTTCCAGTTCACTAACTAGATTAGATTGGTTTCTCAGAAGCATAATCTAGATGAAAAGTCAATATATATATACACTAAATCAAATTTGGTGTATATTCTGGTGTCCCTAGCTATCCTGCAAAATGTTAGGTCCTTGGAAACACGGAAATCCAAAATAGCCAAATCGATCTTGAAAAAAGACCCACAAAGTCGGAGAACTCAGACTTCCATATTTTAAAATTTAACTGTAATAATCAAGACAGTGTGGTACTGGCATAGAATAGACATATAGATGAACCAACGAGAGTTGAGAGTGCAGAAATAAGCCCTAACATTTATACTCCATTGGCTTTTGACAAAGGAGCCAAGCCAGTTTTACGAGGAAAGAATAATGTTTTCAACAAATGATTCTGGGACAACTGGATTTCCACATGTAAAAGAGTGAATTTGGACCCCTACCTCACACCACACATAAAAAGAAACTTACAGTGGATCATAGGCATAAGTATAAGAGCCAAAATGATAAAACTCTTAGAAGAAAACACCCGAGTATATCTTTATGATCTTAGCTTAGGTAATGACTTCTTAGCTACACTGTCAAAATTACAAGTGATAGAAGACTGATTAGGACATCATTAAAATTAAAAACATTTGTGGTTCAAAGGACACTATCAAGAAAGTGAAAAGACAATACACAGGATGGAAGAAAAATATTTGCAAATCATTTATCTGATAAGATTTGTATCCAGAATATATAAAGAACTCTTAAAACTCAACAACAAAAAGACAAGCCAGTTTAAAAAAAAAAAGGGTAAAAAATCTGAATAGATATTTCTCCGAAGATACACAACTGGCCAATAAGCACAGGAAAAGATGCTCAACATCATTAGTCTTCATAGAAATGCAAATTAAAACCACAGTGAGCTAACACTTCACCTCTACTAGGATGGCTATAACCAAAACGACATACAATGACAAGTGTTACTGTTATATTGTTACTGTTTTTATGGTGTGGAGAAATTGGAACCTTGATTCATTGTTGGTGGGAATGTAAAACGGTGCAGTTGCTGTGGTGGAAAGCAGCATGGCAGTTTCTAAAAATGTTAAACATAGAGTTAGCATATGATCCAACAATTCCGCTCCTAGGTATGAAAACATATGCTCACACAAAAACTTGTACATGAACATTTACAGCAGCAGCATTATTTTGATAACCAAGAGACAGAAACAATCCAAATGCCTGTCAACTGACAAATTGATAAAATGTGGTATATCCATACAACATGATATCATTCAGCCATAAAAAGAAATGAAGTACAGATAGATGTTACAACATGGATAAATCTTGAAAATATGATGCAAAGTGAAAGAAGCCAGTCACAAAAGACCTATGGTATGATACTATTCATATGAAGTGTCTAGAATAGGCAAATCTATAGAGACAGAAAGTAGATTAATGGTTGCATAAGGCTGGGAAGGTAGGAATGGGGGGTTGGTGAGGAATGACTGCTAATGGGTACAATGTGCTCTTTTGGGGGTGATAAAAATGTTCTAAAATTCGATTATGGTGACTGCATAACCCTGCAAATACAGTAAAAGCCATTGATTTACATACTTCAAATGGGCAAACTATGGTATGTAAATTATATCTTGATAAGGCTTTACATTTTTTTAAAATGTTATGTTCTGTTTAGTAATAAGGAATTTTATATCAGATATAAAACATCATAGTTACCTTAACTCTTCCCCAGGATTCTGGTGGTAAATTTTTATATACAGTAAATATCATCAAAGGCAATCCCAAAACAATGATCAGTGCCAAAAAGAGGCCCCTTGTGTGTTCATCTGTCGTTGGTAGTGGAGTTAATTTTTAGTCTCTGGTTGGTCTCTTTGCATCCAGCATGCTTTAGTTTGCTGTTGGCTGCTTCCCAAAATGACCACTTTTTTACTGTCTTCCTCATTAAAAATAAAAGATCACATAATTATTTCTTCACTATGTTCATTTTATGCATTGGGATGAAAGTAAAGATCTATCTCATAGATTAGAGCTATTTATACATTACTTCATTACTTCATTTTAAAAAATTTTTTATTATTATGTTAATCACCATACATTACATTATTAGTTTTTGATGTAGTGTTCCATGATTCATTGTTTGTGTATAACACCCAGTGCTCCATGCAGAACGTGCCCTCTTTAATACCCATCACCAGGCTAACCCATCCTCCCACCCCCCTCCCTCTAGAACCCTCAGTTTGTTTTTCAGAGTCCTTCATTACTTCTTAGTGATGTAGGCAAGCCATGTCTGAGGACCCAAATAGGGTCCCACGGGAAAAGCCAAGAGGGTCCTTGGCTTTGTGCAGGATAGAAATCAAACCCAAGCCAGGAAGACATGAAAGCAGAGTTTAATGAATAGCGTAAGTGATAGCATATAGTAGATGGAGTGTCTGGGAGGCTCAGAAAAGGAGAAGTGAATTTCTCCATTGCCTGAGATTAGGGTTTTATACTGGAAAGGGGTCCAGGGTATGGTTCCTTCAGGAATTCAGGTTAAGCTCTCTTCCTCGGCGCTGCCTGAGGAGGTGGCAGCCATCTGTTACTGGGCATCATGGATGCCCTCAGACCTCTGGTGAAGCCCAAGACCGTTAAAAAGAGGATCAAGAAGTTCATTTGGCACCAGTCAGACTGGTATGTCAAAATTAAGCACAACTGGCGGAAACCCAGAGGCAGTGATGATAGAGTGCGTAGAAGATTCAAGGGCCAGATCTTGATACTCAACATTGATTGTTGAGTTGCCCAGTGGCTTTTGGCAGTTTCTAGTCCACAATGTCAAGGAGCTTGAAGTGCTGCTGATGTGCAACAAATCTTAGTGTGCAGAGATTGCTAACAATGTCTCCTCCGAGAACTGCAAAGCCATTGTGGAAAGAGCAGCCCAGCCGGCCACCAGAGCCACCAATCCCAATGCCAGGCTGCACAGTGAAGAAAATGAATAGACAGCTTATGTGCACCTCATATTTGTGTTAATAAAGCCATAAAACTACCAAAAAAAAAAAAAAAAAGGAATCCAGGTTAGGGTCCCATCAAAGGTGAGTGTCCAGTGAACAACAGGTGTAACTCCATAAATCACTGAAGGAGCTATGGCACCAGTGTCCACTGTGGTTTGTTCTTAAGATGTTATCAGGTGTATGGGGGCCCCGGACAAAACTCAGAAAATGATCAACTTTCTTGCTTCCCCCCCTGGAGTGGGAACATAGCTTCTTTGGTTTACTCAGATGCAAGATGAAATATAGAACATGAGTAAATGGGGCCTAGCAGAGAAACAGCAGAGATAGAGCTTTTCTAAAATGGAGTCCCTTCAGTTCCCTATCTCATGAGAGTTACAAGTCTTAGCAGTAAGCTAGATGTGCAGATGGAAATGCAAACTTCTGGTAGTTTTGTACTTTTTATTATGGAACTCATCTAGACTTGTCCATAAGGGCTTTTTCTATTTGTAGTATAGTGAGAAAGAGCTATGTAGGACTAAAAATGAAAGCTCTTTCATGGCAACTTAAAAAAACTTATTACCACCACTTACAGTACCTACAAGTTTTTGTCCAGAAAAGTATTTTGATACACAATCAGTTTTTAATCTTGGGACAACTTGTTATCAATGTACTTCATGTGCCTGAAGCATCGTCCTTTTAGCCAATATCGCCCACATCATTCTAGGAAATGCAAAGCAGTTCAAATTTAACCTGAACATAACATAATTTGGAATCAACCATTAAAATACATATTACTCATTTTGAAGAAAAATCATTTATATGCTTTTTAGGCTATGGGTACATGCACTTACCAGTATAACATATTTTAAGAGGTTACATCTTTTGCTCTGCACATTCAAGTCTCTGTTCCTGTCATTTTCATTCAGTCCACATTTTTTTCCCCTTCCAAGAATCCAGGAATCTTTACAGAAATACTTTTCTTCCCTTTAAATCAATATCCAGAGTAGGAGAAAGACAGTGAAGGTAAGAGACCCTAAATTCTATGCCACCAACAGGCATTAAACATGCACAAACTTTTTAAGAGGTGCCAAAACTCAGCAGGAAGAAGAAAAATGTACAATGAAGGCTTTTGAGCAGTTTTTAAAAATTACTCTGTTTAAGAATACTACCTTGTGTGGCGCCTGGGTGGCTCAGTCATTAAGCGTCTGCGTTCCGCTCGGGTCATGGTTCCAGGATCCTGGGATTGAGCCCCGCATGGGGCTCTCTGCTCGGCAGGAAGCCTGCTTCTCCCTCTCCCGCTCCCCCTGCTTGTGTTCCCTCTCTTGCTGTGTCTCTGTCACATAAAAAAAAAAATACTACCTTGTAAGCCAATTTTTTTTTTTTTTTAAGATTTTATTTATTTGACAGAGAGAGACACAGCGAGAGAGGGAACACAGGCAGGGGGAGTGGGAGAGGGAGAGGCTGGCTTCCCGCGGAGGGGGGAGCCAGATGCAGGGCTGGATCCCAGGACCCTGGGATCATGACCTGAGCTGAAGGCAGGCGCTTAACAACTGAGCCACCCATGAGCCCCCTTTGTAAACCAATTTTAACGTTATCCAGAACACAGCATTTACATACTTTGAGATATATTCTTTATCACAGCTTCAGAAATAACTACTACAAGTAATTTCAATTTCGTACCTGAAGCCTTTTTGGCCTGGTATATCTCAGAATTCAGAACTTTTATTAGAAAGGTGTGCAGTCATATATTATGCAATAACACCTCCAGCAAGGGTTGGAGCTGCTCTGTAATTAAACACGTTAGTAGTTCCGTAGAAAACTTGTGACTATTCACACCAAGTGAATTATCCGGTTATACACGGCTTCAATTGCATTCAGGTCAGATTTAACTAGTAAGGGAGTTAGGAAAGACAGATAAAGGACTGGGACCTGTAATGACATGTTTATCTGAAATCCGGTTCTTTATCATTGATATCTGGTTCAGAGCCAGTGTAAACTATTGGTCTTTTCTTCCACAAAAAGGAAACAATGTATTTAAAATGAAAACTGAAACAGTATGTTTTGTTTCAAAAGGGAAATGTAAAATAGACTAGCCTGTGAAACTAAGTTAATTACATTATGATCCTCTTGAACTTGTCTAGCTCCACTTTGGTTAAAAACTCCCATTTTTTGGCGCAATAGGAAAAGATTAACCCCAGGCTTGTAGCGTGAGCATCCCTCGGGGCTTCACGGACCTTGGGATCAGGAAGAAGTGTAGAAGGGTAAGGAAGCCAGGCATGCTGCAGAGTGCTCCAGCATTATCTACGCTGGGCCAACTTCAGTCTCAGTTGGATAAAGGGAAAGAGAGTAAGTAGGGATCTTTGCGGTCACTGCTCTCTTGCCAGCAGAACACAGGGTGAACAAGATTCCTTTCAGAGGCATTAGTATAAATTCTTGCTTGGGGGTTGCAAAAAGAGTCTCACTGGGAAGGGGGAGGAGCGACTGGTAAGCCAGAGCTGGGGCTAGAAGAGGAAGGGAAACAGGGCGCCGAGTCGTGCACAAAGTGGGTGAAAACGATTCTAAGCCACCAGTTCCTGAATCGGTCCCAGACGGTTAAGTGTACCTGCGTGGGTGAAGCACTGCGGGACCCGAGCCTCCGCGGTATCCCCTGACCCGGCGTGGTGCTCCACCTGCAACAAGTAGTTAACTGCTATGCCGCAGGGCTTCGGCCGTTCCTCGGGCGTCCGGGAAGCCCTTCCCAGGCGCTCAGCCTGTACCCGACCTCACTGCCAAGGACGCCCACGGGAAGAGGAGCTGGGTCCTCCCAGCCCGCAGGCCCGGCTCGTCCCCGGCTTCAAGTACGGGGCGGGACCCTCGCGGCTTTCCATCCAGTCCTCGTTCCCCGGTGACCGCGGGGCGGGACCCTCGCGGCTTTCCGTCCAATCCTCGTTCCCCGGTGACCGCAGGGCGGGACCCTCGCGGCTTTCCGTCCAATTCCCGCTCCTTAGTTAGCGGCTGTGGCGGAGTAGATGGAGCGCAAGCGGTGAGGACCCGCAGGCCCAACGAGATAGCGCTCTCTTCCTCCCCCAAACCTTGGGCATCGTGGGGGAAAGTTAAGTTGGTTAGGATAGAGTTAAGTAGAGTAGAACGGCGGAAGTGCCAGGACTCGGCGGGAGCGTCGTGTTGTCAGGCATCTTGCCTGCGGGGGTCGGAGACGTACCCCCGAGGTTGGGCCGCTGGGCTGGTCCATAGTGCTGCTTATTTAGATTTCTCTCACTTGGCCTCTTGAGTGTGCAGAGATGCTCTTGGTGTGGTGGGAGGAGCCTGAGCTCTCGTCGCACTCTCCGCCCCCGTTTTCTCCAGCCGAGCTTTGAACTCCTTGTCGCCCTGAGACCGGGCACCGGGAGGCACTTTGTGTGACGAGAGTGTGGTTGTCCGAAGCCTGGTTAATCCTACAGTAATTGTTAGCCAGCTCTTTAGCCGATGAAGTTTGTACGTGTTTGCTGTGATTCCCAACAGTTTAAGTCTTGGGGCTTCCCAGTCTCTAGATTTTGTCTTCCACTTTCTTTCACCAGTGTTTGTTAAAATTCCCTGCCCTCCCCCGCAGTTGTCAAGCTTGTTTTTTCCTTTCCACGGTCACCAGCCTAGTTCAAACCCTTGTGTTTTCAAAACAGAATTGTTGCAGCAAACTCCTGGCAGTCCTAAGAAGTTCATTTTGGTGTACCGGTACGTGACAGTATGTTTTTTTTACTTACGTTCCTGTTTCTGTTTTCCATTTTATTTTCATGGTTTACATTTTATTGCCCCGAGGAAGCCTACTGTAATTAATTCCAGTGGCATCATTTTCTTAATGCATATGTAGGTTCTTTTGGAATTATTTAATCTTCGTGGTAGAGAATTCAGAATAATCCTTCCTGAACGAATCAGGTAATTCATATTTTCAGTGTGTACCTTTTGGTGAGTTAAGACTAGTAAGCATGGGATTGGTAGTCTTGGTATCAGTTTTCTAGAGTCCATGGGAGGTATACAACGAATTAGGGTATCTTTTCTATATATGTGTATTAGATTCTTGTTGCTGACGACAATTTATCACAAACTTAACAGTTCAAAAAAAAAAAATCACAAATTGGTTATCTCACAGCTTCTATAGATCCGAGGTCCAGGTAGGTTTAGCTGTATACTCTGCTTAGCATCTCACAAAACTGAAATAAAGGTTTCTGTAGTTTCGGGCCCTTTTCTGGAGACTTTGGGAAAGAATCCACCTGTAGGCTAGTTGAGGTTGTTGGCAGAATTCATTTTCATGCAGTTGTAGGACCGAGGTCCCCATTTCCTCACTGGGTTCCAGCTGGGGGCTTTCTCAGTTCCGTAAGACCGCTTGTGTCTTCATATCCAGACAGTACCTTCAGTCCTTTTCATCCTTTTAATCTCCCTGGCTCATCTACAGCCCGCTGCTGGAGAAAGCATTCTCCTCCTGAGGGCTCCAGTGATTAGACCCACCTGGATAATCTATTTAAGGTTACCTGTGCTGTATAAGACAACATGGTCACAATCATGGAAGTGCTGATCTCCTTATATTCACAGGTTCTGGGGAGTGTAAGGGTGGAATCATGGGAGCCGTTCCTGGAAATTTTGCCTAGCATAATATGGTTGTCTCAACTAGATTATTTTTATAATGTGTTTTTGTAGGCATTTAAAAATAGTCCTAGTAACACCTCTTTCTGATTATATAATTATCCTCTCTACAGGTAAGGAAATTCAGTTAAAGTTAGTTGCCCAGAAGCTCATGACTAGAGAGTGGTGGAGTTGGTATTTACCTGTATTTCCATTGGGTCTAAAACTAATATTTATGGATGGTCAAAATAAAGTACAGCCAAAGTCATTATATGGGAAGAAACTGAGGAATTAGGAGATCTTTGTTGTGTCTTATTTTTGGATTATATCTTTATTTTAGTGGTATAGGTTAAACTCTTTTACCCTGACAAAGAAAGCCCAAAATACAATGACATGAATAAAAATGTTTTTTCATACATCTAGTGGGAGAAGGCTAGGGCTAGTAGGAAGATTCTGATAACCTCAATACATGGCTTCCATAAACAGTTGCAAGGTGCTGCTTCAGTTGGTCCTACCTGTTAGGCAGTGAGGAGAGAAAACACAGGGAGAGTACGTGTAGTTAGTCCTTTATAGGGGCATGACCTGGAGGAGACATATTACAAAGTCCTACTGAGCTCCAGAGCAGGGTAGGAAAGATAAAGCTGTGTGGCTTTATACCCAGTTGGAACTCAGGATTCTGTTAAGAAAAAAAGGAGAAAATTTATATTGCCCGATAACAACCTCTGCCACACCCTAGCTTTTGATAATGTTTTATTCCATAACCTTCTGTGAGTGGAATATTTTGTTTGGCTTTGCTATTAGTTTTAATTTAAAAAGTGGTATTTGAAAGGAAGGTAATTCTTATTAATGTTCCTTGATTTCTCAATTGCTATTATACTATATAACTTAATTTTTAAAGGCTTCTTTGAGAAATCTCATTTTCCATTTAACATTTGTATACCTCATTCACATTTTGGGTTAGTTTGATTTCTCTGAGGAAAATTAATAAATTTGTGGTAAATGTTTAAGATTGCTTTGGGATACTTGAAACTGTTCTGTGTAGGCCTCAAACCATCTGCATAAGTAGGCTACAGCAGCTTGTCATGATTTAGGTATTCTGCGATATTCTGCAGCTGGATGAGTCTTAAACTGCTCTCATTCTAGAGAGTTCTCTCTTTCCACCCATCATACTTTTCTTCACAACTGAATTCTACCTACCCATTTAGACCTACCGGGAGATTCCTCACCCATTCTCACTTAGCTTTAATGTAGGGCGAAGATTTTGATGAAAGAGATGTGGGTTGGACCTTAGGAAAGTTGCTAATCTCTTGAGTTTTGATTTCTTCATATGCAAAATGGAGGTGACTGTCAAAAGGCAGGGATAATATGAAGGTTAGATAAATATCTTCTATCACACCTGTTGTACTACTTGGCAAATAGTGGGTGCTCAGTAAATCAAAATTACACTAGTTCCACTGATGACTCCTTGAATTCCAGCGCTTGGAGTCAATGCTTTTTTTTGTTTTAATTGATTTTCTCCGACAAGTTTATGAATTCCTCAAGGGCTAGGACCACATTCTGGATATACTGTGGTCCCTAAATAATGATTTAGTGAATTAGAACTAGCATATATGAGAATATTTATGAGATGAAAACTGTCAGGGCTTTTTTCTTTAGTTTTCCTGCTGTGCTTGCATCATGGAAAATCAGTTGGCTAAATCAACTGAAGAACGAACATTTCAGTACCAGGATTCTCTTCCATCTCTGCCTGTTCCTTCACTTGAAGAATCATTAAAAAAATACCTTGAATCAGGTATGTTTGTAATCTTCTAGTATATAATAATATTATTAGCAACTTAGAAAACTGGAAGTATTAGAAGTAGATGAAGGTCTAATTGCTTTTTCCTTTAGGCTCATGATAATTAAAGTATCCTTAAAATGTCCAGAACTTGGAGCGCCTGGGTGGCTCCGTCGGTTGAGTGTCCAACTCTTGATTTTGGCTCAGGTTAGGATCTCAGGGTCCTGAGATCGAGCCCTGTGTTGGGCTCCGAGCTGGGCATGGAGCCTGCTTAAGATTCTCTGTCCCTCTCCCCGTCCCTTTGCCCTCCATCCCCACCCGCTCGTGCTCTCTCTCTCAAAAAAACAGCGAAAAAACAAAGGCATTTAAAAATGTCCAGAACTTTTCTGTCTTTATCTCTCAAGTTAATTTTTCCATAGTTTAAAAAGCCTATAAACCTACTATTAGGTTTATAATAAAAAGTAGTAGGCCTCTGCCTTTTTCTCCATTCCCCACCCCAATCCTACTCCCTCTGACAAATATTTTATCTTTTTTTTTTTTTTTGTATTGTTTATCTCCGGATTTAAAGTAAACTTTTATACTAGTATTTCTTAGGTTTTTTTAGTTGTGGGTATTATAAATTTGTTCCTAAGAAGACGTGGATTTAGCTCTTTCACACCTTTAACCTTCCCCCTCTTCACACCCAACGTATAGGCAATCCAACATACCCACATTTTCCTTTTCATTCTTTCAGTATAGTTGAACAAAATCACCATTTGGGTTAAATTAGTACTCACCTGATTTAATTCCAGGTTTCACCTGATTTAAATTAGTATGTACGTGAGTTAATTTACCTGACCATCTAGGGTTTATCGTTATGCAGTTATTCACAAGAGAACCATTCAGTGTACTTTGAATGCCTTTTTATGGCATTGTTTTGTTTTGCTCATTTTTCACTTGCTTACTTTGCTTTGTATCCTTAAGTAATTCACTCCCAAATACTTCAATACACTGAAAATTCCTGACTACATTATATACATGAGATAAAATACGTATATAGGTATGTACCTATACATTATATACATAAGCTATTCTCTCAGTTTCATTTCTTGGAGACATCCCTCCTGGGGCCCTCTGCCCTCTTGCTCCCATTAGTGTTTACTTTTCTTGAGTTGGCTGGACAGCTGCTACCTTGGAGCTTTCCTTCCCCCATCTCTGGCAGTTCTTTTTACCTCTCTCTCCTGTTTTGGATTCCCTGGTTCCTGTCTTTCTTTTTCTTCCTCTTTTCACTTATTTTTGTGAAGTCCATCTTCAGTAGCTACTTGGGAAAAAGTGTTTCTGGAAAGGAAAGAATGTAAGACTTAAAATTTTATTCTACCCTCGTACTTGATTTTTTGGCTGAGTATAAAATATTCTGGGTTGGAAATGATTTTTCTTAAGAGTTTTGAAGGTACTGTTTGTTCCTCCTGAGAAGTTCCTCCTGAGATGCCATTCTGTTTGATCCTTTATTTGTGACTTGTTTTTTACACTCTGGATGTATTTGGAAACCTTTTTCTTTATCCCTACCATTCTGAACTTCTTGATGTCCCTTAGTGTATAGATTTTTTCATTTATTTCTCTGAATATACAGTAGATTCTTTGAAGTTTAAAAAAATTCATGTAATTCAATTCTAGGAAATTTTCAAAATACTTTTTCTTGGATAATTTTCTCCTCCTTTCTTTGCCCTCTCTTTCTGGAACTCCTGTTAATTGGATCTGGGGTGTTCTGGACTAAGCTTTTGATTAAAAAATTATTTCCCTCATTATTAGTGCCTTTCCCTTTCTGGTCTATTTACTGTTGGGTGTCACCAATCCTGTTTTTGCTTATTCTGCTCTTTGATTCTCATGTGAGAGGCTTTCCTCAAATATCTGACAATCATTAGTCATTCATTTTTAAGAGTTAGGCCCTAAAAAGCTGATTGAGAGTTCTGTGTGCATGGGTAGGGGCTTGGTGACTGGTGGGCCTTCTAGTGAGCCTTGTTGCAGAGATCTAGCAGTTCCACCGGGGCATGCCCAGATATCAGTCATACTTCTCTTGGACTGATCCGTTTCCCCGGAGAAGAGTCCTCTTTTGTTTAGAAGGCGTGAACCTGATACCTAGTGTTTTGGGAGCTAACTAGGGGAAGAAGGCTGGAGGGCTTATTGTTCTGGGTGTACACTTTGATTATAATCTCTCTTTTTTTCAATATGGATTAGGATCTATTTATACTGCTTCTCTGGTTCAATTTGTCCTAGATTTCTACTGGTGTTGGTAGGAGTTGCCTGGCTTCCCAGAGTGGAGAAAGATCTACAGGTGTGGGTGTGGATGGGACTGTTTGCTGCTTCTGAACACTTTTAAGCAACCCGTTTTCAGTCTCTCTTTGCCCCCTTTGGAAGTCCATTTGCCTTGAATTTTTTAACCTTTCTGGGATTCTACTGCAGGCATTGGCTTGCTTCTTGGTTTGCACTTAACCCTACCTTGTCTCTTCTTACCTTCTACTCTCCAGGCTTTAGATATTAACTTTCTCCATTCTACAAATTCAGTTACCATTTTCTCATCTGTTTTCTAATGTGTGAAATGTTAGCTTAACTGGTCTGCTGCCCTCTCCTTTCACATTCTTTGTCCTTATAGATTTATGCCTTTTTAATTACTGTCATTTTAGTGAGCTTCTAGAAGGATTAGAGATAAATGTATGCATTTAGTTCACTTTGTTTAAATGAAAGTCCTCTGATATTTTTAAAATTTCTTCCTTTTTTTCCTCATTTACTTTTATCTGGGAATTCTAGTTTCTTTTTTAAAAACTTTACTGATAATTTGCTATATTTTTATTATTCATTTCATTTGTACTTTTTCTAAATACAGCTATTTAAATTGACTTTAAGATAGTACTTTGAAGAGACAAAATAAAGCAGAAGGAAGATATTAATGTCCTTTGATTACTAATTGACTTTTGTCTGTAGCTTAATTTTCAGAACAGTTGGTGTTCATTTTCATGGACTAGAAACCCCTGTCCCCTCCCCCCTTTTTGGGGAAGGAAACCATTACTGGTTCTGGCAGGCTTTATACTTAAATTTACATACGTATTGCGTTTACATACATGATGTTCAAGGCTCTGCTTGAACATTAGTTGGAAACAAGCTTTAATTTCTCTTATTCATTGCTAAACAGGATTTACTTCTCTGTTGGACCAATAGCTAGAGGATAGCCCTGTCTTTATCATTTTAACTGTCATCATCCAGGATGATTTTAAGAGTTATCAGATTACATAGTATCCACTGTTTAATTTTTTTTACAGCATTTTACTATGTTGCTTTTCAGTCATTTTCATGTTGTAAACTCTGATTTATTGGACTGCTATGATAATTAATGCATACATAATTGTTTTACATAATTGAGTCTCATTATTTGTGTAATAGTGGAGGTGAGTTTGTGTTACTTGATGTCTAAATATTTTAACACATATTTTTTCCTTATAGTAAAGCCGTTTGCAAATAAAGAAGAATACAAAAGAACTAAAGAAATTGTCCAAAAATTTCAAGATGGTATTGGAAGAAAACTGCACCAGAAATTACTTGAAAGGGCAAAAGGAAAAAGAAATTGGGTATTTATGTTATTGTACTTAGGATTAGAAAATTGATGATGCCTAAAGAATGAAAAATAAAAATGTAAATAGCTTTTATTTTAAAATTATTAGTGTAAATGTCCTTTCAGTCATTGTTATAGTCATCTAAAAGACTTAATGAATTGTGTAACTCTAGGGAGTTTTGAGTGTTGTGTGTGAGCTCCTTTCTTATATGGGGAACTTGTCAAAATACAGATTTCCTGGGACCAGTGATTCTGAATGGGGGCCCAGAAACCCTTATTTTAACAGCTGTCCCATGTGGTTCTGATGGAGGTGATCTGTAGACCTTGCTTGTGAGAAACATTTTGTTCAGGTAATCCCAGCCTGAAAAAACTCCAGACACTAAAAATAGACCTACCACGTAGGTGGCATACAAATATTTAAACATCATATGGGAGAGAAAGGGCCATTACAAAATTGGAGTGGAGAATGGTTATGAGTATTATGTGTTTCAGTTAGATAGATTGAAGGGGAGATGTTGTATAATAATTACTGAGGCACTCAATAATTTCCTGCAGAATCTTTGACTTCTTCAGCTTAATTACTTCTGTAGTATGAACCAGAGGATAAGTTTTTGTAATTAAAAAACATTGCCTTAATCTAGAAATCAGGAGTAGCTATCTTTAAGTTTTAGAAATAAAAAGGAAACTGATCTTTCCATTAGTTATTGATACCTATGATGGAATAATAAAATTTTATACTTCCAGATTCCCTTATTCTCAATCTTGAGACTTGAACGATTTTAATTAAATCAGGGTAAAGGTAAAGAAGTCTGTATCCTTTTGCTTATTTCTTTTTCTGAATGATTGATTATAGTTTAGAACATCAGTTTCTTAAAAATAACTCCAGATAGTTTGATGAGATCTCCTTACTTATGCATGAAATTCAATTGCATGTTGTAAAAGAGGGACACGTAAAGCTCTGGCTCTGAAAAATCTAAATTAGTTTTAAGTGTACTGAAAAGGTTTTATATTTTTGATTTAGTATTTCAGTTTTTGCTTGGAAAAGGATAATTGCAAATGCCTTAATAGTTGATAAAATTAAGTGAGGATTTGTTTTGTATTTATTTACCCAAGGTGCTCTGAGAAAACACACCTAAGTACTTAGTTTGGTATTTGTGACTCCAATATGATCTGTCTGAAAAGGTGCCTTTTCAGTGCTTTCTTGTTGCCTGTTTTTGATAGTGTAGTTAAGCTGAATAGTATTTAAGATCCTGTAGTTCCAAAAAAAAGAAATGATCACAATAGCATTTTTCAATATCTATGATGATTTAAAACAAGAAAACATGTTTTTATTTCTTAATTTTTTTTTTGCTTTCAGAACAAAGTTACTGAGGTAAAATTTATGTATAATAAAATCCGTTGTTAGTATACAATGGATGTAGGTAAGAAAACATGTTTTTAAGTGTTAAAGAGTAAAGAGAAAAGAACAAATACAGCTTTTTTTTTTCCTTGCTGTTACACATTCAAGTATTCTCAATAGCATTAGGTTGATGTTCTTAATTTCTTTTAGCTGGAAGAATGGTGGCTGAATTTTGCCTATCTGGATGTTCGTTTACCATCGCAACTGAATGTCAATTTTGCTGGTCCTGCACCTTATATTGAACACTACTGGCCTCCAAAGGAAGGCACTCAGTTGGAAAGAGGAAGTATAAGTCTTTGGCATAACTTGAACTACTGGCAGCTATTAAGAAAGTAAGGACAGTTATGTGAATTTAGTAGCAGATTTACCCAAAGTTTGAAGTGGCAAAATGTTGAGAAGCTTAATTTACTTAGTTGAGAATACTACAGTTGTGACTACTTGGTTTATAAGTTTTATAATGACTTCTTGATCAAAATACTTTTTTTTCATTTGTTTTAATAGAGAAAAAGTACCTGTTGATAAATCTGGAAATAGTCCTCTAGATATGAATCAATTCCGAATGCTGTTTTCCACCTGCAGGATTCCAGGAATTACTAGAGATTCAATTACGAGTTATTTTAGGACTGGTAAGTAAAAAACATGGGTGTGGTATTTTTTGTTTGTTTGTTTGTTTGTTTTGGTAAAGGCATTGGGATTTGGGTAGTTTTGCTACGGTTTCTATGACACTATGGAACATACTATTTTGAATATTTCTTTACTGGATTTTGACTAATCAGAGGCTTTCTGTGAACCTTTTAGTCATTGTGATTAGTCAGAAATAATTTATGGGAATGGATTTTATAAACTGGTCTTAAATCGTTCTGTACAAAACCTGATGCTTACGTTGTGTGATTTGAGGGTTTAAGTTCTAAAGAGCGTTATTAATCAGTATTAGGTAATCTGGAGCATAGGATCTGGATTTGTCTGTCTTTGCCCTCTTCTTTGAATTCTCTTTTTGAGTGTGCTTGTCTGTGCTTATCATGCCCCATTTCTCTTTGTGAGTATGCCCTCCCTTTCACGCCCAGCCATATGAGGTGAGAGCCTGCTGTCAGTCTTCTTGAAGGCATATGAGTTGAGAATGACTCATCAAAGTTCCTGTTTTTACTGTCAGCTTAATGGCAAATTCTGCTTGGTGTACTAGCATATCTTAAAATGGAAAATTCTTTTGTAAGTGCTGGTTTTCAGTTATTTCAGGATCTTTTTCTTTTTTATAAATTTAATAATGTAGTTTATAGTTACTGTGGAATGTAATTAGGGAAAGATATTTTTCTTCATTTAAAAGTAAAATTTCTGTAGCCAGTTTTGCTTGTAGTGTGGGGAGTTTGAGTTTACTTTCATGTAGAACTCATCTTTGTAAACCTCATTAGATGCTTGAGATATTTAATGTCCTCAAGCCCACTCACATTTATCTTGATGTTGCAAGTGAAAGACCTGATTATTTATGGCATCAAGTTTAATGCCCAAATATGAATGCAAAAGATGAACAGGAGAAAATGGAGAATAGCAGTAGCAAAGAGAGAAATATGCCTATCATTTAGGATATAATATCAATAGACCTGGTTTTCAGTTTAATCTTTATCACTTCATAGGTCCTTAGATAAGGTAATCCTTTGTTACAGCGTGTAAAATGCAGATTCATTAATTTAATAATGTATCTCTTAATGCAGTCCTTTAAGCTGTCATGGTTAGTATATTCTTGTACTTAAGACCAGGTGATGAGGTGTAGATAGGGACAAAGCTGAGGGAATAAGTAAACAAAAAAATAACAGAGTTACTGATAAATACTGTATAGAGAATTCAAATAACATGAGTAACTGGATGGTTATTTTAGATTAGGTATTCAGGGAAAACCTCTCTGAGGATCTGAATGATACGATGATCCAGCAGTTTTTTGGCTTTTTATTTTTGTTTTCGTTTAGTTCAGTTTGTTGTTTTGTGTGTTGAGGGAATCCCCTAGGCATGAATAAACTTGACATGTTTGAAGGGGAATATGGATGGAGCAGAGCAGGCAGGAGGCAGAGGGGACTCTTGGAGTGTTGACTAGAGGCTAGATCATATAGTACTTTGTAAGCCAACTAAAGTTTTTGGCTTTTATTTAAAATGTGAATAGATAATGAGTTTTGAGAAAGAAAGTGGTATGATCAGATTTATGTTTTAAAAAGATGATTCTACCTGCCATTTGAGGAATAAGATTTTTAGGAACATACCAGGGTAGAAGCAGGGATATCAGCTGATGAGTGTTGAGTGCCCATTTGAAATGGTGTGTTTATGAATTTAAAGTTAGATTAGATGGTATGTTGTTTTTTTCTTCAGCAACAATCAGGTAGGCGTAGAGGGAGAGAGTGAAGGATTCAAGGGTTTTGCAAGGAAGAAATTAAAATGCTGGGCCATGGTATCTATCTTCGATATGGAGAAAATTGAAGAGCTAATGCATGTGAAGGCAGCCTGTAAGCCGCTATGGCTAAGAGGCTAATGTCATTAAGGAGGCAGTACTTAAAACTATTTTTATTTTACTTACCCACTTAGAGACCATTAAGACTAATTCAGTCCTGCCTTTTACCCTGTTAACCTCATTTTGCCTGAGCAGTTCAACCTCTCAGGTCCTCTCTTATCATCTAGATTCAGGGATTTGTGTGTAGCCTAATTTGATCCAAGTTTCCCACTACTGTGACCCACCCTCCCTCCGTTTCCCAGACTCTTCTGCTATAGTTTCTGGAGCTCATGGTCAGCAAAATCCTTTGTATCCTCAACCTTTTCTCTGAGAGTTCCTGTTTCCCTGTGAAAGGTACGGTTACTGAACCTGGCTATTCTTTGAGCTTACTGCATTCCCTATAACCATCTCAAGTGGGTATATTTTTTCTCATACTGTGGTACTAGAGGGTATGTAGGAGATGTTGGTGTCCTTTTTATTTCCAGTGGCCCTTGCCCCTTTCCTTTCTTCCTTACAGTTTGAGCTCTTGAAAAAAGGAAAGCTATCAGGTTATGTCACCAGTGCTTGTCTTTGTTGTAGTGGCTTTTTTTTTCTTCTTAAAAATTTTTTTTTAATTTAAATTCAATTTAATTAACATATACTGTATTATTAGTTTCTGAGGTAGAATTTAGTATTCCCCCATTGCTTTATCACCAGTCTCACTATCTTTCTTTTCATCACTACCTCCTTCACATTCTTTTTTTTTTTTTTTAAGAATTTATTTATTTATTTGACACAGAGAGAGAGTGAGCGAGCACAAGCAGGGGGAGCAGCAGAGGGAGAGAGAGAAGCAGGCTCCCTGCTGAGCAGGGAGCCCGATGCAGGGCTCAATCCCAGGACCCTGGGATCACGATCTGAGCCTAAGGCAGAGGCTTAACCAACTGAGTCACCCAGGCGGCCACCACCCACCGCCATTCACATTCTTGATGACTTTAGCTTCCAGTTGTAGATGATCCATGACCTCTCCTTTCCTTCACTTTTTTCCTCTAGTAATCTGTACCTCCACTCCTTCTCAAGCAACCACACACTCCTGTAGTCATGCCCTAGAACTTGTTATTATAAAAAACTCCATGTCCTCTAACATAGAAATTATAAGCATCTCATTCTGATCTCCACCTTCTCTGCATAACTCACTTCCTTTAGTAGTTTACCTTAGCTATTTCTTTGACCACACTGTGACTTAAATTGAGTTTTGCTACAGTTCTTCACAGTTCCATTCCTCCCTCCTCCACCCCCAATCTGTACTTCTTTCTGTGCTTCTTCCCTGTAATCACTCCTTCGCATACACATTCAAATCTTTGCCCACTTGCTCCCTCATCACTCTACCCACACCTCATCATGGTTTAATTTTCATCTTCTGTCTTGCCTCTACATATTAAAGATACCTACCCTAGCAATTTTACTTGGCCTGAGAAAACCAGAAAACCTCATTTAATTTTCTCAAACCTCAAATGGATCCACAGCATGACCTTGCCATATTGTCATGTTATTCTCTCACTTCCAGAGATAGTTTCATGCCTTTCTCCTTGCTTATTCTCAGCTAATGAACTCTTATTCTCAACAAATGTAAAGCATTCTTTCCATCACTAAATTTACTAGCCTATCTGTTAGGCGAAATAATGCCTCCCCACCCCCCAGAGATGTTCGCTTTCTGATCCTTGGAACCTATTGAATGTTTTAGGTTACATGGTAAAGGGCCATTAAGGTTGCAGATGAAATTAAGGCTGTTAATCAGTTGACCTAAACATGGGAAGATTATTCTGGGTTATTCATGTGGGTACAAAGTAATCACGAGAGTTCTTATAAGTGAAGAGAGAGGCATAGAGAGAACCAAATTAATGGCAGCAAATTGATGGAAAGTCGTGAACCTCCCTTGATGGCTTCCGAATGGAAGAGGAGAGTCCTGAGTTCAGGACTGTCGGTAGCCTCTAGAAGCTGGAAAAGTGAAGGAAATTGATTCTGCCCTAGAGCCTCCAGAAGGGACACAGACATGCTGACACTTTCATTTTAGCCTACTAAGACACATTTCAGACTTCTGGTCCCCAGACCTGTTAAGACCTGGTCAGTAAATGACAGCAAAAAAAAAAAAAAGTAGTAGTAGTAAATGTAAAAAGATATGGAGGTTTTTGAAGGAGAAAGAGAAGAGATGTTTTGGAAATAGCCATGAAAAACAAGGAAAATACGTACCTCACCTCCTAGGACTTGAGGAGATAGGATATTAGAGAAAAAAAGTGCTGTCAGGAGATGGTGTTTCCTCATAGTTGATGGATTTTATGAGATAATGTGTGCAAAGCATTTACCACAGTTCCTTATACGTAATATCAACCAGTAAATTTCCTTCCATTGGTAGTATATGTCTTCTCTTTTTCTTTTTTCTTAGAGGGAAGGAGCAGGGATCATATAGGAAGCCCTTTGTTAAAGGAAATAATAATTGAAAAATGAGGCTAAATCAGAATAGTCTGAGATTTACAGCAAAGTAGTAGTTCTTGGGGAGTTAAGGCATACCCAGAGAATCATAGAATAAGTTACCAGTGGCTTACCAGGTATCATTAGAGCCTTAAGTAAAACTAGATTTCCTTGCCACTCATTCTCCTTGCCAGTTAGGCAAACAGTGCCCTTTCTCAACTGAAAACTACTTTTTTTTTTTAAAGATTTTATTTATTTGACAGAGAGATAGAGAGCACAAGTAGGCAGAGTGGCAGGCAGAGGGAGAAGGAGAAGCAGGCTCTCCGCTGAGCAGGGAGCCCGATGCGGGGCTCCATCCCAGGACCCTGGGATCATGACCTGAGCCGAAGGCAGCCTCTTAACCGACTGAGCAACCCAGGTGCCCCTCAAATGAAAACTATTTTATTTAGAAACCATCGCTATATATTACTGCAGTTAAATGATCTGATGAACAGTCAACATTGAAATAAACCCAAAGAGAAACTTAGTAATTCAAAAAGCTCTTCTCGAGGATTCCTTGGTACCCTTTTCCCCTTGTCATTGCTATCCATGAATAAATAAGAAAGCCCTGCAGTAGCTTGGGATTTATAGGAGTCTCAAGGTATACAAATACTTGAAACTCCATGGATTTTGGATGTTTCACATGGACAGTTTTCAAGAGTGTATATTTATATCATAATTGAAAGTCTATCACCTTATTGTTCATAGGATATATTTGATGAGTATATGTCAAGTATTGGAGCAAGGATTATTTTCTTCTATTGGATGTAAATATGCAGTTTAACTCTTGTTTAACTTTGAGAATTGAGTTTGTGTTTCTGTTTCTTTTTCCAGAGAGTGAAGGACATTCCCCAACTCACATTGCAGTGCTTTGTCGAGGCCGAGTTTTTGTCTTTGATGTAATACATGAAGGATGTTTGATCACCCCCCCAGAGATTTACAGGTTTTCAAACTACTTTCTTGAGTCTTGAAGTGTTAAGCCTTTGCTTGAGTTAAAAAAAAAAATGTTCAGAATTTCCTTTTTCATAAGGTGAGAATGAGCTAAAAAATAAGAATTTTATGTATGCTGATTTTTAAGAAGTCTATTTTTATTTCATTTCATTTTATTATTTTATTTTTTATTTTTATTTTTTTTTAAATTTTATTATGTTATGTTAGTCACCATACAATACATCATTAGTTTTTGATGTGGTGATCCACGATCCATTGTTTTCATATAACACCCAGTGCTCCATGCAGTACGTGCCCTCCTATTTAATACCCATCACCGGGCTAACCAATCCCCCCTCCCCCCTCCCTTCTAAAACCCTGTTTGTTTCTCAGAGTCCATAGTCTCTCATGGTTCATCTCTCCCTCCAATTCCACCCCTCTCATTTTTCCCTTCCTTCTCCTAGTGTCCTCCATGCTATTCCTTATGTTCCATAAATAAGTGAAGCCATATGATAATTGACTTTCTCTGCTTGACTTATTTCACTTAGCATAATCTCCTCCAGTCCCATCCATGTTGATGTAAAAGTTAGGTATTCATCCTTTCTGATGGCTGAGTAATATTCCATTGTATATATGGACCACATCTTTATCCATTCATCTGTTGAAGGGCATCTGGGCTCTTTCCACAGTTTGGCTATTGTGGACATTGCCGCTATGAACATTGGGGTGCATATGGCCCTTCTTTTCACTACATCTCTGTCTTTCGGGTAAATACCCTGGAGTGCAATTGCTGGGTCATAGGGTAGCTCTATTTTTAATTTTTTGAGGCACCTCCACACTGTTTTCCAAAGTGGCTGTACCAACTTGCATTCCCACCAACAGTGTAAAAGGGTTCCCCTTTCTCCACAACCTCTCCAACATTTGTTGTTTCTTACCTTGTCAATTTTTGCCATTCTAACTGGTGTAAGGTGGTATCTCAATGTGGTTTTGATTTGAATTTCCCTGATAGCTAATGATGATGAACATTTTTTCATGTGTCTGTTAGCCATTTGTATGTCTTCTTTGGAGAAGTGTCTGTTCATGTCTTCTGCCCATTTTTTGACTTATTTGTTTTTTGGGTGTTGAGTTTGAGAAGTTCTTTATAGATCTTGGAAATCAGCGCTTTGTCTGTAGTGTCATTTGCAAATATCTTCTCCCATTCTGTGGGTTGCCTCTTTTTTTTTTTTCCACTTTTTTTTATTGTTATGTTAATCCCCATACATTACATCATTAGTTTTAGATATAGTGTTCCATGCTTCATTGTTTGTGCATAACACCCAGTGCTCCATGCAGAACGTGCCCTCCTCAATACCCATCACCAGGCTAACCCATCCTCCCACCCTGTGGGTTGCCTCTTTGTTTTGTTGACTGTTTCCTTTGCTGTGCAGAAGCTTTTTATCTTGATGAAGTCCCAAAAGTTCATTTTTGCTTTTGCCTCACTAGCCTTTGGAGATGTATCTTGAAAGAAGTTGCTGTGGCCGATGTCAAAGAGGTTACTGCCTATGTTCTCCTCTAGGATTTTGATGGATTCCTATCTCACATTGAGGTCTTTCATCCACTTTGAGTTTATCTTTTTGTATGGTGTTAGGAATGGTCGAGTTTCATTCTTCTCTATATAGCTGTCCATTTTTCCCAGCACTATTTATTGAAGAGACTGTCTTTTTTCCATTGCATGTTTTTTCCTGCTTTGTCAAAGATTATTTGACCATAGAGTTGAGGGTCCATATCTGGGTTCTCTATTCTGTTCCATTGGTCTGTATGTCTGTTTTTGTGCCAGTACCATGCTGTCTTGGTGATCACAGCTTTGTAATATAGCTTGAAATCGGGCAACGTGATGCCCCCAGCTTTGTTTTTCTTTTTCAACATTTCCTTGGTGATTCGGGGTCTTTTCTGATTCCATACAAATTTTAGGATTGTTTGTTCCAGCACTTTGAAAAATGTCATTGGAATTTTGATCAGGATGGCCTTGAAGGTATAGATTGCTCTGGGTAGCATAGACATTTTAACAATGTTTATTCTTCCGATCCATGAATATTGGATGGAATATTTTTCCATCTTTTTGTGTCTTCTTCAATTTCTTTCATGAGTGTTCTGTAGTTCCTAGAGTATAGATCCTTTACCTCTTTGGTTAGTTTTATTCTGAGGTATCTTATGGTTTTTGGTGCTATTGTAAATGGAATCATTTCTCTAATCTCTCTTTCTACAGTTGCGTTGTTAGTGTATAAGAAAGCAACTGATTTCTGTGCATTGATTTTGTATCCTGCCACATTACTGAATTTCAGCTGTATGAGTTCTAGTAATTTGGGGGTGGAGTCTTTTGGGTTTTCCACATAAAGTATCATGTCGTCTGCGAAAAGAGAGAGTTTGACTTCTTCTTTGCCAATTTGAATACCTTTTATTTCTTTTTGTTGTCTGATTGCTGTTGCTAGGCCTTCTAGTACTATGTTGAACAATAGTGGCGAGAGTGGGCATCATGATGTGTTCGTGATCTTAAGGGAAAGGCTCTCAGCTTTTCCCCATTGAGGATGATATTCGCTGTGGGTTTTTCATAGATGGATTTTATGAACTTGAGGAATGTTCCCTCTATCCCTATACTCTGAAGAGTTTTAATCAGGAAAGGATGTTGTATTTTGTCAAATGCTTTTTCTGCATCAATTGAGAGGACCATATGGTTCTTCCCCCTCCTCTTATTAATGTGTTTTATCACATTGATTGATTTGCGAATGTTGAACCACCCTTGCATCCCTGGGATAAATCCCACTTGGTTGTGATGGATGATCCTTTTAATGTGTTTTGGATCCTATTAGCTAGGATTTTGTTGAGGATTTTGGAATCCATATTCATCAGGGATATCGGTCTGAAATTCTCCTTTTTGATGGGGTCTTTGCCTGGTTTGGGG
Organism: Phoca vitulina; assembly: GCF_004348235.1. Classification (NCBI taxonomy): domain Eukaryota; kingdom Metazoa; phylum Chordata; class Mammalia; order Carnivora; family Phocidae; genus Phoca; species Phoca vitulina. The sequence continues at coordinate 68,219,339 of NW_022589707.1, read as the reverse complement.
ATTAAGGTAATGCTGCCCTCATAGAATGAGTTTAGAAGTTTTCCTTCTGTTTCTATTTTTTGAAACAGCTTCAGTAGAATAGGTATTATTTCTACTTTGAATGTTTGGTAGAATTCCCCAGGGAATCCATCAGGCCCTGGACTCTTGTTTTTTGAGAGGTTTTTGATCACTGCTTCAGTCTCGTTACTGGTTATTGGTCTATTCAGGTTGTCAATTTTTTCCTGTTTCAGTCTTGGCAGCTTATAGGTTTCCAGGAAGGCCTCCATTTCATCCAGATTGCTCAGTTTATTGGCATATAGTTGTTGATGATAATTTCTAATAATTGTTTCTATTTCCTTGGTGTTAGTCGTGATCTCTCCCCTTTCATTCATAATTTTATTAATTTGGGTCCTTTCTCTTTTCTTTTGGATAAGTCTGGCCAGCGGTTTATCAATCTTATTAATTCTTTCAAAGAACCAACTTCTAGTTTCATTGATCTGATCTACTATGTTTCTGGTTTCTAATTCATTGATCTCTGCTTTAATTTTAATATTTTCTCTTCTAATGCATGGCTTAGGCATCGTTTGTTGCTTTTTCTCTAGTTCTTTAAGGTGTAGAGTTAGTTGGTGAATTCGGGATTTTTCTATTTTTTTGAGTGAGGCTTGGATGGCTATGTATTCCCCCTTAGGACCGCCTTTGCAGTATCCCATAGGTTTTGGACTGATGTGTTTTCGTTCTCATTGATTTCCATGAATTGTTTAAGTTCTTCTTTGATTTCCTGGTTGACCCAAACATTCTTGAGCAGAGTGGTCTTTAGCTTCCAAGTGTTTGAATTTCTGCCAATTTTTTTCTTGTGATTGAGTTCCAGTTTTAAAGCATTGTGGTCTGAGAATAGGCAGGGAATAATCTCAATCTTTTGGTATCAGTTGAGACCTGATTTGTAACTCAGTATGTGGTCTATTCTGGCGAAAGTTCCATGTGCGCTCGAAAAGAATGAGTATTCTGTTGTTTTTGGGTGGAATGTTCTGTAAATATCTATGAGGTCCATCTGATCCAGTGTATCATTCAAAGCTCTTGTTTCCTTGTTGATTTTCTGCTTAGATGATCTGTTCATTGCTGAGAGTGGAGTATTGAGGTCTCCTACAATTAACGTATTGTTATTAATATAACTCTATTTTGGTTAACAGTTGGCTTATGTAGATGGCTGCTCCCATGTTGGGAGCATAGATATTTATAACTGTTAGATCTTCTTGTTGGATAGACCCTTTAAGAATGATATAGTGTCCTTCTGTGTCTCTAATTACAGACTTTAGTTTAAAATCTAATTTGTCTGATATAAGAATTGCTACCCCAGCTTTCTTTTGAGGTCCACTGGCATGGAAGATGGATCTCCATCCCTTTACTTTCAGTCTGGATGTATCTTTAGGTTCAAAATGAGTCTCTTGTAGACAGCATATGGACGGGTCCTGTCTTTTTATCCAATCTGCAACCCTGTGCCGTTTTATGGGGGCATTTAGGCCATTCACGTTGAGAGTGATTATTGAAAGATATGAATTAATTGTCATCATGTTGCCTGTGAAGACGTTGTTTTTATAGATTGTCCCTGTAAATTTCTGTTGTATATCACTCTTGGGGTCTTTCTCCTTTTATAGAACCCCCCCTTAATATTTCTTGCAGGGCCGGCTTAGTGATCACATATTCTTTCAGTTTCTGCCGGTCGTGGAAGTTCTGCATCTCTCCATCCATTCTAAATGACAGCCTTGCCAGATAAAGTATTCTTGGCTGTATGTTCTTCTCGTTTAGTACCCTGAATATGTCTTGCCAGGCCTTTCTGGCTTGCCAGGTCTCTGTGGATAGGTCTGACGTTATTCTGATGTTCCTCCCTCTGTATGTAAAGAATCAGTTCCCCCTAATTGCCCTTATGATGGTTTCCTTAGTTCTACGATTTGCAAATTTTACTATTACATGCCGGGGTGTTGGCCTGTTTACCTTGATCTTAGGAGGGGTACTCTCTGCCTCTAGGACGTGAATGTTTGTTTCAATCCCCAGATTAGGGAAGTTCTCAGCTATGATTTGTTCAAATACATCTTCTAGTCCTCTCTCTCTCTCCACCCCCTCTCGGATTCCAATTATTCTGACATTGGAACGCTTCATGGTGTCACTTATTTCTCTGATTCTATTTTCATGGATTCTGAGTTGTTTTTCCCTGGCCTCCTCTTTTCCCTTTTTATCTATTATATTGTCTTCCAGGTCGCTTATTCTCTCTTCTGCCTCAGTTACCCTAGCTGTTAGATTATCTATATTGGATTGGATCTCATTGATAGCATTTTTAAGGTCTGCCAATTCACCTTTTATTTCTGCCCTTAGAGACTCTATGTTGCCATTAATTGATTTCTCCATTCTAGCCATTGTCTTCACAATTGCTAGCCTGAATTCCATCTCTGACATCTTGGTTATATCTGCATCCCTTTGTAAATCTGCAGCATAAGTATAATCTCTGAGTCTTTTCTATTTTGGGGGCTCCTCCTCCTAGTCATTCTGTTGATGGGTGTTTGAGGGAATGTATAGAGTCCAAATTATTGACCAGAACCCAAGCAAGATGCACCTGTTTTCTTGGGACCTTAGGGTAGCTGGCCTCTTGTTTTCCCAGCCTGTCTTCTGGGGGAGGGGCCTGCCGCGCTATTACTCAGGCTGGGCGGAGTTGCCCTGCGCCCCTGTGGCGGGAGATGGGCTCAGTAGGAATCAGTCTTTGGGGCTTTTGTTCTCTGGCAGCTTTCCCTGGTGGCTTTCCGCGTCTCTTCCACGAGTCAGAGCAGAAGAGACCATTTCCAATCCTCTGCCTCAGAGCAGAGAGATCGCAGTCTGTTCTTCAGTGAGCTCTCCAGGCCACACCGTCTCCGTTTCTGTCCGTGCTGCTATAAAGTACAGTGTCCTGGGTTGTGCGCCCCTCCGCAGCGCTCCCAGTCCTGCCTCCAGGTCAGATGGACCACGTCTCTGCCCTTTGTGCTTCTAAAACCACCAGCCGCTCCCAGTTCCCTTGCGCAGCCCCGCCGCTCCGGGTTTCTGTCCCGGGGCTGCAGTTCGCCTGCGCGACCCCGCCGCTCCGGGTTTCCGCCCCGGGGGGCTGCCCTAAAGTCCTTTCCCCGCTGCTACCAGTCTGCGAGTCTGTGCCCGTCCCCAGCAAGCGAGGTTGTATCTCACCGGCGGTGTAGGATCCCCACGGCCAGGCACCCTCCCGCTGCCGTTTATCCTCCGATATCTGCCCGCGGAATCACGGCTCCCTGCTTCGTACCTCAAAACCAACCACCTGTGATATTCTGTTTGTAGAGATCCAGATCTTCTTACATCTCAGGCTGGTTTCGTGGGTGCTCAGAGTGGTCTGGTAGATATCCAGCTCAATTCTGGGGACCCGTTGAAATAGGGTCCCCTACTCCTCTGCCATCTTTCCTAGTCCCCTTATTATTTTATTTTTTAAAAGATTTTATTTATCTGAGAGCAAGCGAGCAAGAGAGAAAGCATGAGCAGGGGGAGGGGCAGAGGGAGAAGCACGCTCCCCTCTGAGCAGGGAGCCTGATGCGGGGCTTGATGCCGAGACCCTGGGATCATGACCTGAGCCGAAGGCAGACGCTTAACTGACTGAGCCACCCGGGTGCCCTTATTTTATTTCTAGTTTTAATTAATTTTTACTTTTACTAGATGTATATGAATATATTCTACTTGGAGAAAAAGGAAAACATTGCAAATAATACAATTTCCATTTCTTGCCCCAGAATTAATCACTCTTACTAGTTTCGTATATTCTGTCCTTCCATATCTGTTGTAATGAATTTATATGCACATAAAGATTTGTAAAAAAAGAATGTATTTTTTTATACCTAGTATGTATTTAAATACATAGTCTATGATCAGTCTATGGCTTTAAAATATAAATTTGATGGTTATCTCATCTTTGGTTAAAATTCTTGAATGGTTCTTTGTGGTCTAGAATAAAGTCCCAGTTTCTTAGCAGTGGTCTAAATTTGACCTTTGCCTGTCTTTTCAGCCTTGTGTCCTCCTCTTCTTTCTCGTGCATCTTACACTCCTATCACATTTCTGTGTTAGCATTTCTTTTCTTTTCTTTTTTTTTTTACAGGAGGCAGTAACATAATGTTACTTCAGCTGCTTAAAGTCAAACAATTTAAACAATATCTCATTTAATGTTTTATGTGTTATTCATTCATATAACTTAAATAAAAATTTATATGACAGTGACAGAAAAGAGATCTGACATTTGCCTCCCATTGTGCAAACCGTTCCTTCATTTTTCTTGAAAAAGTCAAAAGATTAACAAATTCTACAGCAGACGGGGCACCTGGGTGGCTCATTTGGTTAAGCCTCTGCCTTCGGCTCGGGTCATGATCCCAGGGTCCTGGGATTGAGCCCCATATTTGGGCTCCCTGCTCCTCGAGGAGCCTACCTCTCCCTCTCCCCGCCCTCCACTTCCCCTGCTTGTGCTCTCTCGCACTCTCTCTCTGTCAAACAAATAAATAAAATCTTAAAAAAAAAATGCTACAGCAGACAGATACAATATGGTGTTATAATTACCTATTTACAGAAAAAAATGAAATATTTCAGATGTATGTAATTTTGTTATAATTTCTATCATTACCTAATATTTTGGTAGTATTACCTAATGAATCATGGCATGAAAAAGTGCCACATCATTTGGCATCAGGGAAATACAAACCAAAACTACAATGAGGAAAACTGATTTCCTTAGCTTAAAACTTTTATTTTTTGAGGGTATGAACAAAGTTTTATTTATTTTTTAAATTTAAATTCAGTTAATTAACATTTAGTGTATTATTAGTTTCAGAGGTCGAGTTCAGTGATTCATCAGTCTTATATAACACCCAGTGCTCATTACATCACATGCCCTCCTTAATGCTCATCACCCAGTTACTCCATCCCTCCTCCCACCTCCCCTCTAGCAACCCTCAGTTTGTTTTCTATGATTAAGAGTCTTTTATGGTTTGTCTCCCTCTCTGATTTCATCTTGTTTTATTTTTCTCTCTTCCCCTGTGATCCTGTTCTGTTTCTTAAATTCCACATATGAGTGAGATCATATGATAATTGTCTTTCTCTGATTGACTTATTTCATTTAGCATAATACCCTCTAGTTCAATCCACATTGTTGCAAATGGCAAGGTTTCATTTTTTTTAGATGGCTGAGTAATATTCCATTGTATATATATTCCATATCTTCTTTATCCATTCGTCTGTTGATAGACATCTGGACTCTTTCCATAGTTTTCCTATTGTGGACATTGCTGCTATAAACACGGGGGTGCAGGTGCCCCTTTGGATCACTACCTTTGTATCTTTGGGGTAAATCCCTGGTAGTGCAATTGCTGGGTCATAGGGTAGCTCTGTTTTCAACTTTTTGAGGAACCTCCATACTATTTTTTAGAGTGGCTGCACCAGCTTGCATTCCCACCAACAGTGTAGGAGGGTTCCCCTTTCTCTGCATCCCTGCCAACATCTCTTATTTCCTAACTTGTTAATTTTAGCCATTCTGACTGATGTGAGGTGGTATCTCATTGTAGTTTTGGTTTGTATTTCCCTGATGCCAAATGATGTGGCACTTTTTCATGCCATGATTCATGGTTTATGGCAACCCTGAGCTGAAAGCCCACTCCTGGGCTAGCTGATTATAGCCAGCTTCCCCGCTCCGATACCTGGAAACTCTGCTGCACTCAGGCACCCCCGGTCTTCCTGTGACCCCGGGGATCCTGAGACCACACTGTCCCACCTAGGATTCCACCTTGCTTCGCCACCTGGGTGCCCTCACCAGAGCAGACTTCTAAAAGTTCTGATTTTGTGCTCTGCTGCTGTATCGCTTTCTGGTGCCGGCTGATGGAGTCTTCCTCCTCCCATGGTTTATCTTCCTATATATCTCCTTAGATTCAATTCTTCACACCTCCTGCCTCACAGAAAGTGGTCGCTTTTCTATTTGTAGAATTGCAGCAATTCTTTTCTTAGAGCTCCGGTCAAGTTCACAGGTGTATGGAATGATTTGATAGCTATCTAGCTGAATTCCAGGGACCAGACCAAACTAAGGTCTCCTACTCCTCCGCCATCTTGGAAAGTCCTCTGTGTTAGCAATTCTTAAAGCACACCAGATTATCTGTAATCTTTGCATGTCCTCATGCTTTCTATTTGGAATGCCCTTTCTGCCTTGGCCACCTTTTGAATAAGCAAGCATTCTTTCTCATGCTTTATGTCTCTATTCATGTATCACCACAAAGTTAACTCTTTCCTAATTTCCCGTTCTCTTTCTGATAATAACCATCCGAATAGCTGTGAAGATTTCCTTCTTTTTTAAGGGTGAATAGTATTCCAGTGTGTGTGTGTGTATCTTTAGTACACTTTGTTTACCCATTCATCTGTCAACAGATAGTTAAGTTGCTTCCACCTCTTGGCTATTGTGAATAATGCTGCGGTGAACATGGGACTGCAGATGTCTCTTCAAGGTCCTGATTTCAATTCCTTTGTATATATATCCAGAATTGGGATTGCAGGATCATAAAGTAATTCTATGTTTAATTTCTTGAGGAATCTCCATACTGTTTTCTATAGTGGCTGCATCAGTTTTCACTCCCCTCAACAGTGCTCAGGAGTTCTTTTCTCCACAGCCTCACCAGCACTTATTTCTTATCTTTCTGGTAATAATCATCCAGATAGCTGTGAGGTGATATATCATTGTGGTTTTGATTTACATTTCCCTGATGATTAGTCATATTGAGTACTTTTTCATGTATTTGCTGGCCATTTTTATGTCTTCTTTGAAGAAATGTCTGTTTAGTTCCTTTGCCTATTTCTTAATCAGATTATTTGTGTTTTTTTGCTATTGAATTGTAGGGGTTCCTTAAATATTTTAGATATTCTTATCAGATAAATGGCTTGTGAATACTTTCTCATAATCTGTAGGTTGCCTTTTAATTTTGTTGTTAACTGGGTAGAAGCTTTTGGTTTGATGTCATCCCATTTGTCTATTTTTACTTATGTTGTCTGTGCTTTTGTTGTCTTTGTGAAACCTGTGGATTTTTGTCCGATGAAAATGTATGTCTTTGTTGAAGAACCCTGTTATTTACCTGTCATCTGTTTAAAGATACATGAAACTCATCAGACTGGGAGAATAGAGTACTTTGGGAGAAAATGCTTTGTCTTTATCTAATGGAGTCTTTAAAATATAACGATTATAAGTAACAACAGCAAATGTGAAAACATTTAAAACTGACTACATAGTACTTCTGTTTTTGGGGTTACACACAAATATTAATCAGATATAGTGTAATTCCTTTGTTAAATATATAGGCACATAGTTTTTAGTTAGATAAGATATAATATTTATAATATTATTTACCAGAATATTTTTCAAGTTCTCTATTGTAAGGGGTATTTATTGTAAGGGGTATTTTTACTTGGACACCAGAAGTACAAGTACATTTTGAAAGTATAAATAATACTAGCCAAACAGCCAATTTATTTACTTAAATTATTGTCTAATATACTTTTGTGTTAATAGGCCATATACTCATTTTTTAAAAAAAAGATGTGGTGTGGGAAATAAATCCATTGCTGTTGAGATCATTATACCTTTCTTTGGGTAATATAAAAACATATAAGTACTGATAAATATTATGACCTATTAAAGGCTAAAAGTAGCTAGTAATCCTGCCTATGCTCTTTTAAATACTCTTTTTTTAATCTTCCCTAAGGCAATTGATATACATTCACAAGAAGTGCCATAGTGAACCTGATGGACCTGGGATAGCAGCATTGACTAGTGAGGAGCGAACTCAATGGGCTAAGGTTATATGGTTTTCTTTTGTTGTCATTGTTTTAAGATTTTATCTATTTTTTAGAGAGAGAAAGAGAGCACGAGTAGGCGGAGGGGCAGGAGAGGGAGAGAGAGCATCTCAAGCCGACTCCGCACAGAGCCTGATATGGGGATCAATCCCACGACCCTGAGATCATGACGTGAGCCGAAATCAAGGGTTGGACACTCAACCAACTGAGCCACCCAAGCGCCCCTTTTGTTTTTTTAATTGAGGTATACTTGACATAAAATTATATTAGTTTCAGGTGTACAACATAATGATTAGATATTTGTGTATATATATATATATATATTACAGAATGATTACAATAAATCTGGTTAACATCCATCATTTCATATGATTACAAATTTTTTTCTTGTGATGAGAACTTTTAAGATGTATTTTAGGGGCACCTGGGTGGCTCAGGTCATGATCCCAGGGTTCTGGGATTGAGCCCCACGTGGGGCTCCCTGCTCAGAGCAGTGGGGAGTCTGCTTCCACCTCTCCCTCTGTCCCTCCCCTGGCTCATGCTCTCTCTCTCACTCACTCTCCCTCAAATAAATAAATAAGTAAATCTTTTTAAAAAAGAGGTATTCTATTAACAATTTTCAAATATGTAATACAACATTATTAACTTTAAAGGTATCTGCCACGTTTTGTAAGTTTGTGTTATGCCACTTCACTTTTCACAAAGGACCTACATTAGTACTTGTTTTTGCTCATTGAAAGAAACCCAAAGAGGATTTTTGCTTTTATGAAAAAAGGCAAAAAGCAAAAATAGTATTCAGCATCTTTTATTTTACTGCATGCTCCCTGAGCAGCAAGGGTGGCAGCACCAAGCTCCTTCCCTAGGAGCTACCCTCAGTATCTCAGCGTCAAGCTTTGAACATCTGTGCCTGTGAACATCTGTGCTGTATCTCACTTTATTTGTACATCCTCTACCAAAATGTGTCCTATGTTATCAGTAAAGCCTCTAAGAGAGGTTATTTTTTGGGCCTGGGAATGTTCAAACATTTTTCCATATAAATTAATAGTAATTGCTTCTTTGCTTTATTCCATTTTGACTTAGGAATGCTCTACTTCCAGATAGCAGTTTACACTTTCCTTAATGAACCTTTTCCTTAATGAACTATTTTGAGATTTTCTGGATATACTTAATTTGTAACATTTAATCATTAACTCTTTGCCCATTAGGCACGAGAATATTTGATTAGTCTTGATCCAGAGAACTTGACTATATTAGAAAAAATTCAGAGCAGTTTACTGGTATATACCATAGAGGATAGCAGTCCACATGTAACACCAGAAGATTATTCTCAGGTATGTAACTATCTTGCTCCGCTATTTCTCCTCACAAATTATTCTGGAAGACTCTTCTGTATACAGAAGATGAAAAGATTATTTGTTACATGCAGTCTCTTAAAATTTTTTCATAGCTGTCATATATATGTACCAAATTGAAGCTTATACATAAATAATCCTTTGTGAATTCTGGCATCATTGTTTAGGTAATTTAGATATATCTTGAACATTATTTAAAGAAGTATGACTATTGTTTGCATGTACAGTATATTTGCATAGGACACTGGGCTAAATGAACTTATCATGCCAAAGGTGGCATGAGAACCTTCCTGTAACCCACACCAGTGTGTCTTGACACCTTGGTCGATGGGGTCGGTCCTAAGAATTATAGCACTCTTATAAGTTATTTATTTTAGCGTTTAGTTTTATTGACAAACAGACTTTAGTGAGTTTAAGAGTAAATGTGGCCTTACTTTGTTTCCCCTCCCCCACCCACCCTGGGCAATATTATCATTTCCTGGGAAATAATAAAAGGTAGTAGTCATATTTGTAGAAGTCTCTTAGTCTTTTGAAAACACTTATATTATTTCATAATTCATTCATCAATATTAAATGAAAGAAATAATACAGGATTGAAAAATCTTGTAGGTAGAAATAACTTTCCTTTATATAACCTTAGCTCTATTTTTTTAGTAGGAGAGTTACCAAACTTCTTGAGGAAGAATATATTCTAATGTAGTGTTGTTTGAACTTTTACTGCTAGAATCTAGTAGACTTGTGTTTAGATTGCAGCCCACTACATACATATACACACGTAACAGAAGTTTCACAAAATAGTAATTACTTATAGTATCTGTGGTAGATCCTAATATTTGTATTCTCTTTTGTCCTTTCTTTTGTAATGAATGTTTACTGTGATATACTAAATTGAGTGTGTGAGAAACAGGCTTAGTGGGATATGAATTCTTAAGATATTTTAATAATATTTAATATTAAAATATTAAACTAAATTAAAATATTAAATATTATTAAAATATTTTCTTCATAAGTAGACTCTAATGACTGAACTTACCACAGCTTCTTAGACTATTCAAGTTGCAAAAGCTTTGTCTTTTCCTTTGTAAGTTCTCTAAACCCCCATGACTATTGAACCAGCTTTCTGTTTTCTGGTAGGATTTCTTGACATTTTGAGAAATATTTAAAGACAGGGCTGGAATTAGTATTATCTCTTGAGTATAATTATTATCATTTTATTAAGGTTGGCTTACCTGAAGAGGAAAAGTGACGTGTGTGTGTGTGTGTACATTTATATAATATATATATACATACACATACATATAAGATATAAATACTTATAACCCTCTTAATATTAAAAATCTCTTAATTTTAAAATATTTATTTTAGGTAACCACAATGACCCTTACAGGAGATCCAACTGTACGCTGGGGAGACAAATCTTATAACTTGATTTCCTTTTCCAATGGAGTATTTGGCTGTAGTTGTGATGTAAGTAAACTTAGTGAAGTTATTTTTCCTTTCAATTGTTTAGGTTAATTTAGTGGCAATTAACTAGCTAAGCTGTTCTGTGGTCATATAAATACATACTTTTGTAGCTCTGTGGCATTATAATGAAAAGGTTTTAGTTAATGAATTCTCAGTGAAAACAGAGTATAGGAAAAGTTATTTTCATTTATAGTATGGCTAATAGTTTGGTATGTATCTGCAAAGTGGAATTTGCATGTATTTTATGTAGTTATGGATTTTAAAGAATTATGAAGCTCTTTAAAATGCACTGTTACTTATTTATTGAGAATTACAACCTATTTTTTTTTTGAAGATTTTATTTATTTTTGCGAGAGAGAGAGAGAGGGAGAAGACGGGAGGGAACATGAGTCGGGGGGCGGGGTGCAGAGGGAGAAGCAGACTCCCCACTGAGCAGGGAGCCCAATGCAGGACTCCATCCCAGGACCCTGGAATCGTGACCTGAGCCAAAGGCAGATGCTTAGCCGACTGAGCCACCCGGGTGCCTGAATTACAACCTACTTTAAAAGATACAGCATTATGTCTGTGTTCTTTGCACAGAGAGGTATATGTGGATATATTTCTAGATTTTTCCCAGTAATTTAACTATTTTCCTAAAATGGCACGTGATCTTTGGAACATTTATTTACACTATAGATATTAAAGTGTCTGGTGCTTCTACCATTTTTTACCTTTTTTTTTTTTTTTAAGATTTTATTTATTTATTTGACAGAGAGAGACACAGCGAGAGAGGGAACATAAGCAGGGGGAGTGGGAGAGGGAGAAGCAGGCTTCCCGCGGAGCAGGGAGCCCCATGTAGGGCTCGATCCCAGGACCCTGAGATCATGACCTGAGCCGAAGGCAGACGCTTAACCGACTGAGCCACCCAGGCGCCCCCATTTTTTACCTTCTTGATAAAAAAAGAAAAAACTTGTTTCTCTTTTATTCTCCTGTGATCATCTTTATTAACTCTACCTTGCCATTTTCTGATGGACATTCAAGAAGTCTATGAACCAAGAAAATTAAAAAATGAGAGGTTGCAATATACACTTATAATCTCATTGTAAGATCTTTTATAAAATACGTAATTGGCTATAAAGTAGCATGAGGTAGTTTTTTTTGTTTTTGGTGGCCTTCCTCCAGAAGCATTTAGCAACTGTACAATACTAAAAAGGCCTGTCGTGTTGATCTGGGCTCAACAGTTGTATTAATCAGTATTTATTCAGTTTTAGGTGATAGAAACCTAAATTATACTGCCATTAGTTTAAGAAGGTATTCGTTGGCATAGGAGTACAGCTAAGTTTGGGTAAGACTGACTTCCAGTGGCCGAATGCTTTCATTAGAAATTTCTCTCTCCATTTTTTGGCACTACTTTCCTATGTTTGACTTCATCTTCAGGTAGAATGTCCCATGTGGTTGTTGTATCCACAATCTCATGTCTTCACAGCTCCTTTCATAGATTAGTGTTCCCTATGCAAATGGACAGCTTACCACCGCCGCCCTCCCTTTCTTCCCCCCAGTGGTTCCAGCACAAGTCCTAGGAATAATGCTTACTGGTTGTTATTGGCCTTTGTCTATCATGTGCCCATTCTGAGGAGTCAGGTGCTCTTACTCACCTGGCCTGGGTCACATGTTAAACCTTGCAATCTAGGGGGTAGAATCATTCTCATCCAAAACATCACAAATGTGTGGTGGTTGCCTACAGGAAAATCTCAGAAGAAGGTGAAGTGGTTGATGAGCAGGTAATAAAACTAGATGTCTATTATAGTAACTCATCAGAGTGAAAGGTTGCTATGAGTTCTTTTAAAGATTTGTTGTCTTTCCTCTTGGAGTTCATTATTGACAAAATATTTCTTGTTAATTGCCTCAGTTTTCTTCTCTTGGGTTCTTCTTTTATTCTTCTTGACTTTCTCAGTCTGGCTTATATCCTCACTATTTCCTGGAAAACTATCCTTATAAAGTAGCTAACTACTTCTTAGCATCTTCCTCTATGTCTCTTCGACCTGTCTGCTACAGTCAGTTACCCTCCTCATACGTATTCCGACTCTGCCTCCATCTTAATGGTCTTTTCCTATCTACTGATTCAGACCTTAATGTTAGTCTCACTTTTTCCCTCCTGTGCATGTTCTCTTCCCTGGTTTAATAGTTTCATTGACCATTATTATATAGGTAGCTTGCAGTTAGTCTTTTTTTTTTTTTAAGTCTTCGTTTAAATTCCAGTTAGTTAACATACAGGGTAATATTAGTTTCAAGTATACAATATAGTGATTCAACAATTCCATACATCACCTGGTGTTCATCACTACAAGTGAACTCCTTAATCCCCATCACCTCTTTCGCTCACCCCCACCCACCTCCCCTCTGATAACCATCAGTTTGTTCTCTATGGTTAAGAGTCTTGTTTCTTTGTCTTTCTCTTTACTGTTCCCTTTGCTCATTTGTTTTGCTTGTTAAATTCCACATATGAGTGAAATCATATGGTATTTGTCTTTCTCTGACTCATTTAGCTTAGCATAATACTCTCTAGCTCCATCCATGTTGTTCCAAATGGCAGAACTTTTTCCTTTTTTATGGCTGAGTCATACTCCATTGTGTATGTATACCACATCTTCTTTACCCATTCATCAGTTGATGGAGCAGTTATTCTTCTCTAGTTTTTACCTATTATTCTCATTTTGAGAATTTTGTTTCATTGTATATTGTTCAAAGTGGATGTTATATTGTTACATAAGATTCAATTGTTCTCATCATCAAGAACTCATCATCTTACTTGCCTTCCTCACTTCCAGCCCTCAACCCCCCCCCAAAAGAAAACCACATCGCACTACTTTGATTTTTACTAATAGTACTAAACTCTTGCTATTTGCTCAAATTCAGGATGAAAATAACTTTAATGATCTTTGTTATCTAAATAAAGAATATTGGTCCCATAATGAACACATATCTCAGCACAAATGAGATCTTTCTTGTAGTAAGTATATGGACATGTTTTATGTGTATGTATTAACACCCATTTATTTATAAAATTGATTATCTCCCCTAGATAATCTGCTTTTAAAAATCCCATGTTGGTTTCCCTTGTAACCTATGTAAAACATCATTAGTAAAGTGTATATAGTTGGCCTTTGAACAACATGGGTTTGAACTGTGTGGGTCCACTTAAATACATGGATTTTTTTCAATAAATGCATATTTTATATTTTGATTGTAAAATAGGGTAGAATTTGCCAAATGACTTAAAAGTAAAGGGAAGGTGGCGGAGAAATGCTGAGAAGGCTGAAACAGCAGGCTCTCACCTGCTTGTGGTACTCCTCACCCCACTACCTGTGCAGAGTTTGGTTCCCTGAGATCTTGAACAAAAAGTTGCGAAGGAACCGGCTCTGGAGAGGGATTCTCAGTGAGATGCCAAGACCAGTCATTGTCCACAGTTGGCCAAGGACTGCAGAATGATAATCTGCATCCCCCCTCCACCCTCAGGGGTCCAGGAGAACACTTGGGGCAGGATAGCACCAGGTAGTAATGTGGGCTGCAAAGCCCAAGGCAGGAAGGAGCGCTGTCTGAGGTGCTGAAAGTTCTCTAAGGCGGAGAACTACTTCAGGGAGCAGCTTGCCAGCATTTCTCACAAGCAGAAACTGAGTTAGAACCATGTGGAGGGGTCAGGTGGAGAAAGCAACCTAGACAGAAGGATAACAGTGCTGTGCCTTCCCCAGTTCTCTGCCTTTCCCTGGACTCTGCTTGAAAATGAAGTTTCCCACATTCCTGGGTAGCTTTCCTAACTTTGGGTGGGGATGAGGAGATGTGTGGTGCCTTATTCTACTCCTGTACTGTACAGTAAATGTATTTTCTCTTCCTTATGATTTTCTTAATAACATTTTATTTTCTCTATCTTTATTGTAAGAATACAGTGCATAATACTTATAACACAAAACATGTTAATTGACTGTTTTTGTTATTGGCAAATGTTATGTTCTGGTCAACAATAGGCAATTAATAATTAAGTTAGTTCTGGGGAGTGAAAAGTTATATGTGGATTTTGATTGCATCAGAGGTCAGCATTGTTCAAGGGTGAGCTGTATACTGTAAAAGTTGGTCTGTTTCTAAATGCAATGCCATGTTGCTGCTCTATTCCACTGGTGCTTAAATATGTACTTTGCGATTACAGTAGTAGTTAATTACATTTCCCTCTTGAGATTTAAAATACTGGGGTCAACTATTTTGTCTTATCCATCTAGGGTTTATCATTTGGCTTTGTGAAGGGCACATAGGAAGCATGTAATAAACACTTAAATTAGTAACAGCAGTTACTGATTATTGCTGTGGTCCACATTCTGTAGGAAATACTTTATAAGCATTATTAAAATCATTTTTCACACCAACTATATGATTATTACCCCCACTAATAGATGAGCCTGTTTACTTAAAGAATTAAGTAACTTCAACAGTTGCACAACTGGGAAATGGCAGAGTTTGGACACAGGATTGAAGCCCTCATTCCTAAAAAGTATGTTATACATATTGTCTCCATATAAATAAAAAAAAAAAAAAGAAAAAACTATATGAACAAATAAAACATCAGGAAAGCATATGAAGTTTTCATATTTCCTAACATTTTTCTTTAAATTGATGATTAGCTCTCCACCATGAGATGGGTAGGTAGAATTACCACAGAGAGACTTTTGTCCTTCAGTTTTGCTCTTTCTTACTGGGTCCAGTAAAAGAGTTAGAAATTAATTTTACTGTCTCAAATGAAACAATACATGATATCTGTGCACATTCTTTGTAAAATTGTAAGATGCAGTTAGAGAATGGGCTTGTCAATGACCTGTGAGTCTCATTATTATATCAAAAGACAGATGGGGTGAGTTGCTCGTGCATCTTCTTCTGATCTCCCTCAAGAGTCTTTCCTGATGTTGTGGCTGCTATCTAGTTGGTCACAGTATTCATACTGTACTTCTAGGCTCCACTGGGCTGTGAGATAGGCCAACAGAACTCTGTAATGTTAGGGTGATACTTAAGACACCTAATTTGCTCCTCTGAATGTGGACCCAAGTATGCTAGTCCATATCTTAAGCCTCCCTTCTTTCTCTCCAGGGCTGGTAGTGCCACATTCAGTTCATGAATGGTAACTGTTTAATGTAAAGTGATAGCAGTAACATGGAGGAAAAAAGCTGTCTGATGTAATTGTCGCCAAAGGACATGGAGAAAAAAGGGAAAACGTTTGTCTTCCAGAATAAATGATGGAAAAATTCACTAGCTCCAGTTCCTTTGTCTCAGTATAGCTGTCAAACCTGTAATACTCCTGTAACTCAGACCATCTTTCCAGCATTCCTTAAACGTTGAGAATTATTTCTGCCACATCTGAACACTCTTCTAGTCAGAAACACAAACTGATTATGCTTTTTAATACTCACTTAGTGGCCTATGTGTTTACCGATAAAGTTCATATGAATGCTCAGTTTAGCCTTCAGAAAGTCTGTCATCCTCCTTTGCTTGTTGCACAGTGCTTTTAAAATTTCAGAACATCTTAACACTGCACACATATACCTGCTTTCATTTCCAATTTAAATAGCAAGTTATTTTCTCTAGATTGTTCGTGGTTGCTTTACACCCCTCCCCATTACCTCAAGATCCCTAATTAGGTGCTTCCAACTTTAAGTATTTGTTCTTTTGCAGCAAATAAAATACATCAGTCACTTACTATGCTGCAGGATATCTGTGTCTTTGTCTTTAGGTGAAGCATTGGAATTCTGCACTTTAGTATGTATTAAGATTGGAGGGGAGGGATATTGAAAATAAAATATTGGGTCAAGTTTTAAGTTGACATAAAGTATTCAAAATCTTGTGTATTTTCATTTTAGCATGCTCCTTTTGATGCAATGGCTATGGTAAACATCAGCCATTATGTTGATGAGAAGATTTTTGAGAATGAAGGAAGATGGAAGGTATGTTAGAAAAAATGTTTCATTTTTTTTCATTTTTTTTTTCACTGTTCAAAATTTATTTGGTATTTTAGTTGGTATGACACTTAGGATAGTTGGTTGCATTGTCTTTTTACCATAATTATATGGCCATGTACACTATATTCTGACATATATGGTACACAAAATAAGATCCTTTAGAACAGTTACGCACAATACATGCAATACTGAATTTATACATTGGATCCCAGGACGTGACTGACCGGAAAAGATGGACTAGGCATGTGGGGTGTTGGGGGAAGGAACAGAAGTGACAGAACACACAGTAAACACACATCTGGTGTGAAGAGCAACCGCAGCTCTGCAGTACTGGCAGACGGTGGGGCTAACTTACGTTAACCAACTTAGGGCTACAAAGCCAGGTATCATCCAGCATCAGGATACAGCTGCAGGGTTTGGTGAACCATTCCTATTTGGAACTTTAGGAAACGGATGTTTTTTCTTAGGCCATTTTAATATTACTTGAGTAACAGATCAGATAGTAAGGACAATACATACAACCTCCAACTAAAATCCTGTTGTGGTCTAGACAGTGAAGTGGAACATTAGAAAACTTTAAAACTGCAGCTCCTTTTGGATACCCCAAAGTGTGTCTGCACTCTTCTTCAAACAGGCCTCCTCCTCAGGAGTCAGAGTCACCTTCACAACATCTGAAATTCCATTCTGTCCCAAGATGCAAGGAACACTAAGGAAGACATCATCTTTAATTCCATAGAGACCCTTAATCATGGTGGAAATTGGATGCACTTGCCTAAGATTCTTCATTATACTTTCTGCCAAATCTGCCACAGACAGTCCAGTGGTCCAGGAAGTGTAGCCCTTCAGTTTGATCACCTCATAGGCACTGTCAACCACCTGTTTGTGAACCTCTTTCCACTGTTCCTTATCTGCCTCAGTGCCTAAGTCAGGGTGCAGATTCTGCAGAGAGACACCAGCAGCGTTCACTCCACTCCATACAGGCACACTGGAGTCTCCATGCGCCCCAAGGACCCACCCGTGACAGCTTAATGGGTGAACTCCCAGTCCTTCCCCCATTAGGTAACGGAACCAAGCTGAATCCAGATTGCAACCGCTTCCAATAACACAGTTTTTGGGAAAGCCACTTATCTTCCAAGCCACATAGGTCAAGATATCCACTGGATTGGAAACGACAAGCAACTTGCAGTTTGGGCTGTATTTTACGATATTAGGAATGATGAACTTAAAGATGTTCACGTTACGCTGGACCAAATTAAGACGGCTTTCTCCCTCTTGCTGATGTGCCCCAGCTGTGATAATAACCAGCTTGGAGTTTGCAGTCACATTATAATCTTTGCCAGAGACAATTTTTGGTGTTCTAAGGAAAAGGCTGCCGTGCTGGAGATCCATCAGCTTTCCCTTCAGTTTGTCTTCCACGACATCAAGAGCAAGTTCATCTGCCAAGTCCTTCATTAAGATACTGATGGCACAAGCCATGCCAACAGTACCAACCCCAACAACTGTAGTCTTATTCTGGGGGGTATGTTCTTCCTTAAGAAGATTTTGAATCAGCTGATCTTTGAGAGTTGCCATTTTGGACTTAGAACCAAAAGGAATTGGGAGTGCACGCTCGGCGGGCGGGCGTCAGACTTGGTGGCAGTGGCTCCGACACCCAGTTTTTTGTCTTAATAGTCTTGATTTAACATTTTTAAGTCTTTTCTCTGTTTTCAGGGTTCAGAAAAAGTACGGGATCTATCACTTCCAGAGGAGCTTGTTTTCACTGTGGATGATAAAATACTAAACGACATTAATCAAGCTAAAGCCCAATATCTCAAGCAGGTAGATTTTTTTAACTTTTTTTTCTTAGATACTAATGCTTTTTCTTTTAACTACCACATAAAAATTTTGGCTATCATCCAAGCATGATAACATAAAACATTTTACTTATTTATTTTTAAAGATTTATTTATTTTAGAGAGAGAGAGCACGAGCGTGGTCGGGGGTGGGGGGTGGCAGAAGGAGAAGGCGGAGTAAGAATCTCAAGCAGACTCCCCGTTGAGCACGGACAGATATGGGGCTCGATCTCACGACCCTGATATCATGACCTGGGCTGAAATCAAGAGTCTGATGCTTAACTGACTGGGCTCAGGTGCCCAAACAACATTAAAATATTTTAAATTATAGCTTTGATACCTTTAATTTTTTTATGTGTAATGATTAATGCAAATGATGATTTGGTTATCTTTGGGGTGTTCTTGGCTGATTTTTCACTTTTCCCATTTAATTTTTTTGTTAGGCATCTGATCTGCAGGTTGTGGTGTATGCCTTTACATCTTTTGGCAAAAAGCTAACCAAGAAGAAGATGCTTCACCCTGATACATTTATTCAGCTTGGACTTCAGCTGGCCTATTATAGATTTTATGGACGGTGAGGACCATTCATTTTCCATTTTCAGAGTCTTGAAGTCCAAGGGCATATCTTTAGCATAGCTATTCCATGCTCACTCCCCAGTCTTTTTCCTGACTTTTTCCCCAAGTGGCACCATGTCCTAATTTGGACTTCCATCATCAGTGTATTAGAGTTTTGATGTGTGACACTTTTACAGTCTTGTTTTTCATCACCTAAAGTGTCTGCTGTCTTCTAAGAGAGGTTTTACTGTTCTTTGGAATTCAAATCACTTGGTTTTCTTGTAGCCTCAGTTTCCTCATGGGTTCATGTTTTTATAGATTATCCAATCTTTACTAATTTTTAGGATAGGAGAGATGGTATGTTGTGACTTTCTACATCCTAGGCAGAAGTAGAGGCTCCATGATCTTGCTTTTTAAATATCCAGTCTGAGAATACGTGTCTTTAAATGGGATATTTAGGTCATTTGCATTCAGTATAATTATCAGTAAGGTTGGGGTTAAGTCTACCGTATTGCTCTTTCTTTTCTTTTTACCATATCTGATTTTTGTTTTTTTAATCTTCTTTTGAACTCATAGTGTTTTTTTTTTAATTGTTCCATTTTATCTCCATTGTCAGGTGTACTCTTTTGTTTTGTTTCATTTTGTCTTTAGTAGTTGCACTGAGGTTTATAAAATACATCTTTAACTTACCCGATTAACTTACCCTAGTCTACCGTCAAGTAACATTTTCCACTTGAAGTGTAACATAAGAAACTTAAAACAGAATGCTTCTCCTGTTTTTTGTGCTGTTGTTGTTGTATATTATACTTCTACATATGTAGTAAGCCTCACAATACACTGTTACTATTTGCATTAAGCAGTTGATTATCTTTTTTTTTCTTGTGGTAAAATATATATAAAAGAAAACTTTCCATTTTAGCCATTTTTAAGTGTATAATCTAGTAGCATTAATTACATTCTCAGTGTTGTGCAACCATCACAACCGTCTATTTGCAAAATTTTTTCATTGCCCCATAGAGAAACTATATCCATTAAGCAGTAATTTCTTACTCCTCCTTTTGCCTCAGCCCCTGGTAATCTCTAATTTACTTTCACTGTCTCTGAACTTGCCTGTTCTAGATATTTCCTCTAGGTGGGATCATGCAATATTTGTCTTTTTGTCTTTGATTTATTTAACCTAGGATAATGTTTCCAAGGTTCATCCATATTGTAGAATAAGAACTTCATCCTTTTTTATGGCTAAATATTCCACTATGTAGATGTACCACATTTTCTTTACCCATTCGTCTGTTGATAGACACTTGTTTTATTTCCACCTTTTGGCTATTGTGAGTAATGCTGTTGTAAACATTCGCATACAAGTATCTGAGTCCCTGTTTTAATTTCTTTTGAGTCTATACCTAGGAGTGGGATTGCTGGGTTGTGTGATAATTCTTTTTCACTCTTTGAGCACCTGCCAAACTATTTTCCACCATGGCTATACCATTTTACATTCCCACCAGCAGTATACAAAGGTTCCAATTATTCCATATCCTTGCCAACACTTATTTTTTTCATTAAAAAAATTATAACTATTAGTTTTGAAGTAGTATCTCCTTGTGGTTTTTATTTGCATTTCCCTATTGACTGAGGTTGTGTATCTTTTCATATGTTGATTGGCCATTTGTATATCTCCTTTGGCAAACTGTCTATAAAAGTTCTTTGTGCTTTTGGTAATTGGGTTGTCATTTTGTTGTTGAATTGTAAGAGTTTTTTATGTATTCTGGATATGAAACCCTTATCAGATATGTGATTGGCAAGTATTTTCTCCCATTCTGTGGGTTTCCTTTACACTTTCTTGGTGGTATACTTTGCACAGTGTTTTTAATTTTGAGGTACAGTTTATCTATTTTGCTTTCATTTGTTGCCTGTGCTTTTGTTGTCATATTCAAGAAATCATTGCTAAATCCAATGTCCTGAAGTTTTATTTATTTTTATTTTTTTTAAGATTTTATTTATTTGACAGAGAAATCGGGAAAGCACAAGCAGGGGGAGTGGCAGAGGGAGAGGGAGAAGCAAGCTCCCTGCTGAGTGGGTAGCCTGATGCGGGGCTCGATCCCAGGACCCTGAGATCATAACCTGAGCTGAAGGCTTAACCGACTGAGCCACCCAAGCACCCCCCAGTGTCATGAAGTTTTACCCTTATATTATCTTCTAGGAGTTTTATAGTTTTAGCTCTTACTTTATATCTTTGATATGTTTTTTTCTCTCTCTTTTAGAGAGAGAGCAAGAGTACAAGCAGTGGGGGAGGTGGAGGAGCAGAGGGAGTGGAAGAGAGAGAATCTTAAGCAGACTCCATGCCTAGCATGGAGCCCAATGCGGGGCTTGATCTCATGACTCTGAGATCATGAGCTGAGCCAAAATCAGGAGTCGAACACTTAGCTGACTAAGCCACCCAGGCACCTATCTTTGATACTATTTGAACTAATTTTTGTGTATAGTGTGTGGTAAGGGTCCACCTTCATTCTTTTGCTAGTGGATATCCAGTTTTCCTGGCATCATTTTTTTTTTTTAATTTTATTATGTTATGTTAATCACCATACATTACATCATTCGTTTTTGATGTAGTGTTCCATGATTCATTGTTTGCGTATAATACCCGTGGTCCATTCAATATGTGCCCTCTTTAATACCCATCACTAGGCTAACCCTCCTGGCATTATTTTTTGAAGAGACTGTATATTGAATGGTCTAGATGTTCTTGTTTAAAATCAGTTGATTATAGATGTAAAGATTTATTTCTGGGCTTTCAATTCTATTCATTGGTCTATATGTTTCTTCTTGTGTCAGTACCATACTATTTTGATTATTGTAGCTTTGTAGTAAGTTTTGAAATCCAAAAGTGTGTGTCCTTCACCTATGTTCTTCTTTTCAAGATTGTTTTGGCTATTCTTGAAATTCCATATGAATTTTAGGATTCGTTTTTCCATTTTTGCAGAAATGTTGGAATTTTGAATCTCTAGACTGCTTTGGGTAGCATTGTCTCCTTAATGATAAATAGTCTCCAATCCAAGAACACAGAGCCCTGTTCCATTTATGTTTTTTAAAATTTCTTTAAGCAGTGTTTTGTAGTTTCCAGTTTTTGCTTCTTTGGTTAAGTTTAAGCTTGAGAATTTTATTCTTTTTTATGCTGTTGTAAATGGAATTGTTTTCTTAATTTTCTTTTCAGGTCATTCATTGCTAGTGTATGGAAATGCAGCTGATTTTTGTGTGTTGGTTTTGTGTCTTTAAGCTTTGTTGAATTTGTTTATTCTAATAGTATTTTGTAGAGTTGGGATCAAATCATCTGTCAATAGAGATAGTTTTGCTTTTTTCTTTCCAATTTGGATGCCTTTTATTTCTTTTGGCTTGAACACCCAACAGTACGCTGAATTATCCTTGTCATATTACTTACTTTAGGTGGAAAGTTTTTAGTCTTTTACAATTGAGTATGATGTTAGCTGTGAGTTTTTCATAGATATCCTTTATCATGTTGAGGAAGTTTATTTCTATACCTAGTATATTGAGTGTTTTTATTATGGGGGAGTGTTGGATTTTGTCAAATGCTTTCCTGTGTCAAGGAGTATTACATTGATTTTCATTTGTTGAACCACCCTTGCATTCCTAGGATATATCCCATTTGGGCGTGGTGTATTGTCCCTTTAATATCCTGCTGAATTTGGTTTGTTAGTAATTTTTGCATCTTTATTTATAAAGGGATATTGGTCTATTGTGTCTTCTTGTAATGTCTGATTTTTAAAGCTTTTATTTAAATTCCAATTAGTTAACACAGTGTGGTATTAGTTTCAGAATCAATTTAGTGATTCAGCACTTCCATACAACAGCTGGTGCTCATCACAGCAAGTGCATTCCTTAATCTCCATCACCTATTTGACCCATCCCCCATGTACTTCTCCTCTGGTAACCATCAGTTTGTTCTCTATAGTTAGAATCTGTTTCTTGGTTTGCCTCCTTCTCCTCTCCCACCCCCGACCCTTTGCTTATTTGTTTTGTTTCTTAAATTCTACATATGAGTGAAGTCATATGGTATTTGTCTTTCTCTGACTGACTGATTTAGCCTAATACTCTCTAGCTTCATCCAGGTCGTTGCAGATGGCAAGATTTCATTCTTTTTTATGGCTGAGTAATCTGGACATACCATATCTTTATCCATTCATCAGCCAATGGACATTTGGTCTGTTTCCATCATTTGGCTTTTGTAGATAATGCTGCTGTAAATATTGGGGTGTATGTGCCCCTTCAAATCACTGTGTTTGTGTCCTTTGGATAAATACCCAGTTGTGCGATTGCTGGATGGTAGGGTAGTTCTATTTTTAACTTTTTGAGCAACCTCCATACTGTTTTCCAGAGTGGCTGCACCAGTTTGCATTCCCACCAACACTGCAAGAGGGTTCCCCTTCTCCACATCCTCACCAACATCTATTGTGTCTTGTATTGTTGATGTTAGCCATTCTGACATGTGTGAGATGGTATCTCATTGTAGTTTTATTTCCTTTTTCCCTGATGATGAGTGATGAGCATCTTTTCATGTGTCTGTTGGCCATCTGTATGTCTTCTTTGGAAAAATGTGTGTCTTTGTTTTTGGTATCAGGGTAATGCTGGCCTCACTGAGTTAGGAAATGTTCCTTCCTTTTCAGTTTTTTGGAGGAATTTGAAAAGGATTGGTGTTAATTTTTTGAGTCTTAGAATTCATCAATGAAGTCATGTAGTCCAGGACTTTTGTTTGTTGGGAGGTTTTTTATTACATTTTCATTTCCTTACTTACAGTAGGTCCAGTCAGATTTCTGTTCTTTCTTGAGTCAGAGTTGGTAGTTGGTGTGTTTTGTCAGAATATGTCTGTTTCATCTAGATTATCCAGTTTATTGGTATATGGTTGTTCATAGTATTCTCGTGTCCTTTTTATTTCTGTAAAGGCAGTAATGCCCTCTCTTTCATAACTAATTTTAGTAATTGGAGTTTTCCCCCTTTTTTTTCTTAATCATTGTAGCTAAATGTCAGTTTTGTTGATCTTGTCAAAGAACCAAGTTTAGTTAACTTTTAATTTCTATATTTTGGTTATCTCTAGTCTTAATTATTTTCTTCCTTTTGCTAGCTTTGGGTCTACTTTGCTCTCCTTTTCTCCAGTTCCTTAAGGTGTGCACTTAGTCTATTGATTTGTGATTTTTTTTTTTTTCGAATGCAGGTATTTACAGCTACAAACTTCCCTTTGAACACTTTTCATCCTATAAGGTTTGGTAGGTTCGTTTTCATTTTCATTCATCTCAGGGCATTTTCTAATTTCCCTTGTGATTTCTCCCTTGACCAATTGGTTGTTCGTGTGTTGTTGGATGTCTTCATATTTGTGAATCTTCCAGTTGTTCTTCTGTTACTGATTTCTGGCTTCATTCCATTGAAGAAGATACTTTGTATGATTTCAGTATTTTTAAATTTATTGAGACTTGTTTTGTGGCCTACTCAGTGGTCTTTCCTGGAAAGTGTTCCATGTACACTTGAGAAGAATTTGTATTCTTTTATGAAGTGGCATGTTCTTTATATGTCTGTTAGGTCTGGTTATTTATACTGTTGTTCAAGTGCTCTGTTTACTTATTGATCCCCTGTCTACATGGGCTATCTCCATTATTATTATTATTATTATTATTTTAATTTATTTATTTGACACAGAGAGACACAGCGAGAGAGGGAACACAAACAGGGGGAGTGGGAGAGGGAGAAGCAGGCTCCCCGCGGAGCAGGGAGCCCGATGTGGGGCTCGATCCCAGGACCCTGGGATCATGACCTGAGCCGAAGGCAGACGCTTAACGACTGAGCCACCCAGGCTCCCCAGGCTATCTCCATTATTGAAAGTTGGATATTAAAGTCTCCAACTGCCATTGGAGTGCTGTCTGGTTGTCTCTTTAATTCTGCCAGTACTTCCATCATGTGTTTTAGGGCTCTTTTTAGGTGCATATATTTTTATAATTGTTATCTCTTCTTGATGAATTAAGCTTTTTATTAATGTGTAATGTTCTGTTAGCCTCTTAACCCTATTGACTTAAAATCTATTTTGTCTGATAATATAGCCACTCCAACTCTTGTACTTACTATTTTTATGGAGTATCTTTTTTCGTCCTTTTACTTTTAACCTCTTAAAGTCTTTGTATCTATAGTGAATCTCTTGTAGATAGCATATAGATAGATTATGGGTTTTTTAATCCATCCTGTCAATCTCTGCCTTTGATTGAATAGTTTAATCTATTTACATTTATTTATTTATTTATTTTAATTTTTTTTTTTTTTTTTAATTTATTTATTTGTCAGAGAGTGAGAGAGAGAAAGCATAGCAGGGGAAGCTGCAGGCAGAGGGAGAAGCAGGCTCCCCGCTGAGCAAGGAGCCCGATGTGGGACTCGATCCCAGGACCCCGGGATCATGACCTGAGCCGAAGGCAGATGCTTAACCGACTGAGCCACCCAGGCATCCCAATCTATTTACATTTAAAATAATTACTGATAAAGAGATGTTTTTGTGCCACCTACCTATGTTTTCTGTAGGTCTTATTTGGTTTTTGTTTCTAAATTCTTCCACTACCTTTTTTTTTTTTAATTTGCTTGATTTTTTTATAATGTACTATTTTGACTCCCCTCTTTTTCTTCACATTTTTAATCTATTTTATTCATGATTACCTTGGAGAATACAATTCATATTTTATATTTATAACAACCTCGTTTGAATAATAACAGCTTAGTAGTATACAAAACTCTGCTTCTGTACATCTCTGTACTCTTTATTTTGCCACAGATTATGTCTTTATACATTGCCCATTGATACAAGTTTATATTATTGTTTTATGCACTTGCCTTCTAAGTCAAATAAAAATAACTATTAAACATGTTGCTCTGTCTCCCATGTTTCCTATAAGCTCAGAGTTAGATCTAGACACTTGAGAGTAAGAATCAGTTATTTTTATTATTTTTTTACCATAGTAAGTCAAATAATTAATGTCATTTGTTTTCTGTTTCATCCTGTTGAGATTAAGAGTGGATTTGTTAGCCAATGTCCATTACAAAGTTTCCTCCTTGAGTTTTTTACCTAATGGTTTTAGTAAGCATTGGTGATCATAACCAAGATCTATTTTTTTATTAGAGGTTACAGAGCAGTGATATTTTTACTTACTGCTTTTATTTTTAATCTGTTTTTTTTTTTTAAAGAATGTTAGTGTTAAGTTTTTATTTACACTTTCTCCTTCGTACTTTAAAAGGATACTATTTCAGCTCAGGGAGACAGCCATATAGACACACTGGGCAGAAGAGGCTTAGTAATTCTGTTTGAGCCTTCTTACTGCCCATGTTCATATCTTTTCCTCTCATCCATTTGATCTCTTTAACTCTGAATTCCAACCACCAGGAATAAGAATGTTAAGTAAGAGAGCTCTATATCTAAAATTGTTTACATCATTCTTTAATCCAGGAAAACAGTCAGCACTCTGGGGAACTTCTTAGAGAATGCTTTTACTTCATTCTGTAGTCATTCATGTAGTGTATGAAGGAACTAAAGGCCAAGGACTCTGTATTATCTATTGCTGTGGAACAGTTACCACAAACTTAGTGGCAGAAAACAATAAATGTTATTTCATATTTTCTGTCTCACAGGAACCCAGGTGCAGGCTAGCTGGGTGCCTCTGACTTCAGGGCTCCTGAAGTCGTAGTCAGAGGGTCATTCAGCTCTTTTCTCATTTGAAGGTGCTCCTCAGAGGGGATCTGCTTCCAAGCTCACCTGTGATTACCAGCAGAGATCAGTTCCTTTCAGGTTATTTTCCAGAGGCCTCCCTCAGTTTCTCACCATCCTGGCCTCTCTGTAGGGCACCTTCCAGCATGGCAGCTGGCTTTCCTCATGCTGAGGAAGTGAGACCAAGTAAGATCTCTCTTTGTAACCTAATTTCAGAAATGATATCCTATCACTTTTGTCCTGTTCTTTTCATTAGAAGCAAATCACAAGGTCCATCTCATACTCAAACTGAGGAGTCACACAGAGTATTACTACCAGGAGGCAGGGATCACTGGGGTTGCATCTTGGAGGCCACCTGCCACAGACACACTGCTCTTACAGAACCTGACCCCAGCCAAGCCTTTGAAACAGCCCGTATTGTACCAGGTCCTGTGGATCAGAGTACTTTTTTACTCTTGGATTACTGAAAGTAGTCTCTTTGTTATTGAATGTCTAAACAGTGGTCTGTAGTGTAGAACTTAGTCTCTGACCAAAGCCGGTTAGGTAAGCTTTCTTTGTAATAATATTTGAGCATTTTCTTTCTTATGACATGTTCTGTTTTTTTTTTTCTTGTAGCCCTGGCAGCTGCTATGAGACTGCTATGACAAGGTATTTTTACCATGGCCGAACAGAGACTATGCGCACGTGTACAGTAGAAGCGCTCGGGTGGTGCCGGTCCATGCAGGATCCTTCTACTGGTGTGAGTGTTGAAAGGAAAAAAGTGCACAGTAGTTATTTACTTCTTTAAAGGAACCTTAGTCCTTGAATAACTACTTCTCTGCTTCAGTTCCCCTGGATCAGTAAAATACTTGCAGATATTTGTCCCTCGAGTTTTCAGAGCATTCATTCATTTACCAGTGAAGTGTATACTTGGAAAGAATATGAAACAGGAAAGACCTGAGAAGAAGCCCCTTTGTGTCACTTTCTAGGCAAAGTATCTTTAATACCATGAATATTTTACTATTATTGATCTACCTTTAGAATAACACCAGTAAAGTGCAGACTGTCCCAAAGTGCCTTCAAAGGAAGCTTTTCTTGATATGGTTGAAAGTTTTTGAAATCACAGATTCTTGTTTTCATGTATTAGAACCAGAACAGTTGTGTTTTGTTTTATACTTTTTTAAAGCAGTCTCTGTACCCATTGTGGGGCTCAAACTCACAACCCTGGGATCAGAAGTTGCATCCCTTACGAACCAACCCAGCCAGGTGCCCCTGTCTTTTTTTTTTTTTTTCTCCTTTTTAAACCATTTAAACAGTAGGGTAGTTCCTTCCCACTGCTGTTTTGGTGTCATATTTGTTCTTTAGTTTTGATAGACACGGTTATATATAGGTTCATTTATTTTAATATCATAGAACTGTTCCGTTATCGTTTTTGAACAGCTCTGTGTTAGTTTTGAAATCCTAGTTGCTTCTGTTTTGACACTTAACGAATATCACTTCAGTGCTGCCCACAAGTTCCTATTTTCCTTTCCTGGAAAGAAATCATCAAGATGAAGGACAATATAGGAAAGAAAAGGCAGTAGAAGTAAGGAAAATATATTTCTATATATTTTCATGTGTCTTTTTTTTTTAAAGATTTTATTTATTCATTTGACAGAGAGACACAGCGAGAGAGGGAACACAAGCAGGGGGAGTGGGAGAGGGAAAAGCAGGCTTCCCTCTGAGCGGGAAGCCCGATGTGGGACTCGATCCCAGGACCCCGGGATCATGACCTGAGCTGAAGGCAGACACTTAACAACTGAGCCACCCAGGCGCCCTAGAAGCATGTGTCTTAATATCTTTCTAGAAATCTTTTCTCTCTCAGATTACCCAAATTATGTTCAATTATGTTGAATTCAGGGTTTTTTAAATTTGGTTTCTTTATAGTTTACTGAAGTATGTCTTGATTTTTAACTCAGCTTCTTGAGCGGCAGCAGAAGATGTTACAAGCTTTTGCAAAACATAATAAAATGATGAAAGATTTTTCAGCTGGAAAAGGTACCTACATTGGAATTATTCTGACTTTAAAAAAATTGTCTCATGTTGAAAAATTTTTTATACCTTCATACTTGGGGTTTCATTGCAGGATTTGACCGTCATCTTTTAGGTCTTTTACTCATAGCAAAAGAGGAAGGTCTTCCTGTTCCAGAACTCTTTACAGACCCACTTTTCTCCAAAAGGTAATATAATGTAGTGTTTTATAACTTGATCCATCAAATCCTTTTTTCTGATGATTAAAAGCTCTTCAGAAGCAATATAAGTTTCTGTCAGCCTAGTAAAATATCCTCTCTTTATGCCACACAGTGGGGGAGGTGGAAACTTTGTTCTCTCAACAAGTCTGATTGGTTATTTAAGAATCCTGGGAATGGTGGTTCCCATGGTCCACAATGGCTATGGATTTTTCTACCACATCAGAGATGACAGGTAAGGCTATTAGGTATTTAATGTATGTTTGTTTCGCTATCCTGTTTTTGGGACACTTGGTGAAATCAGTCCTTTAGGTGTTTTGTGCAGAACACCATTTAAAGTTGCTCAGTGACATACCATCATCATCCTCAGAACCCAGTACACATTTTAACATACTTGTTCTACCCAAGGTGTTTTATGCTAAGTTCAGATAAAATTTGATTGCCTATAAATATGTGGTGCTTCGTGTAGTCATAGATAGTACTGATGTGACCAAGATAAGAGACTAAGTAAATTATGTTCAAAAAAAGTATGTTTTTCCAATTCAGATGCACTTCATTTGTGTTGTATGAGGTTTGTGGAAAGAGAAAGAAAATACTATAACTTGGTAGGTGGAGAACAAGATAATATGAAATTGGTAGAAAGGCTTGGGAGGTCCTCATTCACATAGTCTAGCCGTCCCTTCTCAGAGGTCTTTGAGAGCTTGGGAGACGGTGGAAGGCATGACCTGTCCCAAGAGAGTTTCTGTCTGGCTTTTCTAGAAACATCTTCTCTCTCCTCTTACCCTTTCTCTATTTTATTCTTTTTTGAACTGTCTTCAGGCACTATATTCTTTTTTTTTTTTACTTTTTTTTTTTAATTATGTTAAGCACCATACATTACATCATTAGTTTCTGATGTAGTGTTCAATGATTCATTGTTTGCGTATAACACCCAGTGCTCCATGCAGTATGTGCCCTCTTTAATACCCAGCACCAGGCTTACCCATACCCCCACCCCCGTCCCCTCTAGAACCCTCAGTTTGTTTCTCAGAGTCCATAGTCTCTCATGGTTCATCTCCCCCTCTGATTTCCCCCCTTCATTCTTCCCTTCCTGCTATCTTCTTCTTCTTCTTTTTTTTTTTTTAACATATAATGTATTATTTGTTTCAGAGGTACAGGTCTGTGATTCAACAGTCTTACACAATTCACAGCGCTCACCATAGCACATATCCTCCCCAAATAGTTCAAGTTTCAGTGCAAACAGTCGCGTGAATTCACTCTTAAACTCATTACATTAGGGAATGTTAGGAGGGTTTTCTGTTGTTCTTGTTTTTAGGAAGAGGTGGGTGGGTTGGTTGAACAGAGTAAGACCTACTCCAAAGCACTCTTGAGCTCTGGCTAATGTTTTGTTCCTTTTGTCCTTAGTCTCCAGTCACACAGATTAGGTATTCCTAGCATTATGTATACATATGGCTTTACCTTCAGTTGTGTCCAGTTACATTTACCTAATGTCAGCAAGAATTCACACTTGATATGTGAATAGCTAGATGGAGTAAAGGTCATGGCTGTATTCATCGTCACCATTTGGAGCCTCTTTGTGTTGTGATTTTTGCATAGTACTTACTCATTTTTTATTTGTGCTTCACAGGTTTGTTGTGGCCTGTTCAGCCTGGAAATCCTGTCCAGAGACTGATGCGGAAAAGCTAGTTCTGCTGGTGTTTCAGGCTTTCCATGATATGATGCAGCTGATGAACACTGCTCATCTTTAGAGACTAATCATTTATTTAGCATTTATAAAAATATTAGACTGGGTGTGGAGAGTGGGTTGGTGAGATATGAAGCAATATTTGAAGGAAACTTGTTAAATGTAGAAATTAGTAGAATCATGCTCTCTAAATTTATTCTCACATAGGAAGATAAAAATAGGATTTTTAAGCTTCCTCTGTTGCAGTAGCAATGCAAATTGATATAATGAAATATGGAACTATGCAAAAGTTGAAGATAGGCCTCAACAATGCAAATCTACAAATTTTAATAATGCAAGTCTTACTCTTAGAAGTATTTTTGTTGGTTACCTATATAGGTTATAAATCCTCTCTCTGAACATCATTGTGTAGGGTCTGTCAAGCACTTTAACATTTCCTAGTTGCCAAAGGGTATGGAATACATGATAAGATGTTAACTTCCCTGAAATCCTTGCCTTCCACATTCACCACAGGGATACAAGCCTACTGTGTTTGATGGGAAAGACCACTACAATTTAATGGTCATCAAAAGTAGAGCTTCTGTTGGACAGAAGAATTAGAGGGAGGTTTATACTCTGAAGCACACACAGAAGAACCCTAACAAAATTCATTATAGTATATTGAACTTAGTTTTGTGAATATAAAATTAAAGCACTTATTTTTAAAATTAGAGTTGGTGACTTGAAAAAGATTGCTGAATCAAATTCTCAGGATTTTACAGGTTTTTTTCCTGCTGTTCAAAATAGAAAATAAAGTTCTCAGTCATGTAGCTTCTTATTTCGTGTTTGGATAACTAATCTACTCCTGTTTGACCTTATGCTTTCTGGTCTAAGTTATGTATTACTGTGTAAAAAAAAACCACCCAAAACTTACTGTCTTAAATCAATTTATTATTTCTCATGATTTTATCAGTTGATTGTGCCCAGTTGGATAGTTCTTCTGGTCTTGCTGGAGTTTATTTATGCAGCTGCATTCATCAGGGCGCTGGACTGAGGCTGTAAAGTTGAAGATGCCTCCCCTGCAGCCTGAGGACTTGGTACCTGGGACTCTGTCCATGTGGTCTGATTATTCAGTATTCTAGCCTTGCCTTAGGTACTTGGCAGTGGGAGTGTTCTAAGAGAGAAAGGTAGCATCTGCAAGGCCTCTTGAGGCCTAGGCTCTGAAGTCACAGGATATTACTTACTTTGAATTTTAGTGGTGAAAAGTTGTAACAGTAGTCTAGATTCAAGGAGTGGGGGGAAAGTGTCATCTCTTGATATGAGAAAACAGCAAAGTCATTTTATAAATGTAGATAAATAGGAGCATTTACTGGGGGCCGTTTTTGTAGCAATGTTCTATATCAAGATTACAGTGTATTTACTGGTTGTATACATCCTTTAAACTTTCCTGTCTTCTGAATTTGGTAAGACTGGTTTATTGTTTCTTTGTGAAAACATTGAGTTGGCTTCTGTGGCACTTGATATATCCCTAACAGGTTTCTTCTTCCCATTCTATACTGTGGACCTTTTTCCTCACTAGTACAATTTTATATACTACACTGCGATGGCTTTTAGAATCATTCGGTTGGTGGTTTTTAAAGGTCTAAAGACGGGTATTTTAGAAAGTGTTCACTTCCTGCAGAGAAACCTCTTCTGTGATACTCTAAAATGTTTCCCTAACCTGCCTGAAGTTAAAAATAACCTGGAATGCTTTTTACAGAGAGATTTCTGGGTCTCTACCCAAACCTGTAGAGTTGGTTCCAGAGGCTTTTGAGTCACTGAGGTAATGTACCCCTTGTCCCATTCTTCTCTTGGTTAACATGAAATTTAGTCCACTATACACATGGTTTCGTTTGAAAGCGTCTTTGGTAAGATCTGGTTTGTTACAGATAGAGGAACTTACTAGTTTGGGTAGTTTACTGACCTAAAGAACCTGTGATAGTGGTGAGAACTGATACTGCTTCAGTGAATTATAAAGAAAACAAATGGAAACGTAAGGAAAAAGATTGCCATGTGGTTAGCTTCTAAAGGTGGCCTGGATTTTTTTTTTTTTTTTTGGTGCTCTATCTACACATATTATGGGCAAATTAGTGATAAAAAGTAATGGAGATGCTATAGAACCTCAGCATTTCATTGTTATTGCCAATGTTTCAAATTGCAGTTGAGATAGTTGAAATTTTTATTGAGTTAAAATTTTCAGAGATATTCAATGGTATGTGGTTGGTTGGTGTTTTTTTTTTCTTTTTGCTTTATGGAACAGATGTGTGTCTGTAAAGTTAGCTTATCTAAGGGCTATCTCATTTCTCATGGACTTTGATGATAAAGCTGGGGAATACATTTATTAAAAAAAAAAAAAAAAATCCATTCCCAAAAGAATAATTTGGAAAGTCAGCAAGGGAGAGAGTAGGCAGTGGAACAATATATTTTTCCTTTGTTCTTGTGAAAATTGTTCCCCAACCATCGTGTCATCTACCCAACTATTCAGGACCATACGAAGTTTCCCTGGGTCTGTGATTTCTGTTAGTTCTACAAGTTTATGTATCTGAACTTTGCTTTCTCTGTATGTTTCTGGTAACTCAAGAGCTAGGCTGCTGTTTTTATAACTCAAGACAGGTTACCACTTTTTACTCTTACATTTCAGATGCTATCATATCAACACCAAATGGGATGTTCTAAATTGATATGGAATAAGATATACCTGTATTTTATGATTTGTAAAAGATTTCTAGTTTAAGTCAGAAAAAGTTTTAATTTGAATTTAAGATCTAACAAGAGTTCATAAGTTCTGTGTCCCAGCCTGGACACTGACCATGGAAAAATAGATGCCTTTCTGAGCCAGCAGCTGTTGATGCGTGCCATGCTCCTTGACCTTGCCGTTTTGAACCACCACTATTAAGTCTGCGTTCTGGATGGTGGACAGGCGGTGAGCGATCACAATGCAGGTGCGGCCTTCTCTGGCTTTGTCCAGGGCTTCTTGGACAATCTAATGGTGAATCAGAACAGAAGTCTTAAACCTTTACCATCACAGCAAAATGTTACCTTTTATTAGGCATGTGTATTTTTACATAAATGGCATTATAGTCTAGTTCCTTTTTAGTCTAAAAGCGAATTCTCACACTAAATCACAAGTATCTAAATTTTCTGTCCATGAATGTATCTTACTAGTTCCCTTGTATTATTTTATCTTCTAGTTTTTCATGATTAAGGTGCTAAAAATGTGAGGTATGCAGCTTTTTTCTTCTGAATGCTTTTTTTTTTGGCTTATGAAATTAAGATCATTTTATAAAATTTGGAAACTACTGGAAGGAGTAAGGTTTTTTTAACTTCAAAATATAACCAGTAAATTTCTATCCTCTTCATGACCAAAAAACTTCTATTGTACAAATTAAATGGAACGTGAGCAGAGAGGCCCCACCTTTTCACTTTCAGTATCCAGAGCTGATGTAGCTTCATCCAACAATAGGATTTGAGGTTGTCTGATGAGGGCTCGAGCAATAGCAATCCTTTGTTTTTGACCTCCTGAGAGCTGAGTTCCCTTATCTCCCACTCTTGTTTCATATTTCTGCAAGTTAGCCATTAGTAAAGTTAATCAAGTCCTAACCCAAAAAATTACTAATGATATACTGCATAAACTTGTACTTAATATTTGATAGTTCTACTTACACAGGAAAACACATTTATAAACAAAAGTTGCTATAACAGCTACATAGTGATCCATTTAGTATTTTTCCCACTTAAGAGAATATTCATTTTCAGAGTCAAACTAGAAAACTAGTTACTTTAGTTCTTAGTGGTCTTCTGCAACAGAAACTTGAGCACTGAATTCCTACCATTCTCATAATGCCAATTGATCTTATGTGTTTGGAGTCCTAAAAAGATTAAATAGAAATATTTAATGTGAAATATTCATATGACCCACATGGAGCCTAGTTTGTTCTCTTATACCAAAAACTTCGAGAAATACAAAAATTCCTACCCTGAAGGAATTTATAATGCGATGACAAAACTGGGTGTACAGCATTCAGTATAAAGTCCAGTATGTACCAAATGAGAGGTATATGCAACATGCTATGAAAGATCAGAAGAAGCGAATAAAAATTATGGAGATAAGGTAGGAACAGAAAGGAGAGATGCATGAAGGAAAGATAGTTTTGTACATAAGTTGGGATGCTGGATCATGAGAAAGAACATTCTAGGCTGAAAAAGTGTAGAATGAATAAAGAGCCAAAGAAGTACTGCAGCGCTTATGTAGTAATGTGAATTAATTTCCTGAAGTCCAGTATCAGCAAAGTTTTTCTATTAATCAAATCCTATACTTGAAGTCAGTGACTACCTGTTAAGGGTAAGGCTAACTAACATGGAGGGGGGTTTGAAAGGTTTGTTCTTCATTGAAGATTTATTTCTTTGAGAGAGAGAGAGCGCGCACAAGCAGGAGGGGCAGAGGGAGAGGAACAGAGAGAATCTCAAGCAGGCTGTGCACGGAGCAGGGAGCCCAACATGGAGCTCCATCCCACAACCCTGAGATCATGACCTGAGCAGAAACCAAGAGTCGGACGCTTAACTGACTGCGCCACCCTGGTGTCCCTAGGGTTTGAAAGTTTTTAAGTGTGATTGCTCATTACAGCAGAATACGAAGCTAGATCAATACCACAAGATTAATGATCCCTGCCATCGCTTTTAGTGGCTTCAAATCCTCTTTGCAGGAGTACTCACCTTTACCCATTACTGAAGAAAATTGTTTCACTGCACTTTTCCTTACTTTTCAAATCCATATTGACGTCACTGCACTTTGGCTACAGACCGAGCAGCTATAACAAGCTAACGGGAGCGCTGGGGACCGTAACGGGAGAGTATATGTCCTCTCCAAAGGAAGAACATGGAACATGAAAGAAAAACCTTATACAGAAATGAACTTAGAATGGATTATGGACTACAATGTAAAATCATAAAAACTTAAAGAAAAAAAAATGGAGAAATTCTTTAGGACCTAGAAGGCCTAGGCTAGGCAAGAGTTCTTATATTTGATACCAAAAGCACAATCGCAAAAGGAAAAATTATTATATTGGACCTTATCAAAATTAAAAAGTTTGGCTCTGCATATGACCCTGTTAAAGGATGAAAAAAACAAGCTATCGACTGGGACAAAGTATTTATAAACTATATATCTGACAAAGGACAGATATATATAAATTTCTCTCAAAACTCAACATTTAAAGAAAATTAGAAAATGGGCAAAAAAACAAGGCATTTCACCAAAAAGGAAATACAGGTGGCAAGTATATAAAAAGATGTCCCGGAGCTCCTGGGTGGCTCAGTCAGTTAAGCATCTGAGTCTGGATTTCGGCTCAGATTGTGATCTCAGGGGCATAAGATTGATCCCTGCATCAGACTCCACACAGGACATGGACCCTACTTAAAATTCTTTCTCCCTCTGCCCCTCCCCGCGCTAATAAAAAAAATAAAGTCAACATCATTTGCCATTAGGAAATCCACCACAATGAGCTTTACCTGCAATCTATCAGAATTACAACAGCAAATGCTGGGAAAGAGGCAGAGAAAATTTCATTCATACTTACTGGTAGGAAGGTAACATGGCACAGCCACTCTGGAAACCAGGTTGGCAGTTTCTTAGAGAGCTAACCATGCAATTACCATATGGCCAGCAATTGAACTTGTGGGCATTTATCCCAGAGAAATAACAACTCAGGTTCACACTAAAACCTGTACACAAATATTTACAGCAGCTTTACTTTTAATAGCCAGAACCTAGAATCCACCGAGATACACTTCAACAGGTGAATGGTTAACCAAACTGTGGTACAATCCATATCTATCCTACAATCCTAATCATCCTACTAAAAAGAATGCCACTGAAGAAGTAAAGAATGAACTATAGATACAAGAACTTCAGGGAATTATGCTGAGTGGAAAAAGCTAACCTCAAAAGGTTATATATTGTATGTGTGCTTAATGACATTTTTAAAGTAAAAAATTACTGAAATGGAGAACAGTTAGTGGTTGCCAGAGGTTGGGTGGTGTGAGGACAAAAGGGAAGGGGGGGTTGTGACTCTAACAGGGCATCATGAGGGATCGGAGTGGTGATGGAAATGTTCTCTATTTTTTTTTAATAAGAATTATATTTATTTACAATGAGCTTGGTAAGTGCTAAGTAAATTCCATCTCATAAGCTCATAGACTAACCCAAAGAACAACCTTGTGTAGAGGACCTGATGGGAGATATTTTTATTGCCTTGGAGAAACACTCAGAATACAACCTTGGGAGTATTAATCAGATTGTTCTAAGTTCCAATAAGGCAGCAGTGGTCTATCACAATTGTTTACACCGTTGCAAAATGGGGCCTGGCACAGAGTCAGCATTCAGTGTATTGGATGGATGATTTAATTTTACTTTTGCACTGCTAACAAGGAAATGTTCTGTATCGCGACCGGTGGTGGATACGTGAGTCTACACATGGAATAACGCTGCACTGAACTAAATACAGATGCAAATGATTACAAGGAAAACTGGAGGTCCGAATAAGATCAGTGGATTAGATCAATATCAATATCCTGGTGGGGATACTGTATTACAGTTTTGACAAGATGTCACTGGAGGAAACTAGGTAAAGAGTACATAAAATCGGGGCGCCTGGGTGGCTCAGTTGGTTAAGCGACTGCCTTCGGCTCAGGTCATGATCCTGGAGTCCCGGGATCGAGTCCCACATCGGGCTCCCTGCTCAGCAGGGGGTCTGCTTCTCCCTCTGCCCTCTTCCCTCTCGTGCTCTCTGTCTCTCATTCTCTCTCTCTCAAATAAATAAATAAAATCTTTAAAAAAAAAAAAAAAAGAGTACATAAAATCTCTGTTCCTTACAACTGCATGTGAATGTATATCTCAAAATAAAAATAATTAAAAATCCAAGTACTATAAGGGATAGATCAAACACGACTGCTATCTGAATGCAGCCCACAACCACCAGTTTGCAACCAGAGATATGGTGCCTACAATCAATACCACTTCATTTGCCTCTCACTACATTTATCAGATCTAGACCCGACACCTGATAATCTCATTTGCCGATAAGGAAACTTGCTATCATGCAGTTCAGTGTGTTGTTCAAGGCCCTAGTGCTACTACATAGAAAAGTTTTCTTGTAAGATTTTGTTTGTGTATAACTTCGGGAACGGTTTTCAGAATGAAAAGAGTTTGTAGTTCATTGTGATTTCATCCTAAGAAATTACCAGTTAACTTACATGGGGTAAGGTCTCAATGAAGGGGTGTATGTTGGCTGCTTTGGCTGCATTCACAATTTCATCCTGTGATACAGCCCGGCTGTTGTCTCCGTAGGCAATATTCTCAGCAATGCTGCAGTCAAACAGGACGGGCTCCTGGGACACAATTCCAAGGTGGGCTCTGAGCCACTGGATGTTAAGTTTCTTTGCTTCTTGACCATCTAGGAGCTGAAAACCAAAGTCCACAAACTATAAGAGGGCTTAAAAAGAGAAGAAAAAAAAAAAAAGCCCTAAATCATAAATTAACAGATTAACCATTTGGAGGATCGTGACATGTGGGCATCATTGGTTTGGGAAATACCAAGGCTCACAGCCTCTAAGCACTTACAGTGCTGGAGGCCAAAAAAATGATTTTTATAGTGATTAGGCCATCCTTTCTTCATCTCACTGGTGAAATGATAGCCCATTTGGCCCTGTCTTTCCACATTCCTCTTTGTCCTTATTTACCCTCCGCCAGGTAATTATACCATCTTGCCTCTAAGTCTGCAATTAGGTGTCCTACTCGTATCTGCTGTTCCCAGAATGACTCCAACATTTCAACTTGACTTTATTCCCCACCTCCAGGCAGCCAGATAAAAAAGCTCATCAGTAGTATCGCCCCAGACTCTCCAAGCTGGTTACTTCCAACCCTACCTCTACCACTCTTTCCCCTGAGAAATACCAGCCTTAAGCTTCTCCCATTTCTCTTTTTGACAGCACTGAGGACAAGAATTCAATGGAAAGTGAACAAGCTCAAAGGACAGTGTCTTTGGGAACAGTTTTGGTGGTGGTGTTTTTATTTTTTTTGTTTGCTTTAAGCAGGAGACATGTTGCTTCTAGAGGAGTCTTGTGATATATCAACTGAGAACGCAGCTTCCTTCTGGGTGAAGGAATAAAAACAAGTTCGGTTAGTCTTGATCTCTCAGTAAAGAAAGAAATTCTACCATGGTATCAGCACATCGTGTTGTCAAGCTGGTTTGCCTGTATTAATACCTGCAGAGTAGTTTTAATAGTGGAAGCATACGATTTCCTGAAAAGAGCAAACTACACAAGGTTTAACACTTTGGTGACCATCTAAATGGGAATGGACTCCGAGGGCTTGGTCAGTGGGTGCCATCCCAAGGTAATGGGAGATGCAGGTATTA
This sequence comes from Phoca vitulina, assembly GCF_004348235.1. Taxonomy (NCBI): domain Eukaryota; kingdom Metazoa; phylum Chordata; class Mammalia; order Carnivora; family Phocidae; genus Phoca; species Phoca vitulina. Next base: position 68,180,267 of record NW_022589707.1, on the reverse strand, counting down.
TCAGTAAAAGCCAAGAGTTCACTCATGGCAGAGAGCCAGAATCTAGGTACTAGAAAATCACTGATGAAAGCTAAGTATGAAAGGGCTGGAGATGAGGGTCAAAGTCAAAAAGCCTTGAGTTCCGTGTTTGAGAGACAGGGCAGAAGGAGGTAGGAGGGAGTAAGAAGGTACTAGCCTGTCTTGGGTGTCTGCCTAGAATTCTGGCCAGAGTTTGTGGCTCACCTTTACAAACCAGGAAGTGAATATTTAGGAGGATCAGGCTGGCTCAAAAGGCCCAGGGCAGGGCAGAGGTTAGCTTCATATTTGGTATTTTCGAAACTATACTAAACTCCGGATGCTCTACCTTCTTGTCCCCATAAATTTGCCTGAGTATGGGTACCAGTTTGGTTTTTTTTTAGAATGTGGTCATTGCATCAACTAGGATTATAGGCCTTTATTTGTCCAGTTTTTTTCCTCTTAGAAGAATATTGGTTTATTAGCCATTTGAAATAAAATCTTGTATCAGGTGACTAACTTAAAGCGTGCTCACCACAGTACCAGCCACTGGGTCATAGAACCGCTCCAGGAGCTGGACCACCGTGCTCTTCCCACAGCCGCTGCTACCCACCAGAGCCAGCGTCTGGCCCTTCTTCACCTCGAGGCTCAGCCCCTGAAGCACGGGGATGTCTGGCCGAGTGGGATAGTTGAACACGACCTCATTAAATGTCACGTTTCCTTCAAATTTATCCTAAAACAAAGTTTAATGTTGCTATTATTAGTCTGATAATTATTGGAATGAGAAGGATTTCACAGAAACTTGACCAAATACCGTAGGAGAGGAACATAAAATTCACATTCAGTCTAAGTGTCGGCACGAGTTACTACTGAAAGCAAGCTGTTGTTATATAAAATGAAGATGGGAGATGGGGGTAAAATTTAGACCAGACAGAATCACATTACAGAGTGTTGTTATCCAAACTCAATTTCCGGTCTTTTAGACAAATATTTAGATTTCCCAAGTGATGGTTCTGAGGCTAGAGTGAAGCCAGTGGCCCAAGGCTCAAAGGCTTGGGAATCTGGTGCAGCGTCTACCTGAGGTCTCAGTGGACAGCCCTTATCTCAAACCCTGGCCACCTCTTTAGCTCATTCACAGGGCACAGGAATTTTCTCAGCACACGAAATCCATGATAAAGTCCCAGAAAAACTGTCTACGTATACCACTGCTCGTGCATTAATACGGGCAGCAGCTTGTGTCATACAAAGTATGCTCAGATCTAAATTTGAGTTAACTTTGGAGACAGTATAGGATTATTACTCTTAATGTGAATAAAGTAGCTTTCTTACCATTTATAACTTGGTCATTAAAAAATGTGATTAAAGCCACATTGCTATTTGCCTTTACATACAGAGTGACATGCATATGCCTTCATGCAGCAATAATTAACATTTTTCATGGAAATTACTCAGTTCTAGTACATCTGGATTTTTTTTTTTTAACTTTTCTTGAAGTTTATTATTACGGGGGTGCCTGGGTGGCTCAGTCGTTAAGCATCTGCCTTCCGCTCAGGTCATGGTCCCAGGGTCCTGGGATCGAGCCCCGTGTCGGGCTCCCTGCTCAACGGGGAGCCTGCTTCTCCCTCTCCCTCTGCCTGCCACTCCCCCTGCTTGTGCTCTCTCTCTGTCAAATAAATAAAATCTTTTAAAAAAGTTTATTATTATGATTTTCATTCAATACAGGTGGTTTTAGTTTTAAATTAAAAAAAATTTAAGTAATAAACTTTATGCCCAACGTGGGCTTGAACTCATGACCCAAGATCAAGAGTCACATGTTCAACTGACTGAGCCAGCCACATACCTCCTTCTTTACTTTTGATGTGCTCAACTTCAGAATCCTTGAAACCCCCTATGATATTTTATTTTTTTAAGATTTATTTATTTATATTTATATTTATATTTATATTTATATTTATTTATATTTATTTATTTAATTTATTTATTTATTTGACAGAGAGAAAGCACAAGCCAGGGGAGCAGGAGAGGGAGAAGCAGACTCCCTGTTGAGCAGGGAGCCTGACTCGGGGCTTGATCCTGGGGCTCCAGGATCATGACCTGAGCCGAAGGCAGACGCTTAACCCCCTGAGCTACCCAGGTGTCCACCCCCCACCCCCCTATGAAATTTTAAAATGTTAAGAACGTTGGCCAAATATTAGGCCTATAAATATCACAGAGTAAGCTAAATATAGGTTAGTGTAATCATGACAAATTTTTCCTGTGGTGATCACGTAGCAGATAGCAAACCTTGAGGAAAAATTAACCAAGCATTCATCAGGCGGCAGAGAACTCACAGGCCTCAGGCCTTCTTCACTGTAGCTGTCAATCAGAGGCAGTCTCTCCAGCAGCATGAATAAGTGGGCTGCCGACAGCTTGGCTTTAGCATAGTCTGGAGCAAAGGAGCTGGCGTGTCCTAGAGCCACTGCGCCGAACACAATTGCTGAGAACACCCTGGACAGAAGTAGAGGAATTAACAACTTAGCTTCTATAATTAGCTCTGTGAGTTCCAAAGTCCAAATACGAACCGCTTACCAGTGTCCACGTTCTCTACTCCCACAGGCACCCCTCCACCGACCCCCTGCCAAAACCACTACACACATTTCCATGAAATCCCATTAACCAAAGAAACCTAGAGGAGAGGCCAGAGTTCCCGTAACTTTCCACAGTTCTTCTCTTTCGCGAGGTGGCTGGTAACTGACTTGTGACCTCCAGCAATTTTAGTGACTGGTTCTATCCTCTCTGGACTTGAGGGGACTGAAGCACAGAGTGCTGGAAGGCCCTCGTCAGTGTCGGACAAGGAGTGACGCTTCCTACCGCATCGCTGGCCCTGACTGCCAGTCCGTGGTTTCTTCTGTGTTCCCACGCACGCAGTACCGCACGCTGCGGTTACAGAAACTGCTTAGGGAAAAGGCGCCTTTACTACAACTCGTTTTTCTCTTACGATTACGGGAACGATTGGCGCTACCCTGAGAAAAACATTCGTCCTCAGCTAAAGTTCTGTTTTCCAGTGATATGCTCTTTGAAGACTGGAAAGAGATTGTAACATCTTTTAGGAAGGGCTTCAGATTCTGAGATCTACATCTCCAGGAGGCTATTTACTCCTGACACCTGAGCTCTCCGAGAACAAGGGGAGGGGAGGAAATTTTTTATCTAGTTAATACTGGAGAACTTAAAGGAATGTTTCATTTCCCAAACTTCTAAATCTAAGATATTGAAATGTGTTTTAAGTATGGGGGAAGGGGGGCAGGAATGATGGGTATAGTAAGGCTCTCCCTTAAATACTTGGTTAAGGTTGGTTACCAAAAATTAAATTTTAAAATAGTGATGAACAACCCAGATGTTGCTGCCTAACTTTCTTATATAGCCTATCATCGAAATTTAACATAAAAGACTAAAAAGTTGTCTTCCAATTATCTAGAACTTAATTTTTTAATGGTAGAAATAAAAACCAAAAAAAGCAGGGTCCATTTCCTCAGTGATGCTCTTCTAGACAATAAAAGTACTCTAAGTTGTAATGCCCAGAGCCGGATATTGCCATTCATCCCTCCGAAACCACTCTCTGCTCCCTCCCCACCTCTGTCTTGTCCCATCCCACTCCCTGCCTGAGAGGCTGACCTTCCTGGACTGCATCAGAAAGTTTTTCTTGTCCCCTGGCTTCTGAAGGGGCTTGGCAATGATAGGCACTAGCAGGAGGTGAGGGCATTTGTTGGCTTCTTTCTTGTTAGATTGTGTGGTTGGTGGCCCTCCCCCAAGGACCACAGAAGCCCCCTATGCTGAGTTCTGAAAATCCTTCCTTCCTCTTGCCCTTTAGGCTGAGGGTCTTAGCGGTTCGTAGCTGGGAACTGCTCACCTTAACACTTCTCACACTTTTGTAAACAGACCTTTAGCACTCTCCTTAGTTACCCCATCCGAAGGGATATTTGTTTCCTGCTGGGATATTGAATGATATAAAGATTATATATACTTTTTCCACACTTATTTTCATTTTGGATGAAAACACTTTCCTTGTCCTCCCCCCGTTCAAAAAAGAGGCTGTCCATGACTACTTTAAAATCATTCCACCAGAGCAGAAATATGCCAAGCGGTCTTAAAAAGAATGGCTTCCCTTCGGCAAGACAAAAACACAACCTAATTGAATGTAGTTAACATATTTTGAAAAGACGACTGCATCAATTAGACCGCTGGTTAGCCTTGGAAGCCAAGAAAAAAGGAGAGGCTACTAAGGCCAGATGTTGGCAGGGTCATCTCAGGCCCAGTCAGGGCAAGAGGCCTTTGCCAGAGTTCAGTCAAGCATTCCCATCCCTTTATCAACACCATCTTGTGGTTGCAGATCAACAGTATATTTAACCCTCTGGTTTGAGTCCAAGGTAACAAGCAGTTTTCTCATTATGATTTATTTCAGCCTACACTGTACAGTGAGAAAGTTTGCTATCCTCCTGACTGGAGTTCTATGCATTACTACAATTCTGGTTTATGATCTTTTTTATGAACTTGGTTAATTTTAGTCCACTTGGATGATTCAACTGTACTTGTAGTATTATTAAGATCAAATTTCTGTGGTAGATTCAACTCTGACTTCATTTTAGAACAAGTGAGTTCCCCCCCACTCTCCAATTTTGCACAGACCTACTAAAACCACATAGAATCTTTTATTTTTAAAGTTACTTACAGAATAACATCTCTAAAGCGCATATGTCCATTCACAATGAGGTAGGCACCAAATCGAAAACAACCAGCATAGGAAAAATACATAAATGCTTGTGAAATACTAAAAGTGATTCCATAGATGTGTGCCTTCTGCACAGAATTCCTGAAAGGCAAATTAGCATATTCATAATCATCAATTTGGCCTCTCTTAGCACAGCTTCTAAGTGTGGTGGACCTGGCTATATATTCTGCCTCCCCTTCTGTTAGAGTACATGACAACTTCTCTATGTATCAGTTTTCTGATTTATATAATGGGGATAACCAATATGATGCAGAATTGAGAACTAAAGAAACAATATAAATGTCTAGCATAGTACCTCATATTGATTTTTCAATTGATAGTTGCTGATATTATTACATGTTAATATCTAGTCAATCAGAAATTCAACCCCTATGATATAAGACTGTTGAATAAAAAAATATGGAGGCTGTCAAAGTGAGGACTAAAGTTTGAATTGTCTGAATGTGATTTCTTAGGTATTATCTTGTCTTCTGTGACTAGTTATAGTCTCATGTCACAATTTATGTTTCAGATTCAGAAAAGCAGGGTCACTGAGGTACATACAGACATGCATGAGAAGTTCTTCCCTGAGCTAGATCCCACCAGTCCCAATACAGTTCGTTTTGCACTATTTTCTAATTAGACCACATGCTATCCTTTATTAGTATAGCTCCTTTACTATACTTTGTATTGTACATCCTCCAAGAGAACAGTGATTTATTTACTCCCAGATTAGAAGGAAGGCATTTGGAAAGACTCTGGAAAAATTCAAACTATTACTGATTTGGATATTTTAATTTACATGCTGTGAGAATGGTCTTACATTACTTAAAATTATTAATTTGCAGTACTCTTCCATCTTTGAATTATAATCAAATTAAAAATTAGCTCTTAAGTCCCTTGAAGTTCAAATTAACCATAAGTCTTAGGTAACGGCACATATATATTTACATGTTACATATATACTTACATCAAATGGAGAGAAAAATGTACTTTCATGAAGTATATGTAACTAAGGAGATGGAATAAAATGAAAATCTCACTTCTCCCTTCTCAAATTTGTAAGCATTCAAGCTACTGTTCTAGTCTGCAAAGTTGTAGTCTAAGTGGTGTTCAGTTTTGTTAGTGTTAAAATATATTCATTTATAAGAACAGGCCCCGGTTGGAAGCAAGTAGCCAATCATGCTGCTGGGAGTTTCTTCAATTGCTCAATTATGAACCAGTGAAATAGACTAGGCATGGGTTTCATGAGGAGGTTGGATCTGGTCCTCATCCAGAGAAAAAATGGGATACTCTAGCCAAATACTAAGTCTCATCCTTAGTTCAGTCTACACAATTCCAAGAAAATGCGAGCGTGAAGAATTCCCTGCAATACTTCTGCATCACCCAGAGAGGCTGTTGACGCTGCCTGCACCGAGGAGCACACACTGGCACAGTCCTCTGTGCCTGTTCAGTCTCGGAGACCCTCCTCTGTTCACAAGAGATGTAAGAATCTCGGGGGAGGAAAAGATGGCAGAGGAGTAGAGGATCCTATTCCAACCAGTCCCCGGAATTGAGCTGGATATCTACCAGACCACTCTGAACACCCACAAAATCAGCCTGTGATGTAAGAAGATAGATCTGGATCTCCAGAGAGTATCGCAGTTGGCTGGTTTCGAGCTATGAAGTGGGGAGCCATGATTCTGTGGGCAGATATTGGAAGATAAACGGAAGGGGGAGGGAGCTGTGGTGATCCTACACCACTGGTGAACACTAGCCTCCCGCGATGGGGACGGGGCACAGACTCACAGACCAGCAGCAACAGGGAAAGGACTTTAAGGCAGCCCCCCGGACTGAAACCTGGAGCAGCAGGGCCATGCGAGCGAACTGGGGGCAGCTGGCAGTTTTAAAAGTAAAAAGGGCAGAGACGTGCCCCGACCTGGAGGTGAGGACTGGGAGCACTGCTGAGGGGCGCACAACCCAGGACACTGCAGTTTATAGCAGCACGGACAGAAGCAAAGGGAATGTGGCCTGGAGAGCTCACTGAAGAACGGACTGCGATCTCTCTGCTCTGAGGCAGAGGGTTGGAAAAGATCTCTTCTGCTCTGACTCTGAGAAGAGATGTGGAAAGCCGCCAGAGAAAGCCGCCAGAGAACAAAAGCCCCCAAAAAACCGGTTTTCACTGAGCCCCCCCTGCCACAAGGGGCAGGGCAACTCTGCCCAAACAGGGTTGCCTGAGTAACAGCATAGCAGGCCCCTCCCCCAGAAGACAGGCTAGGAGAACAAGAGGCCAACCACCCTAAGGTCCCTATAAAACAGGTGCATCTTGCTTGGGTTGTGGTCAATAATTTAGACGCTGTACATTCCCTCAACCACCCCGCAACAGAATGACTAGGAGGAGGAACCCCCAAAATAGGAAAGACTCAGAGACTATGACTTCTGCCACAGATTTACAATGGATACAGATATAACCAAGATGTTGAAAATGGAATTCAGGGTAGCAGTTGTGAAGACGATAGCTAGAATGGAGAAATCGATTAATAGCAACATAGAGTTTCTAAGGGCAGAAATGAAAGCTGAACTGGCAGAACTTAAAAATGCTATCAATGAGATCCAATCTAACCTAGATAATCTAACAGCTAGGGTAAATGGGGCAGAAGAATGAATTAGTGATCTAGAAGACCAATTGATAGAAAAGAAGGATAAAGAGGAGGCCAGGGAGAAACAACACAAAATCCATGAAAATAGAATCAGAGAAATAAGTGACACCATGAAACATTCCAATGTCAGAATTATTGGGATCCCTGAGGGGGTGGAGAGAGAGAGAGGACTAGAAGATATATTTGAGCAAATCGTAGCTGAGAACTTCCCTAATCTGGGGAATGAAACAAACATTCGTGTCTTAGAGGCAGAGAAGACTGCTCCCAAAATCAAGGAAAACAGGCCAACACCCCGGCATGTAATAGTAAAACTTGCAAATCTTAGAACCAAGGAAACCATCTTAAGGGCAGTTAGGGGGAAGAGACTCCTTACGTACAGAGGGAGGAACATCAGAATAACGTCAGACCTATCCACAGAGACATGGCAAGCCAGAAAGGCCTGGCAAGACATATTCAGGGTACTAAATGAGAAGAACATACAGCCAAGAATACTTTATCTGGCAAGGCTGTCATTTAGAATGGATGGAGTGATGCAGAGCTTCCAAGACCAGCAGAAACTGAAAGAATATGTGACCATTAAGCTGGCCCTGCAAGAAATATTAAGGGAAGTTCTATAAAAGGATAAAGACCCCAAGAGTGATGTAGAACAGAAATTTACAGAGACAATCTATAGAAACAAGGTCTTCACATGCAACATGATGACAATAAATTCATATCTTCCAATAATCACTCTCAACGTGAATGGCCTAAATGCTCCCATAAAACGGCACAGGGTTGCAGATTGGATAAAAAGACAGGACCCGTCCATATGCTGTCTACAAGAGACTCATTTTGAACCTAAAGATACATCCAGACTGAAAGTGAAGGGATGGAGATCCATCTTCCATGCCAACAGACCTCAAAAGAAAGCTGGGGTAGCAATTCTTATATCAGACAAATTTGATTTTAAGCTAAAGACTGTAGTTAGAGACACAGAAGGACACTGTATCATTCTTAAAGGGTCTATGCAACAAGAAGATCTAACAATTGTAAATATCTACGCTCCCAACATGGGAGCAGCCATCTACATAAGCCAACTGTTAGCCAAAATAAAGGGTCATATTGATAATAATACGTTAATTGTAGGAGACCTCAATACTCCACTCTCATCAATAGACAGATCATCTAAGCAGAAAATCAACATATAAAAAAGAGCTTTGAAGGACACACTGGACCAGATGGACAGAACATTCCACCCTAAAGCAAAAGAATACTCATTCTTCTCAAGAGCACAGGGAACTTTTTCCATACTGGGTCACAAATCAGGTCTCAACCAATACCAAAGGATTGAGATTATTCCCTGCATATTCTCAGACCATCATACTTTAAAACTGGAACTCAATCACAAGAAAAAAATTGGAAGAAATTCAAACACTAGGAAGCTAAAGACCACTCTGCTCAAGAATGTTTGGGTCAACCAGGAAATCAAAGAAGAACTTAAACAATTCATGGAAACCAATGAGAACAAAAACACATCAGTCCAAAACCTATGGGACACTGCAAATGCAGTCCTAAGGGGGAAATACATAGCCATCCAAGCCTCACTCAAAAAAAACAGAAAAATCCTGAATTCACCAACTAACTCTACACCTTAAAGAACTCAAGAAAAAGCAACAAACGATGCCTAAGCCATGCATTAGAAGAGAAATAACTAAGATTAGAGCAGAGATCAATGAATTAGAAACAGTAGATCAGATCAATGAAACTAGAAGCTGGTTCTTTGAAAGAATTAATAAGATTGATAAACCACTGGTCAGACTTATCCAAAAGAAAAGAGAAAGGACCTAAATTAATAAAATTATGACTGAAAGGGGAGTGATCACAACTAACACCAAGGAAATAGAAACAATTATTAGAAATTATTATCACAACTATATGCCAATAAATTTTTTAAAAAATATTTTATTTATTTATTTGACAGAGAGAGACACAGAGCATGAACACAAGCAGGGGGAGTGGGAGAGGGAGAAGCAGGCTTCCTGCCAAGCAGGGAGCCTGATGCGGGGCTCGATCCCAGAACCCCGGGATCATGACCTGAGCCGAAGGCAGACGCTTAACGACTGAGCCACCCAGGTGCCCCTATATGCCAATAAATTAAGCAACCTGGAAGAAATGGATGCCTTCCTGGAAACCTATAAACTGCCAAGACTGAAACAGGAAGAAATTGACAACCTGAATAGGCCAATAACCAGTAACGAGATTGAAGCAGTGATAAAAAACCTCCCAAAAAACAAAAGTCCAGGGCCTGATGGATTCCCTGGGGAATTCTAACAAACATTCAAAGAAGAAATAATACCAAGTCTTCTCCTGAAGCTGTTTCAAAAAATAGAAACAGAAGGAAAGTTTCCAGATTCATCCTATGAGGCATTACCTTAATCCCCAAACCAGGCAAAGACCCCATCAGAAAGGAGAATTTCAGACTGATATCCCTGATGAATATGGATTCCAAAATTCTCAACAAAATCCTAGCTAATAGGATCCAACAATACATTAAAAGGATCATTCAACACGACCAAGTGAATTTATCCCTGGGAGACAAGGGTGGTTCAACATTCACAAATCAATCAATGTGATAGAACACATTAATAATAAGAGAGAGAAGAACAATATGGTTCTCTCAGTTGATGCAGAAAAAGCATTTGACAAAATACAGCATCCTTTCCTGATTAAAACTCTTCAGAGTATAGGGATAGAGAGAATATTCCTTTAGTTCATAAAATCCATCTGTGAAAAACCCACAGCGAATATCATCCTCAATGGGGAAAAGCTGAGAGCCTTTCCCTTAAGATCAGAACACATCAAGGATGCCCACTCTCGCCACTATTGTTCAACATAGTACTAGAAGTCCTAGCAACAGCAATCAGACAACAAAAACAAATAAAAGGTATTCAAATTAGCAAAGAAGAAGTCAAACTCTCTCTCTTCGCAGATGACATGATACTTTATGTGGAAAATCCAAAAGACTCCACCCCCAAATTATTAGGACTCATACAGCAATTCAGTAATGTGGCAGGATACAAAATCAATGCACAGAAATCAGTTGCTTTCTTATACACTAACAATGCAACTGTAGCAAGAGAAATTAGAGAAACAATTCCATTTATAATAGCACCAAAAACCATAAGATACCTCGGAATAAAGCTAACCAAAGAGGTAAAGGATCTATACTCTAGGAACTACAGAATACTCATGAAAGAAATTGATGAAGACAAAAAAGATGGAAAAACATTCCATGTGCATGGATCGGAAGAATAAACATTTAAAAAGGTCTATGCTACCCAGAACAATCTATACCTTCAACGCCATCCCGATCAAAATTCCAATGACATTTTTCAAAGTGTTGGAATAAATAATCCTAAAATTTGTATGGAATCAGAAAAGACCCCGAATCGCCAAGGAAATGTTGAAAAAGAAAAACAAAGCTGAGGGGCATCACGTTGCCCGATTTCAAGCTATATTACAAAGCAGTGATCACCAAGACAGCATGGTACTGGCACAAAAACAGACACATAGATCAATGGAACAGAAGAGAGAGCCCAGATATGGACCCTCAACTCTATGGTCAAATAATCTTCGACAAAGCAGGAAAGAATATGCAATAGAAAAAAGTCTCTTCAATAAATGGTGCTGGGAAAATTGGACAGCTATATAGAGAAGAATGAAACTCGACCATCCTCTAACACCATACACAAAGATAAACTCAAAGTGGATGAAAGACCTCAATGTGAGACAGGAATCCATCAAAATCCTAGAGGAGAACGTAGGCAGTAACCTCTTTGACATCGGCCACAGCAACTTCTTTCAAGATATATCTCCAAAGGCTAGTGAAGCAAAAGCAAAAATGAACTTTTGGGACTTCATCAAGATAAAAAGCTTCTGCACAGCAAAGGAAACAGTCAACAAAACAAAGAGGCAACCCACAGAATGGGAGAAGATATTTGCAAATGACACTACAGACAAAGCGCTGATTTCCAAGATCTATAAAGAACTTCTCAAACTCAACACCCAAAAAACAAATAAGTCAAAAAATGGGCAGAAGACATGAACAGACACTTCTCCAAAGAAGACATACAAATGGCTAACAGACACATGAAAAAATGTTCATCATCATTAGCCATCAGGGAAATTCAAATCAAAACCACAATGAGATACCACCTTATACCAGTTAGAATGGCAAAAATTGACAAGGTAAGAAACAACAAATGTTGGAGAGGTTGTGGAGAAAGGGGAACCCTCTTACACTGTTGGTGGGAACACAAGTTGGTACAGCCACTTTGGAAAACCGTGTGGATGTGCCTCAAAAAATTAAAAATAGAGCTACCCTATGACCCAGCAATTGCACTCCTGGGTATTTACCACAAAGACATAGAGGTAGTGAAAAGAAGGGCCATATGCACCCCAATGTTCATAGCAGCAATGTCCGCAATAGCCAAACTGTGGAAAGAGCCCAGATGCCCTTCAACAGATGAATGGATAAAGAAGATGTGGTCCATATATACAATGGAGTATTACTCAGCCATCAGAAAGGATGAATACCCAACTTTTACATCAACATGGATGGGACTGGAGGAGATTATAAGTGAAATAAGTCAAGCAGAGAAAGTCAATTATCATATGGTTTCACTTATTTATGGAACATAAGGAATAGCATGGAGGACATTAGGAGAAGGAAGGGAAAAATGAAGGGGGGAAATTGGTGTGGGACACGAACCATGAGAGACTATGGACTCTGAGAAACAGAGTGAGGGTTTTAGAGGGGAGGGGAGTGGGGGGATGGGTTAGCCTGGTGATAGGTATTAAGGAGGGCACATTCTGCATGGAGCACTGGGTGTTATACGCAAACAATGAATCATGGAACACTACATCAAAAACTAATGATGTATGGTGACTAACATAATAAAATTAAATTAAATTAAATTTAAAAAAAGATGTAAAAATCCAATCCTATACCCCAGTTGCATCAAAAAGCTACTTATTCTCAGTGAGCTATTGAAAAAATGTCATCCTTTCAGGCTTTTTTTTTTTTTTGAGCAGTTTTATTATCTTCTGGGAACAATTTTTAAGCCTCAGGAAAGCACTGGGTTCTTAGCAAAAATCATTTATGTTCATTACCTGTAAGCTCCATATAATTTTTCAACATACATCGATTCAAATTTTCTTTCCTGGGTTAAGGACACAACTGTCCTAATATTTTCTATTGCTTCTGTTGCAATCTGTAACGTAGAACAGATCTTGATTAGAAGTGGGGTTTTACTCTTGGATAATGAAAATTACAAACTTTGGAGGAATCCTGAAGGTTATGTTGACAGGTTTTTAATTCCTTCAATTTTGAAAGCAAAGGCATAACGTGTTCTTCAAGATGAGCTCTATGACAGAACCGCCCATCTTAAAAGCAAATCTGGTTGTACCAGATATGGTAGGCGAGTCTTCATATGCCCGGGGAGACTGACAAGCTGAGACCAAGCATGGAGGTCTGGACACCAGAAACTGGATTTTATTCCCAGCCCAGCCACCAGTCAGTTACTTTAATTACTGGCTTTTGTCACAGCCTTTGGTGGCTTTGCTGTCTTCACAGGGTAGGGTCCTAAAAGAGGGCATTAGGCTACGTGATTTCTAAGGACCCATTGGAGGTGCCAGTCATTTCCCCCATGCATGTATCCCTCCTTAGAGACCAGTCAGTCACAGCTAGAATGAAGATCCCAACTATAAACAACATGACCCTGCCTTCAGTCCCCACTTAAACCAGGGATGGACACCGGACTCATCCACTTCCTGGACTTGGATGGAGGCCACAGCTGGAACGGAGAGATTGTGTGGATCCCGAGAGGAAGCTCTCCATTTGGGGAGCGCCACTGGGCATGTGGAGGCAGCTGGTCTGAATCCTTAGCAGGTGCAGAATGGAACAAAGGTGTAGAGAGACTCCAACAGGGGGAGCGTGTGGCTCTGAGAGCCTGCGACTTTACAGGAACACCCTCCATCTGGATTCCCTGCAGTTCTGGGCGTCCTTACCTCAAATCCCTTTTACCCAAACCAGCCAGAGCAGTTCTCTGACTGTTCCGGCCAAACCACCTCGGATTCATGTTAATAGTCTGTGACTTAGCTATGAAGGTTAAAGCCTAGTTCTGCAGCTGACTTATCTAAATCCATGACCACAAAGAGCATCAGATTTTAGTTTTACGTTTTTGTTTGCTCTGCTTTCAGACTTTTTACCTCAGTTCTTCTGCAACCAAGTGAAGGCAAGATATTTGCTACCTCAGGCTGACTAACCTTCTCTCTTTAGTTAGAAATGAAAAATCTTGCAGCAATGATGGCCGGACTGGGGCACACTGGTGAGTTTTTATTCTGTGCCGGGTGGTGGTACTTCGCTTCACTGACAGACTCCCACTTCACCTCACACAACCCTGTGAGGTCAACAATATCCTCTTGTCACAGCTGAAGGAACTGAGACACCGATAAGTCAAATGACTTGCCTCAAGCCCTAGAGTTAATAAGTAGGCAAGGATTCTGTATCAGGCTATCTGACGCCAAGTCCTGTTCTTAACCCTTTATGCTTTTCTGCTTCCCCCTCTTTGTAATGTATATAAGGAGAAGCTAGTTGTTAATGACTTCACACTCAATTCGTGATTTTCTGGTCATGGATTAATTGCTCTGAGGCCTAGTCCTGGTTTGGCAGGGCTGTAATCTCAGTCATGAGGCAGGGCCTGAGTCAAGAGGGTTAAATGCAGACTCTCCCTACCTCCTTACCAGCCAGGGAGTCAACACCCTCATTACCAAGCCCTTTATGAAAAATGAAAATGGGAACGTATCCCAAATCCTGATGTAATTTAACCATGATTTATCTGCACCCGGGTTAGTAAGAGTTTTCTTTTTGAAAACAAGAACAAAAAACATAGGACAGTGATGGGGGTGGGAGAATTCCAGGACCTTCTTTCTAACCCTCATTCTGTGTTCTATCAAGAGTTGACTGAGTAAACAAAATTGAATTATGATTGATTGCTAACAATTAACATCTAAAATTTCTCATCTCTCACACTGTATTTTTAAAAAAGCCTTATTAGGTTTAAGTGGCTATTAAAAATAATTTTGGTCACTCTGAGTTATTCTGATTCCTAGAATGAGAGTATTAGCCGGGAGGAACACGGGACATTATCTGATACAGGTTCCCATTTCATTCAAGGGTGAAGGGAGGACCAGAGAAGTTGGGGATCTTCTTCAGTATCCCACACCATGACTAGCAAGACCAAGACTAATAATCCAAGGCGCTATGTTTCATTTGCCGTAAGCTCATTACTAACTGCCCTACTGCAGCCAAAATTCTGATACCTTTCAGTGTTATTAGCCTTCTTTAATCTTAACTAGATTCAAGATTTTTTTTTTCATATAACTGGTCTAAGCAAACGCGATCTTCACTCTATCTACTGACAGTTCTCCCTTCTGAAATGTGGAAGGACCACGGTTCGGGGAGAAAGGAAATAAAAACCAAAGTATTTTTTCAGCAGTTAGTTGTGTCAAATAGAAGACCAGGAAACGATGCCCTCAATTACACACAGCCAGCAGCCAAGAGGGTCTTCAAGCCCTATGAACACCCAGGGCTTCTCAAGTCCCAGAACCACGAAGTGGTCTACAGGCTTCTGGCTCTAAGGGGGGGATGCGAGCTGCACACCAGGAGTGAGCGGGGGACCGTGGGGGGGGGGGGGGGGGGACACCAACACCGCACTGCGGCTGATGTGGGTTAGAAGACCAGGGGAAATGGCTTCACTGGACATAACTTGCTTAGTGCAAACATGCTTGGGTGGAATTTTCATCTCACTCCTGACAGGACACACATCTGGAGCAAGTCACGGAACCTCTGAATGCCCTCCTCCGTGTGCGGGGGCCCTCCTACCTGCCCCACCTCACATAACCATAGCGAAGGCCGGTTGCCCTCATGTGCGAAAGAGCTTTGTCTCGTGTGGTGCTGCAGAAACTCTATCCCAATTTTTATCGCTGTCTGCTCCCTCTCCTAATGTGTCAATAAAGGATACTATTGACACAGGTAAAAATATTCCTGGCCAGTTTATTTTTTAAAGATTTTATTTCTTTATTTGACAGAGAGAGACACAGCGAGAGAGGGAACACAAGCAGGGGGAGCAGGAGAGGGAGAAGCAGGCTTCCTGCTGAGGAGGGAGCCCGATGTGGGGCTCGATCCCAGGACCCTGGGATCATGACCTGAGCGGAAGGCAGACGCTTAACGACTGAACCACCCAGGCGCCCCTCCTGGCCAGTAGTTTAAATAGCTAAATGCATGTACATGTAAATAAAATGTTTCTATGTAGATTTAGATACATTTCAATACACATGAAGAGACTGCAGAGTCAAGAGCTTTGAAATCAAACCAGAACTTGAATCCCGGCCATGCCTTTACCTAGTTCCTCAAGTTCCTCATCTATAAAGTTGGGATAACAGTAATAGCTGCCTCATGGGATTAGGTGAGGGTGTAATGAGCTGGTGCATGTACTTAACACAATAAAGGGCACAGAGGAAGGCCCAAGTAAATGTTTGCCCAATTGCCACGACAGTTTGGAGCCACAAATCAAAGCATTTACTGTCATCTGGCGGCTACCCACCATAATTGTAGAAATCACAGCCAAGAAGGAAGGAATGATCTCCCAAGTACCAGCAATTAAACGATTCACTTATAGTCTCTGCCCTAAGGACTCCTCATGTAACAGAGGGGTGACATTTGTCTCAACAATGACACTGGGCTATTAAGTGAAAGGTAAAATGTACTTCGGATATTCAGAAATTCTAAAAACCACACATAAAGTGCTGTTTGACAGGCTAAGAGCCTTCCATTAATTATCCCATCATCAAGTTACCGGCATTAATATTACAGTAAATATTCCATGCAGCGGCGACAGTTGTCAGCTGCAGGGAGCACATTTAGTTATCCAAACATGCATTTTGGACGAAATCAACTAAAACACATGTCTAAAAACACTACTTATACTCACTGAAGCCTTATTTGACCCACCTTTCCAGCAGTCTCCAGTTCTTTTTTATCTCTTTTGGCATTTCCAGCCAACATTTTCATTTCAACGATTCCTGATACAGCAATAATGGGAACAACTGATAAAAGCAGTAGGGTCAACTGCCAGCCATAGATAAAGGATATGATGATGCCAGTTCCAAGGTTAGCCGTGTTCTGTGCAATTAACGCCAACCTCATCCCAGTGGCCTGCAAGAGCAAAAGCAAAGGGGGAGATGTGTTTTAAGTTGCAAATGCATAAGCTGCAGTCTGAGGCTTCCCGGCCAGGAGGAGAGGGCTGTGGGCCCGGCTTACGTTTGCTCCCTCTCCTTGCAGTCAACCCAAGACACCCGTGCCTCCCTTATGAGGCTTTGCAGGTTTTTCTTTGCTCATGCCCTGCAGTTCTTATTCCTGGCCTGCCCACACCAATTCAGCCTTACAAAACCAGGTCAGCAGCTTGGAGAGAGGATGTGGGGCACAAGTACTTTGGCACAAAGGCAACATTTAAAGAGAAAACTAACCCTAGTATACTCTGGTCATTTTAAGAACCCTTTGCTGCACATGGCTAAGAGGGAAAGGTACACACCCCCAAGAGACCATCTGCTACAAAGTGCTTCTATCCTAAGAGACCATCCACCACCAAGCACACATGGAGCTGAATTACTGTTTGTAGGGCTCAGAAAAGGAGGGCAGGTGCACTGGGCACTGCGGGTGACTCTCCCACCGCTTCTGCTTCCAGCTTGGGTGGAAGCCGGCAGCTTCAAAGTAACAGCCCTCAGCTCCAAGGCTGGGGACCTCAGCCAAGGAGAGCACGGCTGTCCCCAGAGACAGTAAGCCACTGAGGCTTGGGCAGATGACCCAAAGTAGCCAAAAACTTAGATTTAAGGGAAGGTGGTGGTTTGTGGTTGAGGTACGGGTGGGTGTTCCCTCACTGGACTGTTCCATTTGCGGCCAGCAGCCATCCCGTGGCCACGAGGCAAGGAGCATTAGGATGAAGCCCCCTCGGAGGACTCAAAGCCACTCAGAGCCACACACACACACACACAGGAAACTTGTGTCCTTCATGACATTTTTGAGTCAATGAATCAATCAAGCCTGAAGTCCAGCCTTCCTCTTAATGTTTAGGTCAGTTTGAGTTTTTCTGTCATTTGCAGCCGAAAGCAGCTTAACTGATGCAGCTATGCTCTATGTTAATTCAAAACCACAATGAAGGGGCACCCGGGTGGCTCAGTTGGTTAAAGCGTCTGACTCTTGATTTTGGCTCAGGTCATGATCTCAGGGCTGGGGATCAAGCCCAAGCCCCGTGGCTGGAGGGCTCAGAGTTCAGCGGGGAGTCTGCTTGTCCTTCTCCCTCTGCTCCCCCCCACCCCGGGGGCTTACTGACTCTCTCTCAAATGGATAAATATAATCTTAAAAAAAAAAAAAAAATTAAAGAAAAATAGAACGAAGTCTACATACTCCTTGGACCTGGGAGGCATCCATTGCAAGTCTTGTAGAAAGCACACCAGTACTATTTTTATGATCATCAAACCAGCTCATGTCCTGTGGCACAAAACACACCTTTAAATGAGTTCGAAATTAAAACAAACAAAGAAAAGTAGATGAAACCTCCACAACCTTCGGTGCTGGAAATATCCACCCCTAACTTGGCCCTGGAGTTAGGGGAGAGGAGACATGCAGTGCAGAGCCCTGGTCCCTGCCACGAGCAGGCACCCTTGGGGTCCACTAGGACTCTGGCTCCACACTGCTCTGCTGGGGGCCGGAGGATGGGGTAGGGCTTCTCTAGATTGCAGCTGTGCTCACACCAGCTGCACCTGAGGTGGGGAGCACAGGTGGGCAGGCCGTCACCGAATCCTTACAACATACACTACGGACACTTCCTCCCTGATGGGGTCATGACCATCATAAAGGGGCTGGAGTTGTGCTCAACACAACTCTTGAAAATCTAGGCATGAGACAATCAGCCCTAGGTTCTCACCGTGTTTTGTTTTTTTTTAAAACAAGAATTGAAAGGTATATGTTAAAAATGATTTTAACTATAGGCTACTCATCCATAGCACCTTTAGTTTCATAGAAAGTAATTTTCCCTACCTAGCAACACTTAAAAGATACTGGAAAAAAGTTTGTAAACTCAGACCTGCCCAAAATAGGATAACTGCTATGGGCTCTTTTGTGAACAGGAATATAATCAACTCCTGTCAAGGGCATAGGTAATATTCTGGCCCTCTCTTAAGCCTCCTCTATAAAAACAGAGAATTGAAATTTGCACATTTTCCCACATGTCCCACACTAGACTGTGGACTTCTCAATAGGGTAGATAATGCATTTTATAGTCCCAGCTACCAGCACACTGGTACATGGTTGGTAATGACTGAGTGAATTAACAAAGGAATTAATATGAAAACAGAGCTCAAATAAGACAAAACCAAAACAGTTACCAACATTTGGGGAAATTGTTAGCATAGTCAATCATGAATAGTACCTACCACCTTTTCCTTTGTTTAACGATATCCTGGAGTCTCAAATGCCTTGCTGGGGCCTGCATAGAATCCAGAGAAGAGCTACAGGTCCTTGAAATGACAGTATCCACATGCATAGAAATTGTGGCAAAATCACCCCTCAAAGCTACCTAGATCAAGCCTACTCCCATGAGATCCCTGAGAAGACTGTGGATGTTCAAAGACCAGGACAGGATGTTCAAAGAACAGGACAGTGTGCCGGCTGCTGGCCAGTCCCTGCAGGAACGCATGGATGGGGCAGGCAGGTACAGACGTGAATTACAGCACACCCAGAACAATAGAAACAGGCTTCGAGCGAAAGAAATCCGGACAGAAGGCATTCTCCAGTGCGCACACCTACCTGTCTTAGCATTGCTCTAAACGCCAACGAGCGAAGCCTGGTAGTGAGGATCTCCCCAGCTTTCCCAAACGTGAAGCCCTGGTTGAGGCGGGGAGGAAAAGCTATTGTGCCTTTTTGATCATTAGTATTCTGACCAAAGCAGGTATATTCACATTGATTTTTACATTACTTACATATTAATCTGCTATTCAGGTAACACAAGTCTATGACCAAACACTAATTCGAAGTCCCAACTTCAAATTCATGTACTACCCGATCATTAGCATGCAGAAAGAATCCTAACACCAGAGACCTGACAAAAGTCCAGTTCTGGCTGTGAAAACATTCTAAATCTATTTCCTTTTCCAAACTTTCAAGGACAACATCTCAGTAAGAACAATACCATACATAATTACAACTCTCAGTGTGTTCCTGACACTTCAGGCAGTTGAAAGCAGAAGTAACATAACTCTGTGCAGGGATACATTGTGGCTCCTGCAGTGGAGAGGGGAGGGCAGAGGGAAGGAGGGCGCCTGTAGGAACAAGTTCCAAATGGGTTCACTGGCTCTCTGTCACAGCTCCACCTACTCTCAGAGTGGGGAACAATTAGGCTATTCTTTATCCCCAAGCATCCCTGCCAGAAAATTTCCCTTTCTAACCTATACCATGTTCCAACTGAAGAGCAACCCAGATGTCCACAGCTGGGCCTGCTTCCAGGGCCCCTGGGATGGGCGAGAACCTCCAGGCACACTGAGCGTTGGTGTAGGCATGGAGAGTGTGTTCTGGGGAGGACACATGAGGAGTCTTTATGAAGCCAGGAGGACGGGTGCTCAGAGCCTGGGGAGGTGTCAGCCCCAGGTGTCCGAGACTGGCCTGACGCCTCTGGTCTCCTCCTTCCCTGGCGGGCACATCGCTCAAGGACCGTGTGGGCACCACCGTCTTATGTGTCATCCCACTGTTGTCCCAGCCTCCAAAACACATTTATAAATCCAGCTCCACTCCCTAAATACACCGAGGCCTGGGGCTGGACTGCAGCCCTGAGCTGCTACTAGTGAGGCAACGATCTCTGAATAAAATGCTTGCCTTGCTTTTACCATCGGTTCAACGACGACAGAAGACAAGCACGCTGGACGGGGCTAGGAAAGCTCATTTTGCTGACATAATGGACTGTGTTAGAAAGGTCCACGTGGTGCTGAGGTACAGAGACAGAAGAAATGTACTAGGAGTCTAGGTTGAAGAGGACAAACAGAGCAGGGCTGACTAGTTCACTCTGGCCAGGGCCACAGTGTCTAAATCCAAGAGGACACATGTTTTTTCATAGAGTTCATCCATCGAGGAGGAAGAAATCAGAGAAGTTACTTCATATTGTACACAGAGTCACAACAGAAAAGAGAATACTGTTGTACTGACTTTTTTTTCTGGTTTATCATGAGTTTAACTGGAACCTATGCTCTCCAATGAATTCAAGTCTCTTTTTTTCCTTTGTAATCAATGTTTGCTGTGGGCAAACCTGGAATGTAATAGAATTTAGCACACAGGGAAGTCACAAATCCTTCCGCTTAAGGACACTGCTCTCTGAAAGAGCCTCACACACTACATTTGCAATTCATTTTTTTAAGCTTTTATTTATTTGTCAGAGAGAGAGACAGAGAGAGAGCACAAGCAGGGGGAGCAGCAAGCAGAGGGAGAAGCAGACTCCCGACTAAGCAGGGAGCCCTGTGCAGGATTCGATCCCAGGACCCCGGGATCATGACCTTAGCCGAAGGCAGATGCTTAACCATCTGAGCCACCCAGGCGTCCCTGCAATTCATTTCATTCTAAGATTTGGAAGCTCCATTAGGTTTTGATTAACTGATAATTACTGTGTATTAATAGGTAATGAAAATCTAGCTAATAGATAATTTATATTCTCTAACAGAATGTGGACTTGATGAGAAGATGAAATCATAGGTACCTACCTGAAGGAAGAAAGTAAAAAAGGAAATAATTCCCAGACCTAAAAAAAGCAATGAGAACATGTTGCATTTCTGCTGCTTCACTTCATCATCCCCTGGTCCAAAAACCTACAAAAGAACATTTAAAATGCCTACTTGGATTACATGATCCTCTTCACTCTTGCCATAAAAAAATGACTTGAGCGTCACAGTTGAAACACAAGGCTTTGAACGTGTGTGTGGGGGGGGTTATTGTAATATATCTACAACAAAAAATTTACCATTGTAACCATTTTTAAGTATCCAATGCAGTGGCATGAAGTTCATTCACAATGTGGTGCAACCTTCACCACTACCCACAGCCAGAACTTTCACATCGTTTCTGGTAAGTTCCTAAAAATATCCCCCACTGAAGTTAACAATTGGATAGTCTGAGTCTTCTAGGTCTCTGACTCCCCAGGCCTTGGAAGGATTGCTCAAGCAATGATGTACTTGCTATTGCTTTTTGAATACTTACTTCGAAGCAGACACTCTTAAACGCTTCACCTTAGAGTTATCTATATAATCTCCTTCCATCCTCAGCCATCCTGTGAGGTACGTTTATTTTAGAGATGAAGGAACTGAGGCACAAGGAGGGACAGCATCTAGCCCAAGTTTTGCACAGCTGGGAAGTGGCGGTCCAGCCTGTGCCGAGCACCTGGCCGCTCAGAGGCTGTGACTTGAGCCTGTCCTTCCTTCACCCGCCCCCCACCCCGCCCCCAGCCATGCTGTGAGCATGCATCTCGTCTCCACAGGTGGGAAGGGGATGACTGCCTGACCCCAGTTTCACCCCAATGAAGAGACATAATTAAAGGCCTCCATCAGTGATTTTGACTTATAATATCATTAATATCCTAACTTGGAATGGGTTGAAAGGCTACTTTTCTTTTGCCTCACAGCTTTCCTCAAAAGGGAATTTAAAACTTCGGCGTACTTTAATCTGAGGCTGCTTTACTCCAAAATGGACCCAGTGGTGAGGCTGGGATGAGAACGGATTTAATTCAAGCTGCTAAGCGATGTCTGCAAACTTACCGCTATCATTTCTGAGAATATGATGGAGAACGCCGGCTGCAGAGCCCCGTTAGCAATGGCGCACAAGGTGCCGACCACAAAGTATGGCCATTCCGTCTTATTCAATTTCAAGACCTTCAGAAAAGACACTGGCGGCACATTTTCTTCCTAGAGCACACACACACATGCACACAAATATACATGTATCAGGACCAACTGGTGATGACACAACAGTTAACCAGAGTGTGTAGACAAAGACAGCATTGCCCTCAAGGAACTTGCAGACAAGGTGCAGAGAAGGACCCGTCCACGTCCAACTCCTGAAGAGTGAGACATTCTGTTATAAAATCCTAACACTGGCAACTGATGACTCGGCGTAAGCTGAGGGAGAGTTGTTCACCTGAGAAGCAGTCTCCATGGTGTCATCGGCCCATCTCTGTTCCAGCTTCAGCAGAGGGAGGCGAGGTAGGACAAAATGCTCTGGGATTCAGGTCCCAACTCCACTCAGGGATGATGTTGGGGTCAAAGGAGACAATACCCATGAACAGATGGATAAAGGTCCTTACAAATGTGGGACACCATAAATAACCTGAGAACACGGGCCTGGTCTCCTCACCCCCAGAACCCCATCCAGTGCTGCCTTTTTCTGGGACATGGTCTTCACTCACAAAATCAACTCAATTATGCCCATTTTCTTTTATCACTGTTCCTTGGCAGGCTTCTCCTATTTCAAAGCTTAGCTCGTTTTGTGATTTTTTTTTTTCTTATGTATTTACATGCCTCCTTTTATAATATGAGTTTTGTTCTTAAAGGTGAAGCGTGTATGTCTTTATATCCCTAGAAACTATCCCAATACCTGGCACATACCAGATTCTCAGCAAATGTTAAACTCAATGTCTTCTCAAACATGAAGGATTTAAGTCACATAAACTACCTCTATAGTCAGAATATTCTCCTTTAGAATTAAACTAGATACAAAAAGTGCCTATGGAATCCCATAGCTTTACGGTCATTTACAGAGATCATGTTTGGGTCTCTATGAAACAGAGAACATACTGGTAGGTTCTTCTCAGCTCTCTTTTTTCAAGCCACCCATTTTCTTTGTATATTCTCCTCTTCTCTTTTCTTTGTATTTTCCTTGTATTTTCTTTTCTTATTTTTTATTTCTTTTCTTTCATTTCTTTTGTTTCTTTTCTTTCATTTTATTTTATTCCCTAGTTAGCGTTATCTTTAAGTCCCAGTCTCCAGCCTGATAAATGAGCGTTTTCCCCAGACTACTCTCTTCAACACACACAAACAGGTCTCCCCAGGCCCTCTCATCAGGCTTAATTCCTCCCTCTCCTTGGGCACGTTGTCAAACCCCCTCTGATGGTACTTGGGACAATCTTATTGATTGTGGCATTTTCTGCCTCCCCCTCTTCTCTGTGCAATTCTTCAAGAGAAGTGGTCCTCTCAAATGCCAGACTCTAAAGACTTAGCAGCATAGCTCTGAAGATAAACGAGAAAATAAAAAGTGGATACTTCCATGGCCAAAAGGGGAGTAGGTTGGAATTCTTTATCTTAAGATAAAGTAACTTCACAATAGTGTAATTGTTACTCTTCTTTCCATAAATATACCAAGATTAAGACCTCTAAGAGAGCCCTTGTAATTTCTGCAGTAAATAATATTGCGGGCAGAGAAAAACAGAAGCAATCAACTCTCAGCAGGATTAGTTTCTTCAGGCCAACACAGGAGTAAAAATAAACCACATTTATCAAGTAACATCCAAATGTATTTTCAATTTCTTGAAATAAGAAAATACCTTTTCTTAGAATGGATTCCCTCACGATGATAAAAGTTTCTATTAACTTGAATTAATGATACCACAAGTCTTCAGATGGAAAGTGTTAAAGAACATACAATTTTGCTATTTTTGGACATTCTGCCCTTCTTCTTAGTAAGAGAATTCCAATCTAATTCAGAGTGGCAATGCGTAGAGTAAAAAGATTAGATTTTTTTTACCTTCCCTTGTAGCTAGGTATGGCCATGGGATTAAGTTATGGCCAGTGACATGTAAGTAAAAGTATTGTCTGGAACTTCTGGAACATCTTTGTTTCTTCCTGCTGCTTGGACTGTGGATGTTATGGCTGGAGCTTCAGGAGCCCTTTTAGATCCTTGAGGATGGAGGTCACAAGCAAGCATAGTGAAGACAGAATGAAAGGAGCCTGAATCCAAGGGAACTGTGGAGACACCACCACGCCAGCCTTGGGGTTCTTACCACTAAGGCTTTCTTAGGTGAAAGAGAAATGAAAACTCTTAATCTGTTTAAACTGATGTTATTCTGGCTTTTCAGCATAGACCATCAGAGGTAATACTTCCTAACAGAATGCAAATATCAGGGCCTTTTACTGTAGCTTTATCTCTGGATCTCAAAGATGAATGGCATGTCTACCTTTAAGCATCTAAACACAAAGACTATGTTTCTGGATCTATTCCTCCCCCACCCCCGGAAATCCACTTTTAATTGGAATTGATTTTAATTCATTGTCAACTGCATTTAAAAGTTGCAATTTCCTTTTTTCCAGGAAGGGTATCATTCAGAGTAGGAATCGTCTGTGTCTGCAATATATTTGCAAATGTAGGAATTTCAACAGCAAAACTTTACCATAAAAGATTTAATTTAAGTGAAAAACAACTTACGAGTTCTTTGGTTTCCACATCAAGGCCATTCTGATACTTCCGTGAATTCCTAAGGCTTTTATGAGTAGAATTCCTAAATATGCGAGATTTCCAGCCACTTGGAGCCGTATCCCCCGCAGCCTTTTCATTATTTAGTTCAAGGTCAAATTCTCCTGAGTGGATCTGGTTTCCTGATGTCTGAAAGAAGAAAATGTTAAGTTGTGCACGTGTGTGTCTCCAGATGGATATAACCTCCAAGTTTAGACCCATAAAGCCATTTTGAATATCACATGTGCCACGGCTTGTCTTGTCGATTCCCTAACAGCTTCTCAATCAAGATCATCTCGAACACTGTAAAGAAGTGTTTCAACACAGAAAAGCTGTGTTAAAGGTTAAAAAGGACAAAAAGGTTAAATTTCATTTGAACCATATAAAAATTGGAGAATAAAAGTAGTTCCTAAAAATTAAAAGGCAAATTTTCCATCATCTAGCAGGTACATAGGAATTTTCTCTGCACTTGGGAATGCAGGAAACAAGTCATGACCACCACCAGAGGGAAGAAGAATAAATAGAGGTATTACTGAGGGCTCATTTTTAAAGCTACAACCAAGGAAAAGCTGGTCACTCACCATGGGAGGCAATTAAACTGCTTTCCTTGACTGGCCGAGTGCATTCATTTTCTTCCTTGTATCCCGCTCAGACTCACCTCACCCCAGGTGACCCCCTCCTGCAGGCTAAGCCTCATTGCCTGCATTGGGATCAATTCTCTCCTTAAAGAGGCCAGGGGAAGGGTAATTTTCCAACCTCTGGCTTAATGCCTGGTGAGGAACATCAAGCCAATGATGCTGGAGTCTAACTTTGAGTCTAAACCTCTTAATGGTTTATCCAGGACCTGAGTTACTGTAGTATTGTCATGTTTTTGCTCCTCTTCTTCAGGTCCTGTCCCCAAACCCAATCCTATGACAAGTGCCCACTGCACCTACAGCGGCCTCTCCAGAGCTCTGTGTATTATCCAATCCTAGCTTTTCAGCTGTCCTTTCAATACCCGACAAAACATCTCTCATGTGCCTTGAACCACATTGCAGTGATATGTTCTGGGGGGTGGACTTCCCTGCTTGCTTCTCACTGGAACTGTTTCATACCATCTCCCAACCCAACCCAACCTAAAGCCTTAGTCTTCTAACTGATCCCTGCATCCTCACTTCCATCCATTCCCACACCGCTACCAGATTCATTTTCCTAAAGGACAGTTCTGCTCAAATCACATCCCAGCTCAAAAAATCTTCCACAGGTCCCCACCGCATGCTCAAGCCTGGCTCCCCCAAATTCTAGCTCATGGCAAGTCAAACTGGACTACGTTTTTGAACACCTTTTCTTCTCCTCCTTGTCATCTCCATGCTATCAAAGGGTGTCTCAACGGACAGTTCTCCCAGTAAGCCCGCTATGAGTTTAGCCTTCTGTGACCAAATGAACAATCCCTTTCTCTCTCCCATGATATTTTTTTCTGTGCCTTACCTAAAGCCCTCACTTGGTGGGTGCTGAGGGCACTGAGCTCCAAAGTCAAGATGGCCACTTTAACAGGTGATGAAAAGTATTTATTTAAAACCAATAACCCTTATTTCTTACACCTGAATATACCTCAGCAGCTGGTTCAAATATTTAATTATAAAAAGTAAAACAAATGTTGAAAGAAAATATGGGTGAATATCCTAAGAACAGCTCCACATCCTGAACACATGAAGGGAAAAAACGATAATATAATTACATACGATTTTAAAGCTTTTTTTATGGTAGCCAAACAAACTGCAAAGCAAAATTAAAAGAACAAAGCAGGGGGGCACCAGGGTGGCTCAGTTAAGCGTCTGACTCTTGATTTCTGCTCAGGTCATGATCTCAGGGTCGTGGGATAGAATTTGTGACAGGTTCCGCACTCAGTGGGGAGTCTGAGATTCTCCCTCTCCCTCTGCCCCTCACCCTCGTCGAGTGCGCGCATGTGTGTGCGCGTGCACAGGTGCTTTCTCTCTCCCCCTTCCCTCTTAAAAAAAAAAAGAGAGAAAAGCAGGAAAAATATCTCCAATACATGCAAGAGTATATTTCCTTTTTATGCAAGGAGTTCTTATAAGTCAATATCAGGAACAACCCAAGAGAAAAATGTCCTAAAATAGGAACAGATGCTTTAACAGAGGAAAAAATACAAATGGCCAATGAACACATGAAAAGATGGTCAATCTCATGAATAATGAAAGAAATCTGGAAATACTGTTTAGCTCTTTTAGGCTAGTAAAGATGAAAAATAAATACCAAGTGGCTGTTAGTGCCTATCAACAGGGGTTTGGATTATAAGAATCTCTCAAATTTCTAAGATAGTCATGTTTGAGGTTTTTTTTTTTAATGCTTGGATTTTTAAAAATAAGAATGCTTGACATTTATAATCAGGAAAAAATTAAAATACATTTGAAAGCAACAACCAAGAGCCACCAGTCTACCTAATGAAAAAGCAAGGACCTTTCTACTTGGAAACAAAACTGAGACAAGGTTTTTTGACTCTAGGTTGGTTGGTCTTTGGAACTGGAAGAAAAAGCAGCACATTGGCATGAGCATTTAGTGAACACCCAGGCTCCCTGTGGCTCTTTCCTCCAACTCTGCACCAGCACCAACAACCCAGAAGTGGGAAATGTGAGTGCCAAGGTGGAGAAGTTCAAGGGGACTAAGAATCATAGAATTTGCCAGAGCTGGTGGAAGCATGAGTGGTCATCTTGAGCTGAACAAGCGAGGACTTGCTGAAACCACGGCTTGGTTGGTGACAAGCCTCATCTATCACAGGACATCATTCAATCTTCAATTGTACGACTTAGGAAAGAAAGGCTATGGATTTCGAAATAGAAGGTCAGAGCTGTCCTTATCCCCCTTGGCGGCCTCCCAGCCTAAGTGCCCGTGGGAATGGAAGGTCATTCTTTACAGGGCATGGAAGCTGCCAGGCAGGAGAGAATATGGTTACCTCATGGAAGGATCGAACAGGTCTTTATAGGCAAAACCACGCAGCCGTAGGAACCATTAATAAAATGAAAACTAAAACTGAATTAAAGGAACATTATACTTATTTTTTTAAATGAGGGAAATGATAAAGACCCTGTGATGGCTAGGCCATATAGAAGCAATTAGTAAAAACACTATAATTACTTCCCTCCTCCCGGAAAACATTCTCTGGTAAATTGAAGCAAGAGTTACAAGATTTTCCATCGTTTCATGTGGTAGTTTCACTTTGGGGACTTTGAAAATTTCAGTAACTAATTATTTATCATGCATCTATTTTGTGTCGGATGCTTTTTTAAAAAAAAATAAGTTTATTAAAACATTTCACATACCATAAAATTAACCCTTTTAAAGTGTTTGTTTTTTTTTTAAAGCATATTCAGATGCTTATTTCTTCACCTTATAACAAGCTTGCATGGTAGATTTAGTGTTTTAAATGTGGACACTACGGCTTAGAGAAGTTACTTGTCAGAAAACAAAGCCAAGTTTTGACTCAACTTTTTTGGAACCACGTTTCCAAGGGGTAATATAAGTATTCCCTGCTTTTCTTGAAAGTTCACGTTATGCAGCTTCACTTTTACGAAAAACCTACATTAGTACCTATTTTCACTAACAAAAAGAAATCTGAAGAGGATTTTCGGTCTTATGAAAAAAAGGCGAAGAGTGAAAATAGCGTTCAGCCTTGGTTCGGCCGCCAGAGAGGGCCAAGCTCCTCCCAGACGACACTCAGCATCTCAGCACCTGGCGGCCAGAGCTTTGCGCTGTGTCTCTGAGCCTCTGTGCTTTATGTCGATTTGTTTTGTGTACCCGTTAGCAAAATCTGTCCTAAGGTATCAGAAAAGCCCAAGAGAGGTTATTTTTTGGGTCTGGGAATGCTCACAGTTTTTTTCCATGTAAAGTAATGGTAATTTCTTCTTTGCTTTACACCATTTTGGCTTATGAAAGGTTTTATAGGAGCATTCTACTTTTGGATAGCAGAGGAAACATATTTAGAATAGAGGAATAGGGGTGCCTGGTTGGCTCAGTTAAGTGTACGACCCTTGATTTCAGCTCAGGTCATGATCTCAGGGTCGTGAGATTGAGCCCCCATGGGGCTCTGCGCTCAGCAGGGAGTCTGCTGGAGATTCTCTGCCCCTTCCTTTGTCCCCCCCACACGCTCGTGCTTGCACATGCACACTTTCTCTCTCTCTCCCTCAAATAAATAAATAAAATTTTAGAGAAATACTGGAAATAAACCAAGTGTCCAACTTTAGAGAAATGACTAAGCAATTTATTACACATTAATATAATGGACTGCTGAGTACCCATTAAAATGTTACCATCTGGGGTGCCTGGGTGGCTCAGTCGTTAAGCGTCTGCCTTTGGCTCAGGTGATGATCTCAGGGTCCTGGGATCGAGCCCCACATCGGGCTCCCTGCTCAGCGGGAAGCCTGCTTCTCCCTCTCCCACTCCCCCTGCTTATGTTCCCTCTCTTGCTGTCTCTATCAAATAAATAAATAAATAAATCTTTTAGAAAATGAAATAAAATGTTAACATCTGGATGATATAGCTGAAATGTTAAGAAAAAAACAAAATACCCATGTACATAATAGTTACATTTATAGATATATATACATTTGCTTTGATATAAGAATCATGTTTATAGAAAAATATTTCTAGGTTATTCTGTAAAGTTGCACAAGCATTATACAATAGTAATACAAACCAATAATTATCAATAGTACCTGTTTTAGGAACTAGAGTGAATGATTTTTTTAAAAAGACCACACTATTCACTTCCTAAAGTCATGACTCTTGTTGCTGGTTTTGTTAGGATCATCTAAGAAGCGTTTTAAAATCACACAGGACCTCCTCCAACTGCTGGAGATCCTGGCATTGCCCTCTTCCTCCTGCCACTTCTCTGATGGTCCTTAATCTCATGGTGGAAAGGACCTGCTAGCTTGAACACATTCCTCGGGGCAATTAAGGATCTCTGTCCTGAGGAATAAATTCGAAATGTTTTTGACGTCTTCCTTTACTTCCCTCCTCCCTCACTTTTCTCTCTTTCAGGATTCTTTGGCTGATTCTGAATTCAAGTCTCAGATGCACATTTTTGGTATCTTCCTGAAGTTTTCTATTTCTCAGCATGGCATTAGCTGACTGATGTTTTAATAATATAAAGAACACTCTACTGAGAAGCCGAAAACAAAATCCTGGGGCGCACATACCTGCATGTTAACAAGCCTGAAGTACACGCCTTCCTTCTTCATCAGCTCCCGGTGGCTTCCTTGCTCCACAATGACACCATCCTCAAACCCGGCGATTACGTCTGCGTTTCGGATAGTGGACAGTCGATGGGCTATCACAATGGTGGTCCGGCCTTCTCTGGCCTGAAGGGGAGGACGGACGAGACGCAGCAGGGTTACAAGGTGCATGCACGGGTCAGCACGTGGATGCACGTGTTTGCAGCTGATGAGAGCAGCTTCCCCTGTGGGACGGGGACCCTCATCTATGGAAGGCTAAGGTGAGGCTTGAGTTTTGGACCAGAAAGGAGGCCAACCTCTCCAGTACGAGGATGGATAATTTGGGAGGCTCACGGTGGTGGAGGCTTACCCAAGAAAACCAAGAGAAGGTCTGACCCTTCTCTAGTGTTTTCATACTTGTCTGAGGAGCCTTCCTTGCCGGTTATATGGCAGGTTAGAGCTTCAGCAGTGACCTGTTAGCAGAATTGTTGTCAAGTGCAGCCTTCTCCGGGGCACTCCTGTAGGGTTACTTTGGAGGAGCCTGATTTCAGCTGTAATTCTGATGGGCTGCACGCAGGCAGTTCAGATGAAAATGTACTTGGGGATCAGGATGGTTTAAATAATAGTTCAGGGACCATCTGCATCACTTATCTCTGGAGTGGGGCCAATACGTTTGTTTTTTAACAAGTGCCCCAGGTGAGTTTTATGCCTGCTAAAATCTACAAATCACTCCGTTAAGTAGTTCTGTGAACTCACATGTTAGCTTGGTGGGTTTATCAATGGGCATTTAAACCCTGGAAAATGCTCATCAAATTATTCATATCATTAATAAAGGTTATTCTTTTTGATTCTCAATGGCTCTCTTAGGCTATAGCTTCTTAAGAGCACTCCTATTCCAAGGCAATAAAACAATGTCATTAGGATGGTTATTAGAGGAGAGCTTAATTCACCTAAGTAGTTAAAAATGCAAATTAAAAATGACAGCTAGGATTCATAATAGCCAAAAAGTGGGAACAATCCACATGTTCATCAGTTAATCAAGGGATTAAACAAAATGAAGTACATCCATGCAATGGAGTAAAAAGGAATGACATTCTCATGTATGCTTGAATATGGATGGACTTTGAAAACATAACACTAAATGAAAGAAACCGGTTACAGAACACCATGCATTGTATGATTCCATTTATATGAAATTTCCAAAATAGGCAAACCCATAGAGACAGAAAGTAGATTAGTGATTGTCAAGGGCTGGGATGAGCATGGAATGGGGAGTGACCTGATAATGGGTACAAGGTTTCCTTTGGGAATGATGAAAATCTTCTGCAATTAGACAGCAGTAATTGTTGCAAAATCTTGTGAATAAACTAAAAATCAGTGAATTGTACA
Source organism: Phoca vitulina (assembly GCF_004348235.1). NCBI lineage: Eukaryota > Metazoa > Chordata > Mammalia > Carnivora > Phocidae > Phoca > Phoca vitulina. Next base: position 68,148,719 of record NW_022589707.1, on the reverse strand, counting down.
TTTCAAAAGGGTGAACTTCACAGTATATGAATTATATCCCAATTTTTTTTTTAACAAAGAGCAGCCATGAAATTTCTGAGAAAGAAGTTAGCGAGAGGGGAAAACCTCCAACAGATATTATGCATAAAATGCTACTTAAAATAGGAATTACAATAGTAAAATCCAGGGGAAGCTATCAATGAATAGGCAACTTGATCAATAAACTAAAATAGAGAGTCCAGAAATAGACATAAAACATTTAAGAATTAGTATATGATAAATACGGCATTGTCTACCAGTAGGGGAAAGGGTAGATTGTACAATAAGTGGTATAGAACCAACTGCGTAGCCACTTGGAAAAAAATAATGTGGTCTTTCTCTGTCAGTCCTTACACTAACATTACCATCATCAACTGTGTTTGAATAAGTATAAAAGAGTTAAACCACAGAAAAAGACAGAGACTAGAGCATTGCTCTATTGGATAACATTTCAGACTTTCAATTTTTAATACCCAGGCCCCAAGGAAGCATTCATAAATACCCACCGATGTGAAAGCTGCATGGCTTGGTCCATGTATGGTAAGGCACGTAGGAAATAATTTGATCATTCTAATCATACTCGTGATACTAATAGTGATGAGTAAATTGTTAACAGTGACTATATTAACATTATGATAATCATAGGTTGATACTATGTCAACATTAAAAAAAAGCCCAGAGGAATTACAGTTAGACTTGTGAGTAAATGACTGGTGTGTGTGCAGGAGAAACAAAGGATGTATTGGTGAATTTAAAAGTTAGCAACTGTCACCCTTGACCAAGAAATTCTGGCAAGAGTAGATATTTGAAACGAAGAGGTTTTTTTTTGTTTTTTTGTTTTTTTCAGAACTCTCCAATGTTCCAATGATGAAAAAATATTGGCAAATAAATATCCTAGATTCAAGGACACCAACTGTTAAGAAATGTGGATCTTCTGCAAATGTTGGATGTGCAGGGATAAAAGGCAGGTTCAAACAAAGGGAGTACTAATCCATTAGCCTTTCTGGAACCTCTGAGGGAAAGGGGCAGGGGGGAGTATAAAATGAAACCTTTGGAATCATTTGATAAAATTACATGGAGGCTAGTTTTATTTTTCTCTTGCCCCCCCCAGTATGGTAACACTGTGAGTAGGAGAGTCATGTAGGTATGAGACTTTTTGATTATTGACTTTCTTTTAAAAATAAAAATAACAAATCTGCATTTGTATTTTTTAAGATCTTATATGGAAAAACCTATTGTTTGTTTTGGTAAATATTTGCTATCTATTGAGTCAACAGCTGATATGGTCCTTAAAAATTCTTTTTTATGTAGACATGTATTATTTCAATGAGCTGGACCATGGTAATCAATTCAGTAAATATTTATTTAGAATCTACTACGTGCTAGGCACTGATGAAGTGTTAAAAAGATATAAACACAGGGGCACCTGGCTGGCTCAGTTGGTAGAGCACCTGACCCTTGATCTCAGGGTCCTGAGTTGAAGCCCCATGTTGGGCATAGAGCTTACTTAAAAAAAAGATATAAACATGAACCATTTATTAATTCTGCCTCTTAGAGGATTTATTCTTTCTAGGAGAGAGGAGGCACATAAGTAAATAAATAACTACGACAAGTTGGTGTCACACGTGAGGTATTGATACATGTATGAAGGATACACAGAAGAAAAATATTCTTCTTACAGGATAGGTAATCAGGGAAGAGCAATAGATGTAATAGCGCCATATCCTTATGCCTCTCAGAGGAGAAATAATAACTTACATAATTCAACTTATCATTGTTAAAATATAGTTTGTACCTTAGAATGACTGGCCCAAGTGACTGACTAGTATCATTGAGGGAAGTGCAATAATGAAGGATTTCCCTTTTAAAGATATGATTTATTGTCTGCAAAATAGATCAGCTTAGTTATCTTGCAAAGTATGGAGTCGATTAGGTAGATTATAAAGTAGTCATAGCAACCATGGTACATTAAACATGGCCACAAACACTCCCATCCAGAGGTGGAGTCTATTTCTCCAACTCCTCAGATCTGGGCAGGTCCTGTGACTTTTTTGATCAAAAAAATGTGAAGGAATTGACACTTGGCAATTTCCAGAACCTGGGCTTCAAGAGGCCTTATATTTGTGAGTTTGCTACCTTGAAATCACAGTAAAAGGAAGCTTGTCTAATCTACTGGAAGATGAGAAGCCTCATGGGCAGAACTGAGCTTCCTCAGGCAACAGCCATTACCAACTGCCGGGCCCAAGAGTGAGGCCATCCTGAACGTTCCAGCCCAGCGGACCCTGAGCTGAAAGTAGCTGCCTAAGGGAGACTAGGCAAACCAACAGAGGAACAACACCAGCCGTCTCACCAAGTTTTGACTTAAAGCAGCTGATGCAGAAATCTTGTTAGTGAAGACTGGAAGAAAAGTAAGGACATTGCTACTGGTGCCTGGAAAGAGGGTTGCCTGCATTATATAACCTTGGAATAGTGGGAAAAAAATGTGTCCTGCAGTCACTTGAAAGAAAAGGTATTTAATCTACTGAACTTGTACATCAGGCTAAGAAGATTCCAGAGATCTCGAAATAGAATGTTTAAAGTGCCAATGGGATTCCACTGGCTCTATGTTTCAAAGTACGGGAAGAGAATGGTGAGCTTAAGAAGGAGCTATTTGGCTTGCAAGGTGAATCTAGAGGAAACACAGAAGACCCACTACCTGCTTGGTTGGGGAATGAACTGTCAGTCATCCAGTGAAGTGAAGCCAAAGATTAAATCAGTGTGTGAGTAGAAGACTTTTTGGTTAAAATCTCTGAGACATTTAAGGCAGATTCTCGTAGACACCCACAACTACATAAAAGGGCTTTGGAGACTCTTAAGTAAGGGTTTTCTCATGGGAGCTTGACATGTGGCCCAAAGTAGAGAGAGGTTCATTTTGGAAAAAACTTAGAGATGTAGCTTTTGGGGCTTGAGTGAGCCATGGTCGGATTCCATACAAACTCACAGTCTTTAAGAATATCTACCACCTTGAACTGAAAGAGACTGAGAAAATTCAAAATGTAAAGAGGCCTGCAGGTCCCAAATTTCTATGGACAGAAAGCATGCCGAGAAAGCTACTCAGCTGCAGACACAGGCCATTTCTTATTGCAAAGGAAAGACCTCCCAGAGAGAGGATCTAAGGGCCCAGGGGGTGGAGCCCAAACCCAAGCAGACCACTCCACTGTTGGAGGTGGTACTGGGCCTTAATCAAGGAATGTTCCCTTTCCCTGGAGCAGTGGGGTAACTGGCTACATGCACCTGACTGCACTTCAGAATTGCTCTGGACCAGTAACTGCTATGTGCTTCCTGTTCTAATTTTTGAATGGGAGTGACTATTATTATCCTGTTCTTGCATCAACATTGCATGTTGGGGGTGTGTGTGGAAGACAACTTGTCTTTTGAGTTCACAGATCTCTGGACCAAGATGAGCATAACATGAAGAATCAATCCATATCTGGACCTCATACAGATCTTCAGGTATTGGACTTTGAACCTGATGTCATAGCTGCATGAAAATTTTGAGGGTATTGAGAAGAGGTGAATTTATCTTGCACATGGGAGAAGGGTGAGTAATTGTGGGAGAGAGTGTGTTGTGGAAGGTTAAATATGGTCACAGACACTTTACAGCTCACCCATCAAGAGGTGGACTCTGTCTCCTCACTCCTTCAGTCTGGGCTGCCTTGTGGCTTGCTGGGACCAACAGAATGTGATGAAAGTGACACTGTGTGAGTTCTGGAGTCTAAGCCTCTAGATGTCTTCTAGCTTCTGCCTCTGGGACAAAGTCCTGAGAAGGCCATGGAAGGCAGCCACACTAGCCTACTGTATGAGTTTGAGTATGAGAATCCACATGGGATGCCCAGTCAACAGTCAGCATGGGAGTAAGGCCATCTTGGACTATTTTAGCTAAGTCAGCCCTCCAGGTAAAAGCATCCATATGCTCAGGTGAAAACAGCAGAAGATCCACCCAGCCAATCCACAGAATTATTGTTTCAAATCCGAATTTGGGATGGTTTGTTATGCAGCAATAGGTAACCAATTCTGCAATTAGTACAATTAATAATCATGGTAATGGCAGTCACCATAATAATAGCATCAGTGTTCCCCAATGTGCAAGGCATGTGCTAATAACTTTACATGTAGTACTCATTTAATCTTTTCAACCATCCTATGACATTATTTCTCCCCCTCTCCCCAGTTACTTATGCAGGATCTCAGGCTTAGAGAGAGGTTAATTTGCCCAAGATCGTGCAGCTAGAAAGGGACAGAGCCAGGACTCTAGCCTCAGGCTGTCTAGCACCAAAGCCTGTGCTCTTAACCCCTCTCCAAGCTGCTGATGGCTTTTCTTAGAAATTAAAAAAAAAATTATGGGTGATTCATCAGCTATTTTTATTTTTAAAACCTAAAAGTTTATCAACTGGGGAGTGGGTCATAATCCTAGAGAACCCCAATTGCTAAAATTGAATGAAGTAACTTGTCTAAGTATGAATTAAAACTTGCAAGACTACAATTTTTCTGATAGGATCCATATCACAAAAAATAACATGTCCAATAATTCTGTTCTTTTAGCATATAAAGGGCTAATATATTGAATATTTGTATCCTAGAAAGTATTGGGACCTAGGTTTTAGGGACCTAAATGGGACCTGAATGGGCCTTCCCCCCATTAATATCTTTCTTATCCTACCTGACATCTCCTAAAAAAGTCTATGTCAACACACAAATCCCCATTTAAGTTAGTTTTTATGTTTTAATTTATGCATTTAATAAAATAATTTCCTGCTTTAAGTCATGCCTGATTAACCAACCAAATGCCAGTTTCCTGTGTATATATTTTGGTTCCTTAATATTGAGACTTAACATACATGAAAGCAATATGATTCGGTGCAAGAATTTGTGAGTAATAACTATCATCTCATTAATCATTATTAGATTAGATTATATAAAATAAGCCAAAATGTTCATCTGATGAACCGTGAAGCATTGATTAACTACAGTTTATAGCACAGAGTGTTTACTTAGAATTCAGGTGTAAGTTTTCCTGAAAAAATAAGATTCAGACAGCTTATCCCTAAAATTGCAAGAGGTAGTTTGGATAGAAGCCGTGAAGTCACTGGCACACTTGATTACTAAGCTTTCTGAAACCAAATACATGTGTGATATTTCTGTTTTTGAGGCCCATTGATCCGGTGTCTCTGACTCTGGTTATTATCCTGGGTCGTTAGTACAGATGACATCAGCAGTGACCGCAAGAGTGTCCCAACATAAGGTTCTTCCTGTGAAGCTTCAGCTTTGAAAACCAACAGTGAGAGATTCAGAAATACCAGAGTTGGGCATGTGAGCTCACATCCTTAAAATGTGTCACTTATTGGGGCGCCTGGGTGGCTCAGTCGTTAAGCGTCTGCCTTCGGCTCAGGTCATGATCCCAGGGTCCTGGGATCGAGCCCCGCATTGGGCTCCCTGCTCGGCGGGAAGCCCGCTTCTCCCACTCTCACTCCCCCTGCTTGTGTTCCCTCCTGCTGTCTCTCTCTCTGTCAAATAAATAAAAATCTTAAAAAAAAAAAAAAAAATGTGTCACTTATTTACGTGCTTAGACAAACACACAAAGTGAACTTTACTTCCTTTTTCCTTCCTTTCGCCTTCATGAATACAGATAATGGTACTGCCTACCTACAGAATAAGGCAAGTATTTTGAGCTGTTTTTCCATTGGACCGGTGTCTAGGTAACCAGATTTTTCTTTGGACATTTTAACATGACTTTTTTTTTTTTTTAACATGACTACTTTTGATCAAAGCAATAGCCTCTGAGCAAGAAGTAAACGGCGCTAAGTGGCTCACTGCATATGCCTGATTTGACCCCGTGCACTTTCATCAGAGCAAGCTGGTTAACGGGCCATCTACCTCTCTTTGCCTCGTGACCTGACAGAAAAGGGAAATCAATAAAGCCCCAGGAGAGAGCTTCACTTGCTCTCGTGTTTATGTTCTTCAATCTAGAGGCACAAAGCCTCAGCAAGAGTTTCCAATAAAGCTTCAGCGTGCTGGTCCTTCAGGTGTTTCGGGCTGACTGACCTTATCCAGGGCCGCCTGTACCTCTGCTTCGCTTCCAGTGTCCAGGGCTGACGTGGCCTCGTCCAGCAGGAGGATCCTGGGGTTGCGAACCAGGGCCCGAGCGATGGCGATTCTCTGCTTCTGTCCGCCACTCAGCTGGGCCCCTCTGTCTCCAACCAGGGTGTCGAATTTCTACAACACAGAAAACATGGAGGAACGCTTGATATAGTTTAAACAGAAAAGGCTCTGGAGTCTAGAAGTTCATGAAGATGACGTGGAGCTTCATTTTGACTATGGTAATGAGTCCTAAATTATAATAAAATCAATGAATACTGAATTCTAAAAAACTACTACCATATACTCTGCATAAAATTTTATAGGACTCCTGTACCAGGCCGAACTCCTTACAACTCCAACTGAATAATGCAAGGGACTTTGCCTAAGGAAAGTTGAACAATCTTGCATCTCAAACATTCTTAGCTGAAACGTTGAAGAAAGAACTCGCTCGCATGAAGTCAAATTCAAATTCCAAGGGCAACTACATTAACAGAGCCTTTACCTGTGGTAGTTTCATGATAAAGTCATAGGCATTGGCCTCTTTGACAGCTTTCTCTATCTCATCCATGGTGACGTCTTCACGGCCATAACGAATATTTTCAGCAATTGTGGTAGAAAATAACACTGGCTCCTGACTCACCACTCCAATGATTTCCCTGAGATACCTTACATTAAAGGTCCTAATATCCTGCCCATCAATGTTAATCTGAAAGAAAGAAATATTTCCATTAAATATTTTAAACCATCTGACATCTAAAGCATTAAGACTCTTTAATTTGATACAAAAAGTCTTAGCTAACATTTAGCTTATTAACTTATTTAACTTATTTTTGTGGCTACAAATGGTTAGAAATGAGAATTAGAAACAAACAGCAATGAGCAAGAATAGAAATGAAAAGCATATTTATTATCTTACACATACAGTTTTTTCATGGTTGGATTATTCTCCATAAATGATACTAGGTTATATATTTTTGGCATACTATTATTTTTTCCTTATCACTATTTAAATTTGAATAAAAATGTCCATTTACCTACATAGTCTACATATCATTTTGATGGCACTATGATGTTTTACTAGATATAATATACCATAATTTATTTTAGCATTTCCCACCTGCTAGATATTTGACTTCTTTCAAGGAACTTGAAAGACAATCATTGTAGAAGTAGAGAGTTATCAGGTTGAAGAGTATGATTTCTTTTTATTTCTCTGATAACAATTTCTTACCTGTACAATGACAGGTGTATGTTGGGTATTTATTATTTGCTGGATAAAGGTTGAATAAACAACACTCTAAAAAGAGTTTAGTAATTTATAGTGTCAGCAAAAATAAATAAATGTATCTGCTTTTTGGCAATTTACTAGGTCTGGGTCTCATAATTTTAATTTGTTTTTTTCTAATTAATAAGTGCAAACTGGTACCTTATATTTGCTTTGTTTTGTAAATATTTAAAGATTTTATTTATTTATTTGAGAGAGAAAGAATGAGACAGAGAGAGAGCATGAGAGGCGGAGAGTGTCAGAGGGAGAAGCAGACTCCCCGCTGAGCAGGGGGCCCGACGCGGGACTCGATCCTGGGACTCCAGGATCATGACCTGAGCCAAAGGCAGTCACTTAACCAACTGAGCCACCCAGGCGCCCCTGTTTTGTAAATATTTATAAATGAGGCTGAACATTTCTTGAAAATTTTTACAGATGCACTTTTTTTTAAAGATTTTATTTATTTGACAGAGAGAGACACAGCGAGAGAGGGAACACAAGCAGGGGGAGTAGGAGAGGGAGAAGCAGGCTTCCCGCCGAGCAGGGAGCCCGATGAGGGGCTCGATCCTAGGACCCTGGGATCTTGACCTGAGCTGAAGGCAGACGCTTAACGACTGAGCCACCCAGGCGCCCCCTACAGAAGCATATTTATTCTCAAAAGATTTTCATGTTCATATCCTATTATAGATTCATATTAATTTCTCAAATATTAAATATAATAGTTTTTCCATATATATCATAAATCATATTTCTATTTATTGCTTTCTTTTATTTAGCTTTACTATGTTTAATTAAAGAGGAGTTCAAGGAAAAATTAAATAAATGAACTGTACCACTGAACATTTCTTTTAATATTTTAGTAAGAAAATTGCTAAATCATGATGCGAACAGTGAATATCTCTGAGTTATAGAATTTCTAAAGACTTTTTCCCTGTTGACATGTATATTTAAAAAATATGTATTACTCCAATAATTATTTTATTTTTTCAGTTTTTTAATTTTTCATAATTTCATAATTTTAATTTTTTTAACTGGACTCTATGCCCAATGTGGGGCTTGAACACATGACCCCAAAATCAAGAGTCGCACGTTCCACTGGCTGAGTCAGCCAGGCACTCCTACTCCAATAATAATTTTAAAAATAAGATATTTTCAAAGGCATATTCTTAAAGGTTAGTATTTTACTAGGGTCTTTTTTAAAAATAAAAATGTTTACACTTGAACCAACCTACAGTTTGCTTTAATAAGTGGGGATAGGATTGTGTTCCCCCCAATAATATCAGATTTTTCCAAAATGTGTATTTTATGAAGTTAATTAAATAAATAATTCATGTACCCTAGAACTCTGTGTTCATTCCTGTAATCTCTGTTCTATCTCAATGCCTTTTAGTGTTGTTTGTTTTTCTTTGAAACTTGTAATCATCTTCTGTTTTCATAATTGTTGAATTGTAATATATTTTAGTATCAGGTAAACTCAGTGTCCTGAAGTTGGTACAACTGAGGAAATCTGAATATATACTGTGGGCTGGTATTGTATTAAAATTAAATTTACTGATTCTGATCATTATTTTGTGGTTATGTAAGAGAATATCCTTCTTAGAAAATATATTCTGCAGTATGTAAGGGTCAAGGGACATGATGTCCCTAACTTAGTCTCAAAGGTTCAGGAAAAAAATATGCCTTTGTGTGTGTGTATGTGTGTGTGTGTACATGTGTGCATGTGTGTTTATTATATATATGGAGAGAGAGAGAGAAGACAATAAAGTAAATGGGTCAAAATATAAACAATTAGTAAATCTGGGTGAAGACTATATGTGTTTCCTGCTTGCAACTTTTAAGTTTCAATCTATAAGAAAGTTTTTTAAAAAATTTTATTTATTTATTTTTAGGTAGACTACATGCCAAGCGTGGAGCCCAATGTGGAGCTCGATCTCACTACCCTGAGATCAACACCTGAGCTGAGATCAAGAGTCAGATGCTTAACCGACTGAGCCACCCAGGCACCTCATGAGAAAATTCTTAAAAGGAAAAAAATATAGCCTGGGCTATTAATGTCTCGCAAGTCCCCGGAAGTTTTTTAAGAGACTATCCCACTTTCCCCTTCAGATTTTCTAACATTTAAGAAAACTCAACTGTCTTTGATGAATTTAATTACTGTCCTGAGATTTCTTGTGACCTTGATTATCAGGTTCTCAAAAATTGCTATGTGGAATATTTTCGACCAAGCCCAATAATTTCTTGAAAATAACAGTCTCAGTGGTCTGGATGACTGTTTTCCAGTTGAGTTAGTGAGTTATGAAATGCTTAGTTAGAACAGAAGAGAGTGTTGTCTAGCCTCTTTGGCTTTTATCATCTTGAATATTTTTTAAACCCGTCCAAGTGTTTGAATACATTATCTAGATGCATTGCAATTCTATAGCCTTTTTACCAAAATTGGATTCCCATGCAAATTTGCTACTGAAAAAACAATTTCGAAGGGCTAATGGGTACCCAGCTGGCCACTTTGAGAACTTGGTTCTTCCCACTTACCCTACCCTCGTCAGGGTCATAGAGCCTCTGCATCAGCTGCACTGTCGTGCTCTTCCCACAGCCGCTGTTCCCAACCAGCGCCACCGTCTGCCCACTCTCGACCTTCAGGCTGAGGCCCTTCAAGATCTGTGAGGGAAAGGAGAGAGGAAGGACACACTTCACAGCAAAAGCCTAAAAGGGGACTAATTTGATTCAGTTTCAATTGTGAAAAAAGTATCACATAAGGGAATAAAACCCCAAAAGGAAAAAGCATATAAATATCAAAACAGTAGCAACTTTAGGTTCTTTATGATGGTTAAACAATCAATCTGAGTTAGGAATTCTTATAAATATCACTTACAGTACCTTGATATTAGCTCGAGCTGGATAAGAAAAGTGAACATCCCTGAACTCCAAATTCCCTTGGATGCTGTCAGGTTTGTGTCCTCTCTCTGAAAAACTGTCAATTTTAGGATTCTAAATAAAACAAAATTCAATGACTATTCCATCATAGAACAAACAACTGCACTTTTAAGGAATATGATTTAGCAAATTCCAAAAAGAGGACTTGGAATGGCACAACTTTCTTCCCATGAGACAGAACCTACTTGTAGATTTGTGTGTGTGTGTGTGTGTGTGTGTGTGTGTGTAAGGAAATATTCCTTTGCAGAAAACAGATGTTTTCTGAAAAGTACATAGGAATATATTAATTTCGTTTCTTACAATATCTCCCTTTAAGTTTTTGGCATATCCCCATACATTTTCTAAATGGTCGGATATGCATGCTTCTACAAGTGTGATAACAAGACATATTAGAATTGATATAGCCAGGTATTTCAGCATTTAGTGAAAATTAGTATTCCTAAACAGCAAATGAAATGGATTTGGGTTGTGAAGACTGAACAATTGGCTAGGGCCAAGTTATTTAGGAGCAATGGAAACTGTAAATATATTCAGAGGCTGAGCAATTTTCTCCTGACTTAGGTCAATGAAACAGGAGGATCTGCTTGGATTACATGACCACATTTCAGGTACCTACTTTGCATTTTATCTGTGTAAATGCAGTGACATGCTTCAACATGTGAAAACTATATTCTTTATTTCACTGCATTCATTCAGTGTGGTTGACTCAAAGTCATATGAATCATGCAGTGATTTTTTTCTTCGAAGGGGGCAACGTGCAGCAAAATATACTGTCAATATGGGTCCCACAAATAATTTTTCCACCTACTCGTTCTGTCTATAGAAATCATAATATTCCTAGCCTCACTACAACATGGAAGAGCAAAGGAGAAAAACTCAGAAGAGCAAACATCTTTGCTCTGCACTCTAATAATAACACAATGGTGCAGATGTACTTTTCCAAAATGAGATCAGGTTATTATATTATTTCAAGATGAACTTTTAGAAATATTAATAAGAGGCACTTTGTTTCACTCATTACTACGAAGAGGTCCCTTATTTTCACATTATTAATTTTCACATGATTTTTAACCTAAAGCCAGAGTTAAGTATGCAAGCCTCAAAGAATTTTTTGACATGGCAATAATAAATGACTCACACTATCAATGATGTTGAAGATCGCATAGGCTGCTCCTCTTGCATTCGCAAAAGCATCAATGCATGGAGCAGCTTGTCCAACACTGAAGGCTCCAACCAGGATTGAAAAAAAGACCTGAGCAAAAGAACATGAGGAACAGTTATAAACCCCCTTCTGCTGCCCATTATTATCTCAAATATGACTCTTTGAAACACGTACTACACTAAGGATTAAGTTTAGGTTTATCCCTTTAAATCTCTTTTTTTTTTTTTAGCAAAAGGGCAAAGTTTATAAGGTTAATATAGGATTTCATTGCACAACTGGCTTCTTCAATCTCAAAAATACTTCTTTGTCTAGCTTGCCGAACTATCTGTTCTTCTCCTGAACTTAAAAGGGTCAGAAAGTTTTTTCAGACCTATTTCCTTGACTCTGAAGCCAGGGGCCACTAGAACGAAACATTTCCCATCAGTATTGTTATTCAGATTGTTATGACTTTCTCTACCTATGCATGGAATTACACAGAATGTTCAAGATGAAACACAGATTTGGGGCCCACAGAATTTCCTTAAAAAAACAGCTTTTTACATACATATTTTGATAAGATTTTTAATATAAAAAGTAACAGTTCACACATTATAAATCACTAAATCACACCTGTGTGCACTGATTAATAATTCCTTTACACAATTATTCTATACTATGGCAAACAGAAATTAACACATTTCCCTTTACTATAGAAAAGCCAAGAATATAAGCTTCAGGAATGCATATGATTCGTAAAACTTAACTGAGGAAAACATAAATGTAGAGAAATTACTCCTTTCTCTCTGGGCATGATGAAACTTCTACATATAGCTTGACTTTTCTCTGAAGACAGTTACAGTAACACTTTACATACCCAGAATTCAAATATCCCACAAATATCTATCCACTGTCTGCAGTACAGATAAGAACCAGTAAGGAAGCAAAAAAAAGTCTCTACCAAAGTAGATGTTATAAAGTTCATGCACCAGGGCTCTTTCCCTTTACACAGAGGGTGTGGTTGGGCTCTGCATTGTGGGTCCCCACTCTCCAGCCCTGGGGGGGAGATGTCACTGTCCACGTGGTACAAATGTGGAGACTGGGCCAGAGAGAGGAGTCAGGATTTTCTCTCTCTTCTTTACAAAATTTTGCAAGTGAGGAAGTGAAGAAGGTGGAGAACTTCCAAGCTGACCACCAGAAAGGAGGCCAATAGGAGAAAAAATCAACCCCCCAGAAAAAGAAAAGGAAAAAAAAATCTACTCCACAATTATAAAAGCTCATCCAGCAAGCAGCCCTCAACACCTAATGGAATCTGAAGATACCATTCTGGAAAACATTTCGAAATGATTAATTTTCATAATGGTCTTCATGCGTCACCAAAGAGCCAAATTGGGGTCATCAGTATCCTCTCTTTAGAAACACAGAGAAGTGTAAGTTTTAAAAGATTGCTCTTTGAATGTTTACATGTTGTTTTGATCATCACTGACACATAAAGATGGTCACAAAATATTGCTGGTTTATAAAAAAGGTTATAGGGGTGCCTGGTAGCTCAGTCAGTTAAGCAGCAGACTTTTGATTTCAGCTCAGTTCACGATCTTGGGGTCCTGGGATCAAGCCCCATGGCAGGCTCTGCACTTAGCAGGGAGTCTGCTTGAGGATTCTCTCCCTCTCCCTTTCCTTCCCCTTGCCCCTCCCCTTGCTTGTGCACTCTTTCTCTTTCTCTAATATAAATAAATAAATCTTTTTAAAAAGTGGTTATAAAAAGATACACATAATACAATCCCAGTTTTGAAAGAAAAAAACATATATATATCTATATGTATATATGTATATGTATGATACATATATACATATATGTATATGTATGTGTATATATATACATATAGATATATATAATGATCTGGGAGATCTATACCAAAACTTATCATTAAGTATATATGGATTATTAGATTCTAAGTAATTTGTAATTTTAAAAATTCTGTATTCTAATCCTTTGTGTAACTAGTAGATATTATTTTCAGAATCATAAAATAAACCTATGTTCATTCTGAAAAACAGAATAATTTTCCATCTTATATTTTGAGTAGCTGATGTTTTATATTATGTAAACGTAGCATCCTCACATACTATGACCTGTCTATAATAATGTTTACTTTTTTATATAACGAAAACTCAATGGCAGAAAGAGGATGCCTCCAATCCATATTTGTTCATTCGTAAATTCATTCAATTTTTACTTCCTTTTATATGATGTATAGCTTCTCAAGTGGTCTAACTACATGCTACTTTTTTGCCCCCAGCTCATAATTGTGCCTTGTGTATTCTAGAAGGCGAGCTCTGCCCACAGGACAGAGCAAAGGTTCACCAAAAGAGAAAAGCCTATAATCAGGCTCATTCTTCGAAAATGAGGAGTATGAAAGAAAACATAAGGTAGATGGATAAACAATATTTTTGGTTTCTTCATAAATATTAGGAAAACTACTTACGGTCATTGCATTTCCAATAGTATATTCTTTTGATATAATCAAAGTGGATCCATACCAGAAGGCCAGGGCATATGACGCATATATTAACAGGAAGGCGATGCCCATGGAAATGTTTGCTGAAATAGCTTTTTTAATTCCAATCTTTTTGGCATTTTCTAGATGTTTCTCATACCTACCAGAAAATGAGGGGAAAACGTTGTAACAAGAAAACAATCCATAATCAGAGCCGGGTTCGCCTCCCGTGTAGTTGGAGGTTTAAGGAACAATGCCAACACAGTAAGAAACCCTGCTGAAACCCAACTTCCTGGGAATTGAGCCAATTCAGGATCAGCCAGGACTAGAACCCATCTGAGCCTTCTCTTTACTGGCCTGGACTCGTCTCCCTTGGTCCCTTCCAGTCTAATCAGGGTTCCTATAGCTGTTCCAGGATTGAACGTCTCCTGGGATATGGAAGAGCTTCGCCATCATCTTCCCGGCCAGCAACACGAGCCAAAGTTCGGGTGGGAGAAGAGAAACCAAGTCAAAGGAGAATGGCACTAAAACGTAAATACGCTGTGCGATGCTTACAATTGATTCTTTTTTTTTTTTTTTAATTTAAATTTTTTATTGTTATGTTAATCCCCATACATTACATCATTAGTTTTAGAT
>NW_022589707.1:68031782-68133717 GCF_004348235.1 Phoca vitulina | reverse complement strand
TGCACCAGCTTGCATTCCCACCAACAGTGTAGGAGGGTTCCCCTTTCTCCGCATCCCCGCCAACATCTGTCATTTCCTGACTTGTTAATTTTAGCCATTCTGACTGGTGTGAGGTGGTATCTCATTGAGGTTTTGATTTGGATTTCCCTGATGCCGAGCGATATACAATTGATTCTTTACACAGCTCAATTTCTCTTCTCTAGAGAAGAGAAAAACCTTCCTCTATTGCCCCTTTGGGTGAGGAACTGGAATTTTACACATTCTTGTACTTAAACTTGGGCCTTTGCTTTTTTTTGTTTTGTTTTGTTTTGTGTTTTTTGGTCAGGCTGATCTTCCACTGTCAAGCCAGGGCACAAGGTTCTAAAGTGGTCACTACATACAGGGTTCTTCCTCAATTTTTCTAGATTTTAGTTACATTATCTGTAAAATGGAGTTAATAATGCCTACCTTGCAAGGTAATTCTGATACTGAAAGATAATTACGGAGCGTGGTTACCACGGGGCTGGCACACACACCTGGCAAACCTGGTGATTTCTGTTCCTCTCATTATTCCTATTGTTGTTTTAGAATTTAATCTCCTCCTGAAGAGTGCTCATTCTATTACATTTTTGAGTAACAATTAAAATTCCTATTACCGGCTTCTAGGAGTCAATACAAAGGTACAAATGTCTATAATGGGTCTGTTAAATTACAATTTCTGTTTACATCAGTTTAAATTAAATCTACTTTTCCACACTAGGTACAGAAAGTGTGTATTTAATTTTGGCTTCCTAAAATTAGGAAAAAAAACACAAGACATATAAAATGAGACTGTGGGGGGTAGTATCATATAAAATAGTGTGTTTCCAAAAAAAACAGATATCTTTTTTTTTTTTTTTTAGTTTAACCAAATGAGATGTTGAGGATTCATTAGTTTTTTTAAAAAATGCAGTTGCCACCAAAAAGTTTCTGTGTCTAATTACTTGAAGCAGCCTACTTTTCAGTGAGCTCTCCCCGCTTTCCTTCTGCAGAGATGCGTCCCTGGGGAGCCTCCAGCCCTGTGATTAGTCTTGTGTGGCTGGGCCCCAAGGCCCAGGGCGATTCAGGTCAGCCCCCATGTGACACCAGGCTCCGGGGACAGTGGAGGACATGCTGTAATGACCTGCGCTGAGGCAGCTTGCTTACTGCAGCTAACGGAGCGGTGCTGATTACACGCCCATCCAGAGGTCGCAGGGAGGGTTAGGGTGCTGTGTGTGGGCTACTGGATACAGGAAGCAGCAGTGAGAAACAGGAAGCGATCAGAGAACCAGGAACATGGCGCTTTTGAAGAGGGCCCACAGAATGGAAAAATAGGGAACGAAAATGGAGGGACTGGAGGGCAACTTGGCTTCTAAGGCGGGAGAATTTCCAGAGAATTTCTCTTGCAAAAAGTTGTGGGTACCAGAAGTCCCACGGAACGGCAAGACTTCATGCAGAATCATACTTTGTATTAGGGCATGTTATTTGGAGAAAACTTGTTGGGGACATTAAAGAAAAACAGACTAGCCTTTATCCGTGGGCTTTGTTCTGGCATTTTGGTTTTTACCTATCAGGTTCCTGTAGAGCAGGGCTATGTGGCCTGGGATCCGTGGTCAAGGAATTCGAATGTGGAAACAATTATATAATTATTTTCACTAACCTGTATCTGAAATGTAGCATTTCCTTGGATTATCAGCATAGGCAACAAACCACTCAGAATTAGCAGGAACTATGGCTTTGTTGCCAGTAGAGATCACGGATCATTTTTATATCACGGATCATTTTTATATCATGTTACACTTGAAACAAATACCCTGAAGTATCTTTTACCTGCACTTCTACCTCAGAGTTATAATAGTTACTGGACCCATAGTTTGCTCTTATTATTTAATACGCTAACAACAAAGGCAGGTATTTACTGTACCACAGTTTAAAAGTATTTTGAAAACTGTACTGCACTATAATTGGTTTCCTTCGTAATCCTCTGTATTTTGTCTTAGGCATTTAAAATTACTATTCTAAGGAGGGAGTCCGTAGGCTTCATCAGACTGCCGAAGGAGTCCGTGGAACTTAAAAAGGGTAAAAACCCTGCTTTAGGGGTTGACATTCAACTCCAGACATCAGCAAAGTGTCCCTATATTTTGTGGGGGAGGGGTTAATATTAAGAAAATGAAAGTAGTAAACACAACACACACCACAAAAGAGTGAGCAACAAAATGCAAAAGAGGGTTCTTTGAACTAGTGGACAAAGAACATTCCTGACCTCTCCAGCTCTTTGTTCTGGCCTCCAAACGCTATCACCGTCCTGATGGCCCCCAGAGCCTCTTCGGCCGCGGCGCCCGCTTTGGCATATGCAGCTAGTTCTTTGTCACTAAATGCTGAGAGTATCTGGACAGAGGAGACACATTCGTGACTTTCGTATGGGGAGAAAATTTAAAAGGCAGTCTGGTCAACTCTTTAACTTGCTTTTTCTTCCCAAACCCTATCCCTTCCCAGACACTGACATCATGAAGTAAACAACAGCCCGTGTACCAGATCCAGTGGCTCCTTTCACCTTCTACAAATGCTAGATCTGATCTACCCTGGTGGTATGCCCCCAAGAGTAGTCAGGAACAGAAAATCCACATATAATTCTCTACATAGCATCTTGAGGATTAATGTCAAGTTCCACACCTACCATGTTTTCTTCTCTGCTAATTGCAAAATAAACTAAACTAAAACCTTACTCCTTTGGAAAGTCACTATTCTTTCCTTTATTGTATCACGATTTTAATTACTATGAAAACAATACTTCCAGATCTGCTCATGGGCATTCTGCTTAATAATAAGACAGCTAAACAAGATGTTGCAGGAGACAAGTAAAGGAATAATCGAAATAAAAGAGATACGAGTAATTCACTAAGCAAATCATCAACCTCCAGAAGAGCAAAATTGTCAGTAAAATTTCTCAACTCTGCAGTGTTGTCTGAAGTAGAACAGGTTATATACTTATTTATTTATTTATTCATTTATTCATTTATTTATTTATTTTAGGGCAAGGCCAAATTGGCAGAGTGCCACTTAACTGTCACAGGTAACAATTAAAAATGAATAAAACAAATCCAAACTTTATTTTTTCTTATATTCATGCAATGGTTTGGAAGAATGTTATGTTTTAAAACTGTTTCCTTAAATAGGGACATAACCATTTAAGTGGTTTAAACTACTATGCCAGAAGATTTACCCAAACAAATAATAGCAGTGCAAAAAATCTGTAAGTGAGGTAAAAACTGACATTTTAAATCATATTAAAAATGGATTTCTTTATTACGGCATTAACAACATGCTTTTAAATGTGGTTTCAACTGACATGTCACACAGATCTGGACAGCGACAAGAACCAGAACCCTGCATGTTAAAAATAACTCTTGCACGTGTGGGCTAACCCACAGGAAAATGCCCCCGATTCACACACCTTTGCCCAGACAGCTGCGGAGAGTCCCAGGATAGGGCTGATGGCCATTATCACAAGGGTGAGCTTCCATCCTCTAACAAACCCTACTATGAATCCTGCAAAAAACGTGGCTACTGCTTGAAAGAACATTCCAACCTTGTCACCAATTCCTTCACTGATTTTGGAGATGTCACTAAAAAAGATCACACCTAAGTGGTTACGGGCAGGAGGTCTTCAATCAGAGAGCCGAAGCAGACATTGGACAAACACATAGACAGGTAAATCTCGTTCACACTACTGCAAGCCTCGTTCACAGTTAGCCTCTTGAATGGGATTTTTCCCCACCTAAATACTGTACAAAGGAAGAAATTCAGGTTCAGTTCATGCCTCTAAGAAGTTCGTATCATTAAAGTTGATGCTATTAAATTAGTTAATCCTATTCCAGAAGCATTAGCATTCTGAACATATGAGTCCAATTGTTTAAAAGCAGGAGTTAGGAAGGGCATTGCAACAGTAATAGGGAAGGGCTACTTGCTTCTATCCTCGGCCCTACTCTCAACCCACTTTCTTCTCAAAATAGCAACCAGTGTGATCCTTTGAAAATGGAAGTCTGAACGTGTTACTCCTCAGATCGAAACTCCCAATGGCTGCCCATTTCACTATGAGTCAAAGCTGAAGTCCTTAGTGAGGCCAACCAGGTCCTAAATGCCTTGACCTGCCCTGATTTTTTAACTTCATTTGCTCGGGACTCTTTTGCTGGGAACTCCAGTAAGACAAAGTTTGTCATCTATCTCCCCCTGCTGGAAAGTAAGCAACAAGAGGACAGAGATCTTTGTCTTGTTCACTGGTATATCATAAATATCTAGAAGAGTGCGTGGCATATAATAGGCCCTCAAATATGTGTCGAATAAGTGAAGAGCCAACAATTACGAAGACAAGTCTTGCTGTGACTTCACGCACACATATACTCATTCCTTCAACCATCTTAATTGAATGGATAACATCTGTCAGGCCCTGTAGCAAGCTCCACGGAAAGATAAGTAAATGTAAGATGTGAGCTCAGTCTTCAAATTAACCTATTAAATCACTGAGAAGAACAAACTAACAGATAAGGAAAATGCATGGGAGCACAGAACATAAATGCTAGAAATGGCTGTTGGATGATCCAGTCCCCATTCATCTCAAACGTTTCATCTAGTAATTTTTTTAATTTAAAGTCTAACCATGACACATTTTCACATAGTTAGTGGTTCATTTTGTTATGAAAGTGTGACATAAACAATACACTTACTCAGTTAACCGTGTATTGAGTTCCGTGGTGTCGCTGACATCAAACCAGCCTATTTCTTGTCGTAGAATAGCGTGAAAAAACTCTTGCCTGATTTTCCTGATTTGTCGGCCGGCTGCCAAAGTCCAAAATGAAACTTGTATATAGGCAGCAACAAGAACTCCAGCACCTAACCCTGAGTAATAGTATGCATACCTGGAAAATAATTATAAAGTTTCTTTTAAATACTCTTCTTTATTCATCTCTTTCAGGAAAAATCTTCAAAATTGGGAGTTAAGTTTACTGAAATCATATAGATTGTGTAGGACATTGTAACAAAGACACATTAACATTTTTTCTCTTCTCTTTCTTAAACTGGAAGAGGATGATGGCAAATCTATTCACTTGAATTACCAGAAAACAGATACATTTTGTGGTTAAGTGCAAAAAATAATGGTGTTAATGAATCATCTTAAAACTGATACTGACAATTTGTAGATATGGTGTGATTCTTCTTTCATAATTAAGATTCTAGACTTCCATATCTTATTGTATTGAAAAAGTTCACTACTATTCACATATGGAATAAACAGATCAAGCATGTGAAATGGTACTTAGTGTAAGTTTTCTCATATTGTTCACAGCAAGACCCCCCAACCCCCGCCAAAAAACACAAAAACAAAAACCCTCTTGCTCTTTGGCAGAATTCAAAAATATTTTTTAATAGTATGCTAAAAACATCATAAATTCAAACTAACTTTGAGTGAAGTCTTAACTAAATTAGAGGAAAGTTAGTATCTTTAAAAAGAACAAATTTGGGGTGCCTGGGTGGCTCAGTCAGTTAAGCATCTGCCTTCGGCTCAGGTCATGATCCCAGGGTCCTGGGATCGAGCCCCGCATCGGGCTCCCTGTTCAGCAGGGAGTCTGCTTCTCCCTCTCCCTCTGCCCTCCGCCCTGCTCGTGCTCAAATAAATAGAATTAAAAAAAAAAAGAACATATTCAGTTTTGATACTTTCAAAGATACTTTTTATATAATTTTACAAACTGTTTCCAGATAGAAGCCTTTCAGGCCTGCAGTAACATACAGATGGAGCTCATTTAAATCAGCAACATTAATTGATAAGTAAACATACAAACATTATGTCACAGACTTTTGAGATTTCTATTAAGGCTGAAGGAAGGGAAAACGCCATAAAAGACATTATTGGATCAACCGACAAACTTGGAATACAGATGGTGGGTTAGATCAAAGTACTCTATCAATATTAAATTTACTGGAGTTGATAATCGTGCTATGGTTATGAAGAGAGTATCCTATGCTTAGGAACCACACTGAAGTATTTATGAGTAAGGAGCCATGATGATGTATGCAGGTTACCTCAGATGGTGGAGGTCGGGGGGTGGGTATAAATGATAATAATAATTCAGGGGTGCCTGGGTGGCTCGGTCAGTTAAGTTGTTGACTCTTGATTTCAGCTCAGGTCATGAGCTCAGGGTCCTGGAATGGGGCCCACGTCAGGCTCCACTCTCACCAGGGAGTCTGCTTGAGATTCTCTCTCTCCCTCTGCCCCTACCCAGCTCATGTTCTCTCTCTCTCTCTCTCTCTGTCTCCCTCTAAAATAAATAAATAAATCTTTAAAAAAATGATAACAACAGGTCAAAGAATATAATAAAAAGTAAAGAGTATACAGAGACTCTTTGTATATTCTTAAAATTCTCCGAAAGTTTGCAATTATCCTCAAATAAAACACTTTTAAAAGTATATCATAAATATTTATATATAAATGTACATATTTATATATATAATACCTACATATATATATATGTATGCATTAGCCAATTACCTAGTCATTTCTTCTTCCAGAATTCTGCCTGGATTTAGCATTGACAATGAAAAATTCACTAAATAAAAACAAAACAAAACAAAAATAAGACATTTTTGAAAGGTTGAACTATTAAAAGATGTTACTAGGTTTTAAAAATCTTTTTTTTCTTTTCAAACTCAGTGAATTCTTTTCACTTTGCTCAAATAAAGAGTCCAAGGATTTAGGTGCAGGACATCTAGGGCCCAGATGGGGAAAGACAGCCCTCCTAGGTTCGCCCCTGATCCTGGCGGTCTCAGGCCTTTAGCAAAAAGGGCTTCCTAAGGCAGCAGAGAGGAGCTGATGGAGGGCATGCAGGGCATATAGAAGGCAGAGGAGGAAAAGGAAATGGTCTCAAGAGAAAATACAAGATTTAAGGGGCATATTTTCTTAGTGGCTAAAAGCACTTTACAGGTAATTGTTTCTGTTAGTTTTATTTTAATACATGCGTGTTTTCTCTTACATGCTTCCTTTTGACATAAGAAATACAAAGGCTGAATTACATGCATTGTAAAGGAGGGAAAATTAGAGACAAGGAAGATTAAGTGAGTCGTCTAAAGATGAGACAGTGGATCACTGGGAACTGGTCATCATCCTGCATTCCACATCCTGTTTGCTGGCAAAACTGTTTTCTGGTATTTTTAAAGTGCTATTAATTGGAAGGAAATACATTGTCTATTAATTTGAACTAATTTGATAAAAATGCCTATGTGCCATTCCTGTTTTAGTAATAGCCAGCATGTATTGAGCCTTTATTATCTGCCAGGCTCTGTTCTGAACACTCTACATGTATTAATTCATTTAATTTTCACCACAACCCTATGAGGTAGGACTGTTTTGTGAATCCCCATCTCACAGATGAGGAAATTGAGGCACAGAGTGATAAAGTAACTTATCCAAAGTCACACAGTTAGCAAGCAGGCTGAGAGTCCTCACTATACACATAGCTCCTAACTTTATACTACACTGATTGTTTCATGTGGTAATGACTTATTTTCACTTTTTAAAAAACACAAAGTGAGGGGCACCTGGGTGGCTTAGTCGGTTAAGCGTCTGCCTTCAGCTCAGGTCATGATCCTGGGGTCCTGGGAACGAGCCCCGCGTTGGGCAACCCACTCAGTGGGGAGTCTGCTTCTCCCTCTCCCTTTGCTCCTCCCCCCTGACTCGTGCACTTGAGCTCTCTCTCTCTCTCTTTCAAATAAATAAATGAAATCCTTTAAAAAATTTTAAAAAAATACAAAATGAAAAGGTATAAAGGAAACAGACTATGTCAAAATAATGGGACAAAATATCGCCACAGCATTGTTGAGAAAACATACCAGAGTAGGTATTTCCCATTTACCATGATGCAAGGACAGAAACTAGTCTTTGTTTACTTATCATGTATAAATAACCCAGTAGTCATGTTTTCTGGTATCTTCCTCATCTTCTTCCAAAAGGGGCTAAGGTCAAAATGTATTTAAACTCAAACTACTGTCAGGATCAATTACCAGGCATGCTTCCCTGACTATGGCATAATTTCTCCCTCAAAACTGTAACTTCTACTGATGTTCAGAGTAAAGTGTTTCCTCTTGTTAATCTAGCTCTCCATCAGCTATCAGATCTGGGAGGAATTAGACCCTATTTTACTTCTGTTCTTATCAGTTCAGTTGTGTGTACTCAGTTCCTCTATGAGTTCTTAAATATGGCAACTTGGAGATGCTCAGTTGGAACTGTATTTGGAATCACAGGCAGACAAGCTACTTAAAACTTGGTAATGGTGGAAATCATTGTTCAAACCTTGGGAAAACCCTACATATATGTGTACAGGGTTAGTTTTTCCCCAGAACTTAAAAATCATGTAGAATCTTAAATGAATTTTACTCTCCTCCAAATGCCTACCTCAAATGTTTACATTCTCTCAGTGAGGATATTATAACTCAGACTGATTCTCCCTCCTAGGAAATAAAAAACTATGAGCATTCATAATTTGAAATGCTCCTTTTTTCAGAGTCCAAGCCAAGAATGGCAATCTAGGCCTGGGTTAATAACCCTAGGAGCTCCTAGGAGAGTTTCTGCTGCCCGAGGACTAAGGTAAGGCAGATGTGTGTTGATGTGTTCCCAGAAAAGTCATGGGATTCTAGATCTGGAATTCTAGACCAGGAAATCTTATGGGACTCTAGATCTGAAATTCTAGATCAGAAAAAATCTCATGGGATTCTAGATCTGGAATTCTAGACCAGGAAATCTCATGGGACTCTAGACCTGGGATTCTAGGTGGAATCTAGAAATCTCTGGAAATCTCACAGGATTCTAGATCTAGACATCTCATGGGGCTCTAGATCTGGAATTCTAGATCTGGGAATCGAATGGGACTCTAGATTTGAAAGGGCCTCGGCCTGGTCTTCTCAGATGCTACCTGTTATACCTCAGTTTCATAAACAATCTCCAAGTCAACTGGTTCAGGGGTTCTCAATGTTATGTGCCTGTTAGACTGACATGGAAGAGCTTGAAAAATATACAGTTGCCCAGGCTCCATGCAAGAACAGTTCAATCAGAACCTCGGGCTGAGTCTAGAGCATCACATTTCTAAAAAAGTATCCTCATTTGATTCTAATGTGCTGGGATGGAGAACTCCCACTCTGTTCTGCCTGAATGCCTCCCAGAACAAGGAAATGGAGAATTCTTGAAGCTGCCCATTTATTTTAGAGAGCTCCCATAAAGTCCATTCATTTTATGGATGAAGAAACAGAATTTTAGAGTGGTCATTTCATTCCCAAGTTTTCACAGCGAGTTTTCCCCAATATTTATTGATCATTTACTATCTTCCAGTGCTTTACATAAATCATCTCATTTAATTCTATCAGTAAGTCTATGATCACCTTTCAAAGATGAGCACAGTAAGAATGACAAGGTTAAGTAACTTGCCCAAGGTCAAACAGCTGGTAAGTGAAGGGTCTAAATAACTGCACATCTTAAGGATTACCTAGCAAGACATTACACAGAGAGTCCTGTCCTGTTTAAGTCTCAAATCAGTGTCTGCCTTCCTCAATTCTGCCTAGAACTTCTCTTATCCTACGGAAATATTCAGCACAAAACAAAGTGTTGGTGCACGTACACAGGCGGCACGTACAGTGAGTTAAGGTAACCAGGGTCTCCAATGTGCCTTTTCCTCTCAACCACGCAGCAATGCAAAGGCATGCAGGGTGTGCTGATTTCTCTACGGAATCTTCTAGATCATTACAGTCACATAGACCTGACATAAAATATATCAAGTTCCTAATGCTCTGCATAAAAAATGTCTCCTCTGACTCTGTCCTTGAGGTTTTGGATGCAGAATGCGCATAGTTTCTGCACAGCTGAGTCATCGTGAGGGAACAAACCTTGTCACTGAGGAGCTTTATTCTGTTGACACGATGCGCTCTCTTCACAATCATTCACTGCCAAACCCTCCTGTAATTTAAACCTTGTTTTCTTTTAACATTCCCTGCCTATTTGACTCCCATTAAGTCCAACTGTCCAAGAATCCAACAATTCTAAAGAATAGACTTTTTAAAAAAAGATTTTATTCATTTATTTGAGAGAGATAGAGAGAGAGCACAGCAGAGGGAGAGGGAGAAGCAGGCTCCCCGCGGAGCAGGGAGCCCAATGCGGGACTCGATCCCAGGGCCCTGCGATCATGACCTGAGCCGAAGGCAGATGCTTAACTGACTGAGCCACTCAGGTGTCCCAAAAGTGCCTTTTTAAAAAGATTTGTATTTATTTATTTGAGAGAGAGAGAGAACAAGATGGGAGAGGGAGAGGGACAAGCAGATTCCGTGCTGAGTGCGGAGACTGATGCAGGGCTGCTGGTTTGATGGTCACAGAGTTTCAGTTTTACGAGATGAAAAAATTCTGGAGATTGATTGTACAACAGTGTGAATATACTTAACACTACCAAACTGTATACTTAAAAATGGTTAAGATGGTAAATTTTGTTACGTATTTTATCTTGACTAAGTTTTTTTTTTAAAATGAAGTTAAAATAATGCCTCACACTTAGCACAGATGAGTTAGTGTTTGGACCAATTTTATCAGTCCTGTTTTTGTTTTCATTAACACCAGAATACTTCCACAACTTTCTTATTTGGAACAGTTTGTTTGTTTTTTCACTTGTTTCTAATTATGCAAGCAAATAGCTTTGAAGCTGGGCATGGCAGACGGTGCCATGTGCTGTGCCCAGGGCCAAATTCAAGGTCTCTCCAGGGAATGGCATGAACCAGTCACTTAAAAACCTGTGACTGCTGGGGTGATAAACTCCCCAGAGTTGCCAACTTACTTTCTATAGCTTCCAGATGAAACGCCTGCTGCTCTTCTATAGCCACATTTGTGATTAGGCTTATAGGCTGTCAGAGGATTTGCGATGGGAAGTCCCTCAAATGTTATTAATTTCCCATGTCCACTCTTTAGTAGTTTGTAAAGATAATATTGTCATTCCTCTTTGGAGAAAGTGAAATCTTTAAATTTCATACTCAGTCTAAATCCAGAGAGCTTGCCGGTATGTTGAGAGTTCTAGGGTTTAGCAAAAATCATGGAAGTTGAGAGAAGATCAGGTACTTAGCTGTACTTAGCCTTAGCAGAGCTCACTTGCTCATCTCATAGAGATGATGTTTATTTAAGTTTATTCTTTAGGGGCACCTGGGTGGCTCAGTTGGTTAAGTGTCTGCCTTCGGCTCAGGTCATGATCCCAGAGTCCCCTCTGCGATCCCAGCCTCTCTCTCTAGCTGCTGCTTCCCCTGCTTGTGCGCTCTCTCTCTCGCTCACTGACAAATAAATAAAATCTTTAATAAATAAATAAATAAAAATAAAAAGGCACTTTTACTAGATTTCTAAAAGATATTAATGTTTATGTAAACAGATCCTATTGTATAAATCTAGCAATCCTATTCTCTTAGGTAATAATACTTAAGCTCTGCAATGCTAACCAAATACATAGTTCTGAATCAGCAAACACTGAGAACTCCTACCTGATCTGAATGACAGAGTCCACTTTTTCTCAGGTATCTTTGTGATGTAAGCTGCCTTTCCTTTATCAGTTTTTTTTCCCCTTATATTCCACAATCTGTGTGCCAATAAAGCGTCACTCAATCTTCTCCAGCCTAGTGCCCACAAAATCTCTTGGGAAGAACTGAGCCATCAGGCTTGGTAGAAAGCATCAAGATTTCACTTTCACTGTTGAATCTGGCTAATATGAAAATAACTCTGTCCACTGGAACCTAACTCCAGGGCTGTTGCCACAGTCCCTCTTATGGATGACATTAACTATGGGACTCCTTTGACTCTTCAGTAATCACATTCCTCTGTGTGAGTTTCAAAACACATCATTCTCATATTGAAACCATTCACTCTTTAGTGAAGTGTTAGATCAAGTTCCAGTCAACCTGGTTGATCCACTAATTAGAGACAGAAGATGGATAGAATTTTTACAAAAAGCGTGCAGGGAGAGAAAAGAAAAAGAAAACCAGCAACAGATTTACAAGCTGAGTATAGCTAAGAAGTAGGGCCATACTAACTGAAGTATTTTGAAATGTGTCCGTAATCACCAAAGGCATGGACATTGCGTAGATATATTCAGATTATAGTTCCACTGTCCTCAAGTAGAGGGATTTCCCTGCTTTATTTAGATGCAAAGCTTTCTGTACATTCCCTTATTCTGTATTAAAAGTCAAACAGGAGAGATCTAGTTGTTGAAATTTAAATGAGGATTCAAGGAATTTTCTGAGAATTTTATAACTTCTTCAGTGACATCTGGAGTCAGTCAGAAGTGCAAACCATTAAACAAGTTGATGAGAAAGAGCAAAATCAACTTCTGGTCTTTCATCCAGTTAAAGGAGTACAATGTGTGTGTTTTTTTTTTTTTTTTAATACACAAATGCTTACCTGGAAAGGAGAAGTTTCCTGCAGTATCAACAAATTTGTCGGTCATTTGTCCAAATACTATCATCATGAGGGGGAGACCTGATCCGTGAGCTATGGCCATGATGGTGCCCAGGGACATCAATAATTTATCCTGCCAGTCAGAATATCGAAACTAAAAAATAAAAAGAAAGGAAATAAAAGAATACGTTACAGAAAAGAATTTTTCTTTCTCCACAACTAGATGTTCTTTGGATTTTTATTTAAGGTCAGTACTTAAAAAAAAAAAGATTGATTGATTGATTGACTGATTGCTTTTAAAGAGAGAGAGAGCGTGCGAGAGTGAGTGGGGGTGGGGGAGCAGGGCAGAGGGAGAGTGACAGAATCCTTAAGCAGATTCCCCACTGAGTGCAGAGCCCCGCAGGAGCCCGTTATGGGGCTCGATCCCAGGACCCTGAGCTCATGACCTGAGCCAAAACCAAGAGTCAGACACTTCACCAACTGAGCCACCCAGGTGCCTCTAAGGTCAGTACTTTTATTTAAGGTCAGTACTTTATCTAAGGTCAGTAGTTGCAGATAAATGTAATAGGGAAGAAGGAGGATTTCCATCCAAATTCTTGTCAGATTAATTTTATGATTCTTTATTTTATATCCTGTGAAGAAATAATCTGATTCTGTTTCATCAGTATCTTCTTTGGTTGAATGATTACAATATAATCGGAAGGGATAAAAGTTTAGTTCCATTAAGAAATGTGGTTTGATCTTCCAGAGTTCCTTATGTAGTGAGTTAAAACACTAAGTTTCCTAGGAGGAAACACTAAGTACACAAAAATGCACACACACAGCACATCCTTTAAAACAATATTCAAAATATTTCAGAGAGAGAATTACAAATAGGGAGAAAACAGATCTCCTGAGTCTTACGGATAAGTTCTCTTTAAGAGGTTTCAGTTAGCTTTTTAAAAGGCAGCTCAGAAGTGAAATGAGAAAACATTAGGGAGTGCCTACATGTGTACTTTAGGAGATGATGCTCCCTGCAGAATCTGGAATGATATGGGAGAATTTGCTGAAGAAGAATTGGGGGGTACAGATGAAGTGGGGGTATTCAGGCTGAGAAGAGCAAGGTGCCTAGAAACTGCATGCAGTGCTCAGGGAACTCCCTGCAGGGGAAATCCTAGAGTGCACAGTGTGGGAACTGACGTTAGAAAGAGGTAGGGGCCCCACCAACCGTCCTAGACTTAGTGCTATTACTGTACAGTGTACTTAGTACTATCACTTAGAAGGCGGACACCAGTTGTTACAGTGACATGTACAATGCCCGAGAACTTACCAGCCAATCAATGTCATAGTACTTCAAAGACTTTGTCCCTCGCTGTCTTTTTAGCCCTCTCTCATTTCTCACGTTTTCTTCCCATTTTTGACTGATTATTCTATGGCTTTCTCTGTTGTCTTCTCTCTTCCTCTGCCTTCTAGATTACATCTATCTTCTCTTATATTTCCATCTCTATATCTTTCCCTCTGTCCCTTTTTATTTATTTCGTTTTTTATTTTTATTTTTTATTTTTTTTTAAGATTTTATTTATTTATTTGACAGAGAGAGACACAGCAAGAGAGGGAACACAAGCAGGGGGAGTGGGAGAGGGAGAAGCAGGCTTCCCGTGGAGCAGGGATCCCGATGCGGGGCTTGATCCCAGGACCCTGGGATCATGACCTGAGCTGAAGGCAGACGCTTAATGACTTTAAAGATTTTTTATTTATTTGAGAGAGAGAGAGGGAGCATGAGCTGGGGGGAGGAGGGGCAGACGGAGAGGGAGAAGCAGACTCCCTGCTGAGCAGGGAGCCCGATGCAGGGCTCCATCCCAGGACCCTGAGATCATGACCTGAGCCGAAGGCAGATGCTTAATCAACTGAGTCACCCAGGCGTCCCTGTCCTCTCTTTTTAATCTTTTCCCTCTACCCATTTCCCTCACCCCACCCCATTTTGGGGATGAGACCCAGTCACTAGGAGAATGAGTGATGAGTCAGGCTTAGCAGAAGTGGGGTCTTTGAGAGCTGAAGCTGAGTCAAACAGGGTCAACAGGCCAGGGCAGTCTGAGGTCAGACACACTTGGTGGGGAGGAGGGGTGTGCAAACTGTTCTCACAGAGTTCCAGAAGTTCAGTATAGGGAGGCCAAATTCCATCACCAAACATGCAGGGCAAACACGAACACAAGGGTCAGAAGCCAGGCGGGGCCTGGAGCAGAACAAGGGGAGCAGGTATAGTGAAGAGCAAACGGAGAAGCATCCCGAAAGTTGCTAGAAAAGGGACTGGCGTTTCCAAGGTTCATTTTAGTGGCTCTGAGGGAAGGGACATAGAGCACTGGGGTCTACTGGCCACAGTTACAAGCACAGGATCAGGTCATCGTGTCATGTTCTCTTTAGTGAGCATTTACATAAAACTGAGGATCATTTTAAATGCTTTTCATGCTACTTAAATAAAATTTCACTGTCTCTAAGCAAATAAAATTTCACTGTCTCTAAGCTTAAATTTAAAATTATAAACATTTCACAGCAACAGCACAGTTTCCTAAGCAAACTTAGATTCAAGTGATTTTCAACCAAACGATGAATTTCTAATTCTTGTTAGAAATGGTATTGTCCTGAACCTCTTTCAGGACAAAAAAAAAAAAAATCTATTCAGAGGCAGAAAAGATATTTCAATTTAATTTAAATTTTAATGTTTAGGTTCAAATTAAATGCACTAAGTTTCTACCTCAAGTTTTGTGGTGTTTTATTTGCTGAAGGAGGCAGATCTAAAACATGTACATTAAAACTAGATCTAGTTTTACAAACAATTTATTCTCTAAAGCACTACAACAATAAGGGAGAAGAGAATGAATAGGGGCTTTGTAGCGACATGAGAAATGTGCACCAATGTTTGAGACAGGATGTTTTGGTGTCTTTTCATCCATTTATTTACTAAGCTGGAGATTTCAGCTGACATGCTACTTAATACCAACTTCTTTGTTACGGAATACAGGCTGTCATAGTCTGAAACCCATCATACTTACTCAAAGTAGGCAAACACTTTCTTGGCCCGCCTCTCTGAGACATATTACAAATGAAAAACAGATTAGACTTCTTCCAAAACATGTTGGCTTGCTTGTGCCAGCAGAAAAGCACTGACAATTGTGTTAAACATAATCAGAATCTCTAATAGTTACTCCATATGTAATCAATTGTCTTGGAAGTCAAATGTGAAATAGATTTCTTACTTATTTCTAAATTTCTGTAGTTAACAATCACTTTCTTTATATGCAAGCTTATTTTAAGCAAAATTTGGTGGGTGGGTTTGTGTGATAGTGGTGGTGGTAGTGATGGTGAGGGGTGTGTGTGTGTGTGTGTGTGAAAGAAATGCAGAGGTGTGTTCTCCTGAAATCAGTTAGTTAGTCCTAGCTCTGCTCTGTTTCATAGCCAGCCTATCCCTATCTTTTATCATCTACCTTGAGAATGTGGTTCGTTGACTACAAGAAGCTCCACATCTATTGATTCAAGACACCAAATTTGAATGGAAACAAGAATTATTCATATTTAATATTTCACAGCTTACCAAAGTTAATGGTCCAATCAGGTTCCTCCTCTTTTTTTTCTTGTCTTGGTTGCTGTAAAAAAAATACGTAATTGTTTGAATTTAAAACTGTTACCAAATGTTTCACAATCCATTGAATATAAACTTGAGTAGTTATCACATCCAAGTATTTTTCAAATATAAAACAGGGATATCCACAAATTGTCCAAATTATCTAGTTTAACAAACACTGCAAGGCAATCACCAAGTGGAAAGGTAACTGTCCAAGGTACTACACGGGTATCTGGATGGGAAATGGTCACCTGCCTTGCAGAGCTCATACACAGAAAGAAAACACATAGGTTAATTTCTGCCAAATAATTAAATTCTTCTGTTGCTAAAAAATCTGTATTGACCTAAAAATAAATTCTACTCTTCTGAAGGACTATATGGAGTGGTGTCAGGAAATCCTGTTGGCTCTACATTCACAATATAATTAGAATTCAACAACTACTCATCACTTTCACTGCTATCCCAATAGCCCAGAACTCCTGCCTAGTTTCTCTACTTTCAATTATGCCAACTTCAGTCTGCCCTCAACACAGCATGCAAATAATCATTCCCAAGCTCAAGTCATATCATGCTAGTCCTCTGTTCAAAAAGCCTACAATGGCTCCCATTTTTCTCAGAGTAAAAGCCAAAATTCTTACATTGGATTCTGGCCCCTACACGATATGTCTCTTTGTTACCTCTCTGACCACATTTCTTTTTTTTTTTTTTTAAGATTTTATTTATTCATTTGAGACAGAGAGATACAGAGAGAGAGCATGAGCAGGGGGAGAGGCAGAGGGAGAGGGACAGGAAGAGGGAGAAGCAGACTTCCCACTAAGCCAGGAGCCCCATGCGGGACTCCATCCCAGGACACTGAGATCATGACCTGAGCCAAAGGCAGACGCTTAACCATCTGAGCCACCCAGGCGCCCTCTCTGACCAGACTTCTTACTCCTATTCCTGTTTGCTTTGCTTCAAGCTACCCTGGCCTCTCTGCTGTTGCTATTCTTTGAACACACCAAACACGTTCTCATAGCAGGGTCTTTATATGGTCAGATACCTCTGCCAGGAATGCTGTCCCCTCAGGCACCCACACAGCTCCCTCCTCTCATGTCTTTCCAGTCTTTGCTCAAATACTGCCTTCCCAATAAGACCTATCTTAACCACCCTATTTAAAACTACAGACTACTTCGTCCTTGCACTCCTGATTTCCCTAGCCTCGATTAACATTTCCCATAGCATTCATTATCTTCTAATTGCTGCAGCTTACTTATTTTGCCCAAGTATTCTTTTTTTTTAAGATTTTATTTATGTATTTGAGAGAGAGAGAATGAGAGAGAGAGCACTGCGGACTCAATCCCGGGACTCCAGGATCATGACCTGAGCCGAAGGCAGCCGCTTAACCAACTGAGCCACCCAGGCGCCCCTGCACAAGTATTCTTTATGTCTGTCCTCCCTACAATAATGTAAACTCCATGAGGATATTTTTTTAATCTAAATGCATTTATTTAGCTTAATTTGTTAATTATTTAGTTTAGATAGGTGATAAAGTTTTGCTCATAAGACTTGATCCCAAATTATTTAGAACATTTGTTAAAATCAGACAGACATCTGCCACTAAATATGTTCAAAAGAAGGTGCCAAAGGCAATATAGCAGCATGATTGGAACTAGCATATAACTAACTTGCCATTGGCCCTAAATAACTGAAGGGAGATTGACTTCCTTGGAATGAATAACCTTCGGTCTGCCTTTTTTTTTTTTTTTTTTTTAGTAAAAATTAGTCTCAACATATGCTTTCTTAATCCTACAGTCTTAACTTACTATTAACTTTCTGTATTTCTCTTCTGAACTGTTTTCTTGTGTTTCCAATACAAGGCTGTGAACTTCACTTCTGAGAACTCCCTTGGGTTCTGGAGGATTACTGCATTTTTCGGAGAGCTCCTTTGTGCACTCATCAAATGTTCAGCCAGTGCAATACAGAAATAGCCTTCATAAAAATGCCATCTATTTATAGATTCACAGTCAATCCCAGCCTATATTGCCAGCTGATGAAAACCGCATTTTTCCCCCCTCTGGTAGAAATAATACCATCCATCTGTTTTCTAATTCTATTTGGCAAGCTAAATTTTTATGAATGTATACCATGGTACTTAGAAGGAATAGAGCAATATCACTGTAGGAAGACATTAACAGACTAAAATAATTCTTTAAACATCAGGTAGGCATATTTTCACTTGGCTAATCAGGCCCCTTGCAGCTTGAGGACACACTACAGAACCTGATAAATTGGTCCCTCTGGGTGATTACTTGATGACACAGGTCAATTAGTTCTGGGTGGCTGGGCATGAACTCAGAGACCATAAGAGCCTCAGAAACTATTTGAGGCTAAAGGCAAAAATGATTCACTATTCCCACACTGAAAGAGGAAACAAGGACAACACACCACTGACTGGTCGTTTCTGCCCCTACTAAGGCCTGTGAAGTGCACTTAACAAGGGCCCCTGAGAACCAAAGAGAAACCTTGGAGAAAGAGCAAGCAAATGAAGGGCTGAGGTTTTCCCCCTTGCATCTGAACAAACACTGATTTGGAAGCACAGGTTACAGAAGAATGGGGCTCCCTATGGTCCCCCTCTCCACCTCATTGCCCCAAAGGGAGAAATGGGAACCTTCGAGATGCTGGGGGGAGGGGATAACACTGGAGAAAGAGGAATTAACAGGGGGAGGAGGGTTTTTGTTGCTGTTGTTCTTGTTGTTGTTGTTTTGTTTTGTTTTGTTTTTTTGCCTCACTGGTCTTGTTCAAGAAGCGCAACCATCAACAGCAGATGTCTCATGCTCTATTAAAAAGAAAACTCACATGATGTTTATGAAAGTTATTTGTAAAAGTTTTGAGTTATATAATGCAAGGAACGTTACACAGCACAGATATTCATCGAATATGGGCACAAAGTGGGCAAGCGGCACTTTTAAAGGCAGCCTCTTCTTCCTAAGCCTGTTCCAAAAGGAGCCTCTGAGACACTCCTTGAGGCAAGTCAGAACCTTAGGCAAGACCCTCCAGAGAAAGCCCCTGACACAAAGGCATCAACAGACTTGCTCCACTTTCCGAAGCCGAATGTGGCCCTGCTGATGGGCGTGTGACGGAAAGCGGTGCCTGCCGG
Source organism: Phoca vitulina (assembly GCF_004348235.1). NCBI lineage: Eukaryota > Metazoa > Chordata > Mammalia > Carnivora > Phocidae > Phoca > Phoca vitulina. Next base: position 68,114,529 of record NW_022589707.1, on the reverse strand, counting down.
CGAGGTACCTGCTGCTGCCCAGCTCAAAGTTGCCCTCCGCTCTCCTGGGGCGCGGGACAGTTCCGTTCCTTCCCGCCTCACGATCCATCTCGACCTGGGGAGAAACCAACAGCCTCAGGTCCAGGTGCACCCGGCCCAGCTCGGGAGTACAACCAGCCTCCGCACAGCCTCGGGCACACGGTCGAGGGGCCGAGGGGCGCCGGGCGGAGGCCCCGCTGTCCGGGTCTCCCCCGCAGCGGCCCCGGGGTTTCCCGCCGCGGCCCGGAGCACAGGGCCTGACTCACCTCGGACCTCGCGCTCTCTGTCCCAGCCGCCTAGAGCGCGGTGCGCTGCGGCCCAGGGGCCTGGACTTTGCTCGCGGGAGCGTCGCCCCCGCCCCTTACGCGCTCCGCGCGCCGGCGACGCCTCCCGAGGCCTCCGCCGGCCACAGCGCCGGCCCCCCAGGCAGCCCCCGCCGCCCACCGGGCTTCCTCCGCGGGCCAGGCGCGGGGGAGGGGCCCAGCCGGCCGCCCTCGCCGCCGCCCACCCGGGCGAGCCACCAGCCTGGTGTTCCCGCGGCTCGGTGCTCGGAGAGCCTCCCCTGGCGGGCCACCCGAGCTCAAAAGTGACTGTCACACTCTCTTGGCGCTCAATTTTCTTTTTACACCCGTGCGGGGGGTTGTTTCAGGACCCTCAACAATCATAGGGCGGCCGAGGAGGGAGCACCGGACCTGCCTCCCGCTTAACGCGTCCCCAGGTCGGGTGCTGGGGGCACGGAGCCCAACCATCTCCGGGGACGACCTAGTATCAGCACATCATGCTCCTTGGAGAAGAGAAAGCTATTGGTGCCCTCTTACTACTTAGAGACACAGAACTTTCGGGCTGGAAGGGCTGGTACAGATCACCCTATTAAAACCCGCCTTTTTTTTTTTTTTTTTTTTTTTTTTTTACAAGAATAAATTGATGCTAGCGAGGCTGAGTCTTGCCTGAGGCTACATCAGCAGGTCCAGAATCCAGTCTCCAGTGCCCTCCCCGGCCTCCCTACTCTGATCTCAGACTTCTCCCTATACAAAATTGTCTCTGCACCTAGGGCCTACTTGAGTCCCCTGTATGGTGTTCCCGTCCCTTCTGATTAATTTCTGGACACCTCTCTGAAAAGAAAGGGGTTAGGGGTTGACTGAAACTATGGCATATTCTCGAATTAGGTGATAGAAATGAATTTACTTAAGTACGTTTTCCTCAAAATAGTTTTCCTCCTTATCCAGTCTACCATCACCATGAGCATTCTCTCTTTTGGATCAACCAGAAGTCTCCCTTTTCAGGAGTCTAACAGGTGGTCAGATCCCTCTTTTAAGATCCTCTGGGAGGAAAGCCATTGGAATTGTTTAGTTTGAAAGAAGGCCTGATGGTAGCTGGAGGACATTATGAAAGTCGGTAGACTATAGGGATGATAGCCTCTTCGGTTTCTAGGCAAGAAGTCTTGGGGGAGTAAAAAGGCAGATACCTGAAGCAGTAGCAAGCTGTTGAACTAAAACCAAAAACCAAACAAACAAAATGCACCCAGTAATGAGATGTGTTTGCCTGTCTGTCTGAGTCAGCTCACAAAGTTGTCCCTGAAAAAGTGCTTATCATGAGTTTTCTGTGTCTCAGAATGGAAGTGAGAATCTAGGACAAGTGGGTGTTGGTGGAGAAAGGAGCCAGGCCAACATGACAGTGTTTCTGTGTTTGCCTGTACTAGGGCCATTTCCAAGGGCTCCTTTTATATTTTTTTGGTAACAATGAAACAACCCTACTTGTGCATCCATCCACTTAGTCACTCATTCAAAGCCCATATTTAGGGTGCCTGGGTGGCTCAGTTGTTAAGTGTCTGCCTTCGGCTCAGGTCATGATCCCAGGGTCCTGGGATCGAGCCCCATGCCGGGCTCTCCCTGCCCGGCAGGGAGCCCGCTTCTCCCTCTCCCTCTGCCTGCAGCTCTCCCTGCGTGTGCTCTCTCTCTGTGTCAAATAAATAAATAAAATCTTAAATAAAAAAAAAAAGCCCATATTTAAGCCACTGTGATAAGCTGGATTTCTCGATGACACTCAGGCTGTAAGAAATCCTAACTTTCTCTTTGGGATAGGATTTTGAGATACTTCTCCTCTGTTCTCACTGATATATACAGTTGTCTTTCCACCACTCTGCTATCTTACTTTTTCCCATTTGTTCCATTCACTTTATCTTTCTTCTTTAATCTTTTTTTTTTTTTAAGATTTTATTTATTTGACAGAGAGAGACACAGCGAGAGGGGGAACATAAGCAGGGGGAGTGGGAGGGGGAGAAGCAGGCTTCCTGCCGAGCAGGGAACCCAACGTGGGCCTTGACCCCAGGACCCTGGGATCATGACCTGAGCCGAAGGCAGACACTTAACGACTGAGCCACCCAGGCGCCCCTCTTCTTTAATCTTAATTTTTATCTTCTTTTGGATCTATTGAATATTTTTGTTATTTTGGTTTCCTTTCTCTTAGCTTATTAAATATACATTCTCTTATTATCTATTAAATAACCCCTTTCTAAAGATTATAACAGGTATCTTCAACTAACAATTGCTACCTTTTCCTCTGCTACAACAATGCAAAAATCTTCGGACTCTCAAACCTCATTCATCTACCTCTGATTTGTACACCACTGTTGTCATATACTTTAATTTTCTCTATTTATGACCCTTAATGAGAATGTTATTACTTTATAGAGTCAATGTTCACTTATATTTATCTATGTATTTGTCCTTTTCTTGCTCTTTATTTCTTCCTACACCTCAGAGTCACTATCTTGGGTCATTTTCCTTCTACCTGAAGAACAATCTTGTATTTCCTTTAATTGGTGATTAATTTTCTCACTTTTTTTTTCCTGAAAATGTACTCTGCCTTTATTTTGAAAAATGATTGGGAATTTGCCTTATTGGCTATCAAGACCTTTACTATGAAACCATAGCAACTAAGGCAATGTGTTTTAGATAGGGCTAAACAAAATTAAAGTAGAACAGAATCAAGATCTTATAATTGACAGCTAGAACCCTAATCCAGACAGTGTTCTTAGCCACCATGTTAAGAAGGGCAGGGAAGTGGGAGTGGAGAAGATATGTCAAATGTATCAGATGGTTAAACACATTCATCCTCCAATCCATTGATCTCACCACCTTTTTACTGTTCTTGACTTCCCTGATGTACTCTCTTCCTTCATAACCCATCTTGTGAACATCTGCGACCCCCTTGTCCTCTCTTTTTATGGATCTCACTAGGTAAAACCACGATGCTGGCTAATTTAAATGATCCAGCTACAGCAAGGCTACACTATGCTGAAGAACACAGCTGAAAAAAAACACAAAACCATCTGGAAGGTCTCACCATGAAACAAAGTCCATGCCCCTATTTACCACCCGGTCTGATGGTTGCGTTTTATACTATAGATCCCATCCTCGTAAGAATGGTTTTTCTCCCTGTAGCACCGACTTTCCCATCCTAGCCGGATCACTCTTGTTGGCACATATAATGCTGTTATTTTTTTCCCTCTTAAAAAAAAAAATCATTCTTGACCCCACTTCTCCTGCCAATTACCATCACATTTCTCTCCTCTCTGTAGCTAGACTTCTTTTTTTTTTTATTTAAATTCAATTAATTAACACATAATATATTATTGGCTTCAGGGGTAGAGGTCAGTGATTCATCAGTCTTATATAATACCCAGTGCTCATTACATCACGTGCCCTCCTAATGCCCATCACCCAGTTACCCCATCCCCACACTCCCCCACCCCTCCAGCAACTTTCAGTTTGTTTCCTATGATTAAGAGTCTCTTATGGTTTGTCTCCCTCTCTGTGCAGCTAGACTTCTTAAAAAAGTTATTTCTATCACTATCTTCATTTCCTGGCCCCCTGCTTTCCCTTAAACCCACTCTAATTAGAAGTTTGACTCTTTTACACCACTAAAACTGCTCTTTTAAGGGACACGGGTAACCGTTATATTGCTAAACCCAAAGGTCAATTCTTTGCCTTCATCTTACTTCACAAATTTAAGCAATTGACAAGTTTATCATTCTCTTTTCCATAATACACTTTCTTCACTTGGATTCCTGGACACCACATATTTCTTGGACTTTGTAATGCTTTACTGGTCACTCTTTCTCAGTCTCCTTTGTCTTCCTCTTTTTTTTTTTTTTTTGTTTAATATTTTATTTATTTATTTGAGAGAGCGAGAGAGAGAGCGAGCGAGCACGTGAGCAAGCTGAAGGGAGAGGGACAGGGAGAGAGCCTGAAGCAGACTCCCCACTGAGTGCAGAGCACGAGGTGGGGGGGGTAGGGGTGGGGGCTCAATCTCACAACCCTGAGATCATGACATGAGCCAAAACCAAGAGTTGGCCGCTCAACCAACTGAGCCACCCAGGGGCCCCTGTCTTCCTCTTCTTTCAACTTTTAAACTACCGCTGGAGTGCTCCAAGCCTCCCTGCTTGGACTTCTTCTCTGTCTATTCTCACTCCCTCTGTAATCTCAGCCAGCCTCCTGGCTCTAAATACCACCTGTATCCAACAATTTCTAAACTATTATTTCTAGCCCAGACCTCCCTCTTGGATTCCTGGCTCACATATATGACTGTATCTTTGACATCTCTCTTGGGGTGTCTACTGGGCCCAACCTTGACTCCTGATCTTTGCTCCAAGCTGGCCCCTCCAACAGGCTCCTTCTCAGTTGGCAGCTCCAGCCTCCCAGTTGCTCAGCAAAAACCCTGCAGTCATTTTGTCTGCTCGTCTGTCTTCCACACCCCATACTCAGTCTGTCAGGAAATCCTATGGGCTCTATCCTCAAAATATTTCCATAATCTCACCACTTCTCTTTATCCAGTTCTACCACCATGGTACAGGCCCTGTCATCTCTCACCTGAATTACTACAACGGCTTCTTTTTTTTTTTTCCCCATTTATTTGAGACACACAGAGAGAGACGAAGAGGGAGAGCAGGCGCACAAGTGGGGAGAGGGGTGGAGGGAGAGGGAGAAGCCGACTCCCCGCTCAGCTGGGAGACCAACGTGGGGCTCGATCCCAGGACCCCGAGATCATGGCCAGAGCCAAAGGCAGACGCTTAACCGACTGCGCCGCCCAGATGCTCCCCCTACAGTAGCTTCTTCTTCTTCTTTTTTTTTTTTTTTAAGATTTTATTTATTTATTTGACAGAGAGAGACACAGTGAGAGAGGGAACACAAGCAGGGGGAGCGGGAGAGGGAGAAGCAGGCTTCCCGCCGAGCAGGGAGTCCGATGCGGGGCTCGATCCCAGGACCCCGGGATCATGACCTGAGCCGAAGGCAGACGCTTAACGACTGAGCCAGCCAGGCGCCCCTACAGTAGCTTCTTAACAATCTCTCTGCTGCTGTTGCCCCCTCTTCTTGCCTTTGTCCATTCTCAAAGCAGCAGCCCGAGTGATTCTTCTGAAAAGAGATCATGTCACTCTTCTCACAATTCTCCAGTGATCTCCAACACTCTCAGAGCCATGCCTGCAGTGGCTCACCCTCTCCGTGGTCTCCCTGCCTTCGGTTTCCGTTCCTCCACCCCAGCCACACTGGCTTCTTCCATGTTCCTCAAACAAGAGAGGTAGAGTTCCACCAACTAAGGAACTAGCTATTTCCTCCGCCCCCAATTTGCTTCCCCTAAATATTCACATGACTAACACCCTCACCTTCTACAAGTCTCTTCTCAATTACCACCTTTTCAATGAGACCAACTATGATGTCCCCTTTAAAAACTGTGTTTCGTATCTTCAGGGCTCTCAGTTCCCATTACTCTATTTTGATTCTTATTCCCACAGCATTCATCACTTCTAGTATACTATACAACTCACAGATTTATTAACCTTGTTATTTCTTGTCACCTCAGTGGTATGTAAGACCCACGCGAGTAAGGATTATTCACTGAGCTCTCCAACATTTGCTGCCCACACTTACTATGTGCCAGACTCTGTGCTGGGGTTTGAGGATATAAAGAAAATAGGGCATAGTTCCTGCCCTACAATGGACTGAGAATAAACCAGCACATAAATCATGCAGAAATATATAGTGCCTTATAAAGAACAGAGCCCATCACACACATATATTATCCCATTCGATTATCAAAACAAGAATCATGTTTAAGGTCAACAAGTGAGAAGCTATTCTTAATGTAAAGATTAGAAACTGGGATTGCATGGGACGCCTGGGTGGCTCAGTTGGTTAAGCGGCTGCCTTCGGCCCAGGTCATGATCCCAGGGTCCTGGGATCGAGTCCCACATCGGGCTCCTTGCTCAGCAGGGAGCCTGCTTCTCCCTCTCTCTCCCTCTGCTTGTGCTCTCTCTGTCAAATAAATAAAATCTTTAAAAAAAAAAAAAAGAAAAGAAACTGGGATTGCTGAAGAGTAGGTGAATTTCCACGTGGCTTGGACACAATGGCATTAGGACTCCAACCCCGGCCATGTGACCCCAGCTGCCCGTTCAGTATCTCTAGGGAAGACTACTGCCCGCCAGAGGCCATGCCTACCTATAGTTCTAGTCTCCGCAGCACTAGGAGGCTTATTAAATGTGTATTGAATAGATCAATATTTTAAAGTTATAGCATAAAAGATTATAAAAAAAAAGTTTCCTATAAGTAAGAGACAAAAGGAAGAACAAATGCCATCTACCAACATACATTAAAATATATATGTAATATGATAATATGTAATATTTATATAATACAATAATGTTATAATATTTTATTTTATCTTTAAATACAAATTAATTTGCAACAGTTTTCCCTGAAGAGACTATGATGGACTCAGCTCCTTCTCCAGTTGACCTTGAGCTTGACCATAATATGCTTTGTGGGTTTTCCCTCATCTACACTGTATTTGTGGCAAAAAACCCTGACCTTTCGTCTCTGAAGATGGTTAGATACTATCTTCAACTACTATATTTGCATGTGGCCACACTTACCAGTACTGTTTCCAAACTGCCTGCCACCAGGACTTTTCAACCTATGCCTAACTTTTCCATCTTCTTCTCAGAGTTTATAGACTGATTGCCCCTGTCTTTACCTTCTCCAAACTATGCTACCTCTTGCACTTTTCTCCAAAAAATTTTCTTAAAAACCTTTTCATCGCTTGAAAAACAAAACGAAAATCCCTCTCCACTTCTGACCTAGCTTTCTCCTAAAAAAAATTTGCTTTTGATCTCAGTCTTCTTTTGTTCATTATACAATTCACCTAACTAATTTGGCTCGGCACATTGGAAGGCATTCATAGGATGATGAAGATAAGGGTGGTTCCAATTCAGCTCTCTCTTTCCCAATGAACTCTTCCTTACACCCTCTCAAACCAGGGTGGACTTACAAAGGTACCATGACAGACCTTCGAGAAGCAGTTGGGAAGAGTTTGCTACGAATCACAGTGATATCATTTCTGTCAGCATAGAGTAATGGTGCACATTGAGAGTTCCAAGGTCACATTGCCTAATGGAATTTTTGTGCTCTGTGAGGGTTAGGGGAATGATTAGGTGGACAGGAATGGCTGCAAGGTGCCAAGGTTAGAGATGAAATGAATAAGCAGGAGACAGGGTTACTATGCTTTAGGTCATTTATGTTGACCTACTCCTAAGGTTATTACAAAACCGTACCTTTTCAAAAGATTGCACTTTACTTTTCTACAGATTCAGATATTTGCTAATATTGAAGTGTCCATAAAATAATATAACAAAAAGGAACAGTAACCTCAAGTTTGCATTTGATACCAGTTTTCAATTACTCACTGCACTCTTTCCTAGCCTTAAAATGATGGCTTCCTAAGGGTTCTTCAACCATTGAAAGGGTATTGTAAAATGTTCAGAAATCCTATCGAAGCAAAATTAACTTGGGTTTGCAATCATGTGTAAATCACTTTTGGAGCTCTACTAATATCAGATGGAATCTAAGATTGTATTCACCCACTCCTTTGCTCTGGTTTTTAAAAACTTTTTATTTTGAGATATTTATAGAGCCACATGCAGTTGTAAGAATAACACAGAGAGATCTCCTGTACCCTCCCCAGTTGTAATATATTGTATTTTTGTGTCAAAATTCATAAGGAATATTGGTCTGTAGTTTTCCTCCCTCCCTCCCTCCCACCCTCCCTTCCTTCCTCCCATCTGTCTGTCTTTGGTATTAGTATCAAGGCAATACTAGTTTCATAAAATGAATTGGGAAGCATTCCCTCCACTTCTATTTTCTGGAAGAGACTGTGGGTTACCTCAACATTTTTTAAACTCCCATTTTGTATGGTTCTGAGTATTACACAGCACATATGCATCATTTACTACAATCTACTGTTACCGCATTTTACTTGCTTGAGTGAAATGTAGAAATGTCATCTCCATTACAGCCATTTACCCTCTTCTATTTTATCATCTGATGGTCTTATATCTTTCCTCCACTTACATTTAAAACGGTACCAGGCTGTGTGGCTAATTTTTTAAACACATTTTTGCTTCAACCATCAAAAACATTTAGAAAACACAATAGGAGACAGACAGGTTATTGTATTAGCAATGTGTTTGCTTATCACATTCTTTCTTCCCAATATTCCAAGCTTCCTTCTTTTATCCTTTCTCTTCTGTTTGGAGAACTTCTTTCAGCCCTTCTTTTAGGGTAGGTGGGCTAGTGACAAATTTCCTTAGGTTTCCTTCAATTAAAATGTCTTCATTTTCCTTCATTCCTAAAGGATAGTTTCACTGAATATGGGCTTCTGGGTTGAGGGTGCTTTTCTTTCAGCATCTGAAAGATAGTTTCTTATGAGAGATCCAGTATCATTCAAATCATTTTTCCCTAAAATGATGTGTCATTTTCCCCTTGCTGTTTACAATATTTTTCTTTATACTTAGTTTTCTTTTTTGTCTTTTTTTTTTTTTTTAAGCAGCTTAAGTTCATGGCAAAATGAAGTAGAAGGTACAGAGATTTCCCATATTAAGTTTGAGATCTTCCCAGTTCTTGGTCTGTTAAGTGTAACTCAATTGAAACATCGACATTGGAGGTATGATGTTATAAGATTCTAGATTTTACTTAAGCCTTCTGTTTTCCTTGATTTTTAGACATTACTTCAGCAGAAAAAGAGGTATCAAGGGGTATCATTCCTTCCTCGTTCCTGTAAGTGGGGAGAGAAGTCCAGTTTCTCCACTTGGGCTCCATTCACACCTGAAGTGGGAGGGGTTCCTCATGATGGCTGGGCACAGGTGGGAGTCTTGGCTTCCTACTAGGCCTCCTCTGCTACCTTCCTGGCTGAGAGGAGTAGAAGTGCATTGTTAGAGTTCTCCACATGGTCTCCACCAGCACCGTGGGGGTGGGGGTAAGTACGTAAGGATGAGGGTGGGAAGGAGGAAGATGGCGAGGTGGCCTTGGGACCACTGTGTGGTGGTGAAAGTCCTAACCCTTCCTGAACCCCTTCTGACACCACCTGGGAGGGAAAGGGAAGAGAGTGCTTCACTTCTACCCGCTGAGGATGAAAAGTCGGCTTCCATTTAGTCTTCCCTGACATGGCTGGGGGCAGACAGTGAGGTCGGGGTACCTTCTTACAGCCTAACAAGGATGGAAGTTGAGGCTTGCCACTTAGCCTTTTCAGGTGTGACTCTGAGTGATATCACAGTTTTTTCCCATGTTGTTTGGCTAGAGTAGAGTAGCTACTGTCTAAACATTTTCTGTCTTGCTAGGCTGCCCCTCTCCTGGTCCTTTGGCCGGAGAGAACAGGCTTTCATTGGGGCTCCTTCTTGTCTGTGCACACTGGTATTTCACATTCTTCTGCTCCAAACCTGGGACATAAGGGGCAAGAATGAAGCAAAACAAAACAAAAGGGAAAATCAGAAATTCACTACCATGTCGTTCTTTGGATTCAAATGTCCTTATCTGGTTTGCTTTTTTCAGAGACTTCTTATGTTTGTTTTACATATAAGGTTCAGTGTTTCTAGTTGGACTTAACAAGAGGAATAGGAAAAAATACATCTATCTACTCCATCTTCCTTGAACATGCTGCCTAATTTTCTAAATCCATTTTGTCTAATAAAATGCAGAGGCAAAGGAAGAAGATCCTAAAATCAAATTAGCCGGTATTTGTATTTGTTCATCACTAGAGGAAGGGATGTGAAGTATTCGCTAAAAAGATTTCTCGAACTAATCTGCTCATTTCCCCCCCCCCCCACCCTCTTAGTAACATCCGGTCCACTATGTCTACTTACAAAAATCTGCACATTTTTCTACATAAGACATGAGAATAGGTGGACGCTATCTCAGTCTGGCCTCAAGCTTACCCCACAATAAAATAGGGAGTCAAATGCCAATATTTATGGATGCTGACATAGTGGAATCATGAGGCGATGTTAAAGAAACCAGGGTGCAAGCTCTTCATTCATACAGCCTTATGCTATGTTTTGCGTTATGTTATGTTAGACTGCATTCATTATACTTATTTTTACATCTTTTCCTTCCTGTGAGCTTCCTAGACTGTGCGCTTCTCCAGGAAAGGAGATAATCCAAATATAGTAGCTGGCACATTGCAAGTACCTGATAAATCCTAGTCCTTCTTGTCCACTCCTTTTTCCACCCTTTGCTAGTTCAGGATGAAGGCAGAACGCCCAGAGGAGAAACTGCATCTGCAGTTAATCTAGGCTTAAAGGCTTGAAGAAGACCTCTGAATCAGTAGCCAGGTACCATCAATCAGTACCTTGAACTAGATCTTGCAGGAGGAAGTGCTGGCCACCTCCCAACTCACACCATCTTAGAAGATCCTGACACACAGACATCACGGGATTAAAAGGAAGGGGTTGTCATGGCGCCTGGGTGGCTCAGTCGCTTAAGTGTCTGCTTTTGGCTCCAGTCATCATCCCAGGGTCCTGGAATCAATCCCAGAGTCCCAGGATCAAGTCTTAGGGTTGAGTCACCCCGCTCCTGTGTAGGGCTCCCTGCTCAGTGGGGAGTTTGCTTCTCCCTCTGTCCCTACCCCCGGCTTGTGCACTCTCTCTCTCCCCCCTCACTCTCTTTCTCAAATCAATAAATAAGATCTTAAAAAAAAAAAAGGTTGTAGAATGCTGTCTTCCACTTCCTTCCTCTTAGAGCTTTGACCAATTTTGTCAATATTTGTTCATTTATTCAATACATATTTATGGAGGTAGAGAGGATGAACTAGAAGTATCCCCCTAGAGCCAAGTTTTCCAAACTGCGAACTGAGGATTGCCAGCAAGTACTAAGTAGGTAACAAGGATCCCTTAGATAACAAGTGTTCATTGGTCAGATGAGTTTGAGAAATGCTGCTTACCACACTGCTCTCTCAGAGGGTTACAATGCACATCGAAGATTGAGAAGTTCTGTAGTAAACATCATTTAGCTTTGTTTAGCTGTGTTTCCTCCCCCCACCTCCACCTCCACCCCCCAATACCCACTGAAAACATAATATTCATGCTCTCTTTAGCCATACACATAAAGCTACTTCTAAGAAAGGTAGTCTCAAAGTTCCAAGAGCAGGGAAGTCATGCAAGAACAGCTAGGGGTGAAGAGCGGAGCCCTGGAAGAAAGATGTGTGATCTTTCTTTGACTGTGATCTTAATTTGGCTGAGGTGAGAGGCAGATAAGGATGCGGTGGTATGGAAGAGGTTTTACACACTGAGAGACTAAAAATGAAGGAGGAATTTAGACTTACAGAGGCTATAGAGATAGTTTTTAGAAAGCAAACATTGTACTGGTCAAGAATGATAAATACTTTTTGCAATAATACAAACTGTCTTTTATCAGTCAAAGTCTCAGCAGGAGAGGAATGGTTCGCTCAAATTAAGATATTCAAGGAGGATTTAATGAAGGAACTAGTAATAAAGATATGGGCAGAACACAGGGTATCGGGGATATGTCATAATGGGTAGGGGAGACCTTTGGGCCACAAAAATGGGGGGCCATTGCCTTCCCTAGGCCAGCATGTAGGGGAGGTAGCAGTTGCCAGAACCCGTATTAAGTGTCAAACAGGGAAAACTGCTTTGAGAAGGCCAGTGAGCCCCTCCAACTTCTCCCAGGCTCCCCTTCAGCTGAACCCACAGAAGTCGATCTCCCAGGGCAGAGAGCAGTATGGAGAGAAGGGTGGAGAGTAAACAGGGAAGAGTAAAGGGAAGATATTTGGCCCATGTCTCAAGGTGGAAGTCTCTGGAAAGTGGCTAAAGATATTTGAACTCTGCCATTTCCTGACTGTGACTGTTCATGATTCATGAGACACTTTTGAAGTGGTCATCGACTGTGTCAGGACATGCCATTAAGCCCAACGAGGACATAAGACAAGAAGATAGAGACCCAGCCCTCAGGTATGCAAAAATAACCAAAACAGAGTGAAGAATAAGCAAGTGGTTAAAATACAGAGTGAAATATAAACATAAAGAGATGTACAAAGTATATGGGAGTTTTGGTGCTGATAATTTGCATAGCTCACTTATGACTTTGGCCTTGATATGCAATGCTAATAGATAAAATTGTTGGCTAAAGTAACCCTTCTGGTAGAAATGCAAATTTTGAGAATTTAAAAGGTATTTGAATTTTAATTTCATCTGTTAACAGCCAATAATAACCCATAATAGAAAACTGAGCTATTCAAAAAATTGCTTTCAGAATTAAAGTATATGCAAAAGACTTTCATGACTGCTAAGTGTTGTGAAACACCACATCATCCAACATTCTTAAACATCCTTTTAAGCATTTGTTCTCAGAGAGAAAATCCTTCTGTAGTTTTCCACTTTAACCCAACAACTTCCATTTTGGCCTATTTCTCTGCAGGTGTTGTCTGTATATTCCAGACTTGGAATATATCTGATCCCAGAGAGTTTTATACCATTTTTTAGTTTAGGGAGGTAGATTATTATAGCCATGCAGTATTTCAGATAGTTCAGACAGTCTCAGCTCTAGCTTGGCTGGAGCTGCCACTTTCCCAAAGCAATGTAAACAATCCACGGATAAATCCCAGGTGAGTCATCTATTTAAACTCTAAAGGGTGGGAGTCGTGGGGTCAATGCCCACACCGATAGTCACGTTTTGCATAAGAGAATTGAGGAAGGACAATGAACTTTTTGGAAATGAAAAAATTTGTTACACTCAAATTCTGATTGGATAGGGAAGCCTCAGCTGTAAACTGGTTTGATTATAGAAATAAAATATTAGAGTTATGACCTTGATAATACTCTTTTAGCTTTCTCTCTCTTTTGACTAAAAAGGAAAAAAAAAAAAAAAAAAGTCCTCCTTCCCTTACCGTGCCTTTTCTCCTCCTTCTCAAATAGAATAGTGTGATTTTCTGCCTAAGACGTTAGGAGTTGTGCCTCCCTTTGGATGCTTGTGAATGAAATGCTACGGACACAGCAGCTCTCTTGCGGGCTACCCATGTGCTTAGGAGATGCGGGGTAGGTTTCTAAAGTGTGTTCTTTTCTTCCCTCACTTATGGAAGTCATAAGGTATATATTTTCACCTTTATAATGGAAATCAAAAAGGTAAGATGTGGTTCATTTTATGAAATCTCACTGCACATGTGTAGGAATGTGGACCCTCTAAAATAAGGCGTATCTCAATACTCTCACTACTTCAAAAGACCATGGCAAGAATACAAATCAATCTATTCTGGCACAGCAGGCCTTTCGGGCCTGATTCCTACCTTACCTCGCAGACTCATCCCTGTGGTGGCCACCACTCACTCCTCCCAACACACAACACAGGAAACTGACCATCCTGACTCACTTCCCATTCCAGGCTTCCGGGCTGTTCTCCATTGCTCTCTGTGTCCACACCCTTTCCCTACTGTCCACCTGACAGGTAGATACTCAGTTCTCCAGGAAGCTTTTTAATCCTCAAACCACTTCCAGGAAAAGTGATCGCTTTCTTCTTGATTCCCCAAGAAGTCTTGCCTCATGGCACCAATACATATTACTAACCTAATTTCTTGTCTCCTAAACTGTGGGCTCCTTGTCTTAACACTGTGCTCCCAGCATCTAGTCCAGAAGGCACTTCAGATAATTGTCAAAGGAATAAATACAAAACACAACTTCCTTTTCACATAAGAAAACTGGTAGCCCTGAAGAGCAAGAAAAATATGAAGTGAAGGCAACCCACATTTTTTTTTTTGCTTATATTCTAGGTATTGAATATTGTCCTAAATCCTTCATTATAATATTTCGTGCTCAAGTAATCCAATAAGGAGCTGTCGAAATCCCTTAATTGCCAATGAGGAAATAAAGGCTTAGAGAAAAATAAACAACTTGCCCAAGAATCATACATGTTAACAAACTGGCAGGCAAAAGAGAGACCCAGGTTTTTCTGACTGGAGAGACTAGGTGCTTCTCCATACACTAAGTGACGATCAATAAGAGGGAAAACATTTCCGTGTAGCTGCCCAGGGGACAAAGCGAAAACATTAGTTTCCAGCTCCAAGGTCACTTTTCCTTATGACCAAGACTGGCTCTTTTGAAAGAGGCCAGGTGAAAATATTTCATCATGTACCTTTGCCTTTTGTACATATCTGGAAGCATTCCTGCTTTTCTCTTTGCTATTCTGATTTCTCCAGGCTCCAAGGGCAGAGGTCTTTCACCTTGATGTTAGAAGTTCCAAGTGGAACAGAGGACAACAAGTGCAGAAGGTGCTCCCTGAAAATCTTTTGTTTAATCTTTTTTAAAGAGCAACACTTTTTTGTTTCATTTAACATATACTTTTATTGAGGACTTTCAACGTGCCAGGTATTGCTACAGGTGTTGGAGTCCACGGTGAACCAGGTGCCCACCAAGACACTGCAGCCTAGAGGGATACCTTTGAAGATCAAGAGAGTTAAAGTAAGTGAAAAATCCTTTACAGGCTCTGGAAGAGTTACTACTTGTTAGCTATCGAGTGGCTTAAAACAATGGTTTTTGGTTTTTTATTTTTTTTTTAAGTAGGCTTCACACCCAGCATGGAGCCCAATGTGGGGCTTGAGTTCACAACCCTGAGATCAAGACCTGAACTGAGATCAAGAGTCAGATGCATAACCGACTGAGCCACCCAGGCGAATCAAAACAGTGGTTTTTATAATCCCTTACAGTTCTCTGAATTGACTGGGCTCAGCGAGGTGGTTCTTATCTCATGAGGGTGCAGCGAGATGCTGGCTGTGTCTGCATCTGAAGACTTGACTGGGCTGGATGTCTGAGATGCCCACTCACATGGCTGGAGCTTCATGCTGGCTGTGGGCTGGAGGCTCAGCTGAGTTAAGTCATGTGGCCTCCCCGGGTATCTTAGGCTTCTCCTTACAGTGTGGTGATTGGGGTTTGAGGTGGGGGATGGTCATCATAGCTCAGGATCTGGTCCTTAACTTCAGACACTCCCAAACTCCATTTTGTCAGGGAGGGCTCCCAGAAGAAAGCAGGCAACTGTGCTTACCCGCCCCCCCCCCCAAGGTGCCTCATGCCACTCTCTGCTTCGTTCAGCCAGCTCCAACCACAATGTCCTTCTTTCTGCACTTCAAACTCTCTTTGAACAGGCTATTTCCTCCACCGGAAATCTCTCCTTCCTTCCCTATGACCTATCTCTCCACTCCTACTACTTCCTGCGTAACTCCTCTTTTTCAGATTTCAGCCCAAATTATTATCATTTCAAGAGCAACAAATCCTTAAGTTTAACTGATTCTCCTATTTCTTCTTTCTTAACTTTGTGTTGTGAAATAATTATAGACTCACAGGAATTTGAAAAAACTGTAGAGTGCTGTGGATCCTTCATCCAGCTTCCCCAAATGATGGCATATAGTCACTGTAGGACAAAAGCAAACCCAGGGCATTGACATTGGTACAATATTGTTACCAGACCACTCCAATTTCTTAAAAACAATTTTTTTCTTTTCCAAAATTATGGACATAATTCCCATAAGGCTTTATTTTTTTTCTGTAGAGTGGGAAAAGCTGGATTATAGATTATATGGTAATGATGGTCTCTCCTCCCTATTTTTTATATAAAATTATATGGCTTTAGATAAAAATTCTCTTAATATATATTATATTAACAAAAGACTTTCAGATGTTAATCTGTGATAAAACAAAACTGACCCAGAGGAAGGTACACACTAAATCAAAAACTTGGCAAAAGAGAAGACACTCACTGAACTTCTACTAGATACCAAGGACTTTGCCAAAGGCAAGAATCAAGTGATGCAAAGACACAGTCCTTTTCTCAAAGGGTTCACAAACTGGGAGCAGGCATCTGAAACAGAGATGTGAGTAAGAAAAACGAATCACAGAGATTTCTTATCACTGTGACCTGGGAACAAATAGCTACTTTGTGTGTCAAGGAACAGACTGAAATACATTTTGGCCTAAATTCAGAACTCGATTCTGGTGAAGCAAACAGAAGGGCCGTCATTGTTTAGAGGTGGATATAGGTGGATAATCCTAGAACCAGAATGGAACTAGGAAAACAAGAGTAGAACTCAAGCAAACAGTACACATTGGGACCCATCTGTGTTTGGTTAGTACCTTGCAGGCCACACTTCTGAACACCTTCTGCTCTGATGTCACCTCTAAGCCAAAAGAATAAATCATCTTCCTTCTAAAAGATCTGTACCTCTGAAACAAATAATACATTATATGTTAAAAAAAAAAAGAAGAAGAAGAAGAAGAAGATAGCAGGAGGGAAAGAATGAAGGGGGGGACATTGGAGGGGGAGACGAACCATGAGAGACGATGGACTCTGAGAAACAAACTGAGGGTTCTAGAGGGGAGGGGGGTGGGGGGATGGGTTAGCCTGGTGATGGGTATTAAAAAGGGCACGTGCTTAAAAAAAAAAAAGGGCACGTACTGCATGGAGCACTGGGTGTTATACGCAAACAATGAATCATGGAACACTACATCAAAAACTAATGATGTAGTGTATGGTGATTAACATAATTAAAAAAATAATAAATAAATAAATAAATAAATAAAAGCCAAAAAAAAAAAAAGAGTTCCTCTTCTCCATCAATGTCACAGCATTTTTCAAGCCAATTTTTATCACCCTTCTACCTTTCCCATATAGACGATGGATGTTTCTCAGAGCCATCTGTCCTCTGTTCTCACCAGCCCAACTCAGAGCCTCATTACCCTCGGTGTTTTGTTTTTTTAAATAAAAGTATCTTGTTTGGCTTCTCTGATTAGAGGCTTGTTATCAGTTTCCTTAGGCTACCATCACAAATCACCACAAATGTGGTGGTTTAACATTAGAGAAAACACTATGGGGAGGTTCTTCAAAAAGTTAAAAATAGAACTACCATATGATTCAGGTAATCCCACTTCTTGGTAGATATCTGAAGAAAATGAAATCAGCACTCCTGATTGTGCTGACTGCAGAATTAGTCACAATGGTCAAGATATAGAACCCCACATGTCCATCAATGGATGAATGGATAAAGAAAATGTCGTGTATATAAATATATACAATGGAATAGTATTCAGCCATAAAACAGAAGGTAATCTTGCCATTTGTGACGACATGGATGAACTGGAGGGCGTTATGCAAAGTGGAATAAGCCAGACAGAGAAAGAAAAATTTTTTTGGTGGGGCTTTTAGTATTTTATATATATATATATATATGTATATATATATATATATATATATATATATATATTTTTTTTTTTTTTTAAGATTTTATACACACATGCACGCACACACACCAGGCAAGAAAAAGAAATAAAATTGGAAAGGAAGAAGTAAAATTGTCTTGTTTTGCTCTGGCTAGGACTTCAGTAGTATATAGAATAGGAGTGGTAAGAGTTAGCCTTATGGTATTCCTGATCTTAGAGCTTTCAATCTTTCACTATTGGGTATGATGTTAGCTGTGGGCTTGTCATACATGGCCTTTATTATATTAAAGTATGTTCCTCTACACACAGTTCGTTGAGAATTTTTATCATGAAAATATGTTGTATTTTGTGAAATGTTTTTTCTTTATGTATTAAAAGGATATGATTTTTATCCCTCATTCTATTAATTTGGTGCACCACATTTATTCATTTGCATGTTGAACCATCCATGCATCCCAGGGATAAATCCCACTTATCATGGTGTGTGATCCTTAAAAGGTGCTTTTGAATTCAGTTAGCTAGTATTTTATTGAGAAATTTTGCATCTATATTCACTAGGGATATTGACCTGTAGTTTTCTTATCTTGTAGTGTTCTTTTTCATTCATTCATTCATTTAATTTTATTTTTTAATTCCAGTATAATTAATGTATTGTGTTATATTCACTTCAGATGTAGTATTTTCTTTTAAGATTTTATTTATTTATTTGTCAGAAAGAGAGAGAGAGGGAACATAAACAGGAGGAGTGGCAGGCAGAGGGAGAAGCAGACTCCTGCTGAGCAAGGAACCTGATTCAGGACTCAATCCCAGGACTCCGGGATCATGACCTAAGCTGAAGGTAGACACTTAACCGACTGAGCCACCCAGGCGTCCCTGTCTTGCAGTATTCTTATCTGCCTTTGATATCAGGGCAATGCTGGCCTGATGAGTTTGGAAGTGTTTTCATTTTTTGGAAGAGTTTGAGAAGGAATAGCGCTAAATCTTCTTTAATGTAGAATTCACCAGTGAACCGATCTGGTCCTCGGCTTTTCTTTGTTAGTTTTCAATTAGTGATTCAATCTCCTTGTATAATCAGTCTATTCAGATTTTCTATTTCCACAATTCAGACTTGGTAGGGTATATGTTTCTAGGGTGTATGTTCCTAGTAATCTCTTATAAACTTTTTTATTTCTATGGTATCAGTTGTAGTGTCTCCTCTTTCACTTCTGATTTTATTGGAATCTTCTGTTTTTCTTAATCTGACGAAAGTTTTGTCAAGTTTGTTTATCTTTCCAAAAAAGGAACTCTTAGTTTCATTGATCTTTTCTATTGTTTTTCTGGTCTCTATTTCATTTATTTCTTCTTTGATCTTTGTTATTTCCTTCCTACTGCTAACTTCGGGCTTAGCTTGTTTTCCTTTTTCTAGTTCCTTAAGGTATAAAATTAGGTTATTTTAGATCTTTCTTAATGTAGGTATTTATATCTATAAATTTCCCTCTTAGAACTACCTTGGCTGCATCTCATAGGTTTTGGTATGTTGTGTTTCCATTTTAATTTATTTGAATATTTTTTTTTTTGCTTGTTTCAAGATATTTTTTGATCTCCACTTTGATTTCTTCTTTAACTCATTGGTTGTTGAGGAGCATGTTGTTTAATTTCCACATGATTATGAATTTTCCATACTTCCTCCTGTTACTGATTTCTAGTTTCATATTATTGTGGTCAGAAAAGATACTTGGTATGATTTCAATCTTCTTAAATTTGCTATGACTTGTGACCTATCACATGACCTATCTTGGAGAATGTTCCATGTGTGCTTAAGAAGAAAGTATAGTCTGTTGTTATTGGATGGAAAGATCTCTACATATCTGTTAACTTATTTGGTTTAAAGTATAGTTCAAGTCAAACATTTCTTGGTTGATTTTCTGTCTGCATGATCTACCCAATATTGAAAGTGGAGTCCTGAAGTCCTCCAGTACTGTCTGAAGTCTCCTACTATTATTGTATTGTTGTCTATTTCTCCCTTCAGATCTCTTAGTATTTTGCTTAATATATTAGATGCTCTGTTGTTGGATGCATATATATTTACAATTATCATATCTTTTTAATGAACTGACCCCTTTATCATTATATAATGACCTTCTTTGCTTTTGTTACCATTTTTGGCTTTAGAGTTCATTTTGTCTGATACAAGGATAAGCTACCCCTGCTTTCTACTTGCATGGGATATCTTTTTCCATCCCTTCACTTTTAGCCTACGTGTATCCTTAAAGCTGAAGTGAGTCTCTTTTAGGTGGCGTATAGTTGGGTCTTGATTTGTTATCCATCCAGCCACTCTATTCTTTTTGATTAGAGAATCCAGTCAATTTACACTGAGTAATTATTGATAGAGAGGAGAGGACTTACAATGCCATCTTATGGTTTCTGGCTATCTTGTAGTTCCCTTGTTTCTTTCTTCCTCTCTTGCTGCCTTCCTGTGCGAATTGATGATTTTCCATAGTGGTAGGTTTTGATTCCCTTCTTTTTATCTTTTGTGAATCTACTGTAGGTTTTTGCCTTGTGGTTACCATGAGGCTAACATAAAACATCTTATAGGTGTAACAGTGTATTTTACAAAACACAGAGAAGCTAGCATATAAAACACTAACCTTTTATTACCCCTTTTTGTTTTTGAGGTCACAAGTTACCTCTTTTATATTGTGGACTCATTAACAAATTATTACAGCTATACAGTTATTTTTAACACTATTGTCCTTTATCCTTTATACTAGAGTTAAGCAGTTAACACACCACCATATTATAGTATTATAATACTATATTGTTATGTATTATGTATTTGACTACACACTTAGCTTTACCAGTATGTTGTATATTTCTATATGTTCTCATGTTACTAATTAGTATCATTTCATTTCAGCTTTAAAAACTCAATTCAGCATTTATTAGGCAGTTCTAGTGGTGATGAATTCCCTCAGCTTTTGTTTGTCTGGGAAAATCTCTCTCCCTCTTTTCTGAAGAACTTTGCCAGACAGTGTATTCTTGGTTGGCAGGGATGTTTTTTCCCAGTACTTGTAATGTATCAGCTGACTCTCTCCTGGCCTACACGGTTCCTGCTGAGGAACCCAATGATAGCTTTATAGGGGCCCCTTACAAGTTACAAGCTTTTATTTTTTCACTTGCTACTTTTAAGAGTCTTTGTCTTTAATTTTTTGACAGCTTTATTATAATGTGTCTTGAAGGGGATCTAAATTGATTTTATGTGGTGACCCATGAGCTTTGTGAACTTGAGTATCCAATTTCTTTCCAGGCTTGGGATGTTCTCAGCCATTATTTCTTTAAATAAATTTTCTGCCCCCTTCTCCTTCTCATCTCCTTCTGGAACCCCAATAATTCAGAAACTGGTTTTTTCGATGGTATTCCATGGATCACATAGGCTTTCCCTACTCTTTTCCATTCTTTTTGCTTTGTTCTCCCCTGACTGGATTGTCTCAAAGTCATTGTCTTCTGTCTCACAGATTCTTTCTTCTGACTGATCTATTCTTCTGCTAACGATCTCTACTACATTTTTCATTTCATTTGTTGTATTCTTCAGTTCCAGAATTTCTGCTCGTTTCTTTTTTTAATTTTCTATCTCTTTGTTAAACTTCTCATTTTGCTCATGTATTGTTTTCCTGGTTTTGCTGAATTCTCTTTCTGTGTTATCTTGAAGTTCATCAAGTTTCCTTAAAACTGCTATTTTGAATTCTTTACCAGATAAATCACAGAGCTCCATGTTGTGGAGTCAGTTCCTAGAAAACTACTGTGATCCGTTGATGGTGTCATGCTTCCTTGTTTTTTTCATGTTTTGTGAAGTTTTGCATTGCTGTCTTCCTATATGAAGTAGCAGTCACCTCCAGTCTTTAATCACTGGCTTCAGGAGAGACCTAACTTCCATCAGCTCCTCTAGTAACTTGAAGGTATCATCAGACCCTCTATGAATACAGCTGATGCACACTTCTTGTTCCCGGTATTGGCAGAGTTCTTAAGCTTATGTGTCTTCTCTTGACTCCACACCAGGCCATGTAGTGACCGCCTTCCTTTCGTTTTACCAAAGGTTGCTGTAAAGCTCAAGTTTGTGGCCTTTCCCTGACCCACATACTCGGGCCAACCTTCTGTGTGTGCTCACTAGCTGTCTGCCAAGCCTTGCTCTTGCCACCACTTTTGGAACTTGTACAAAGAACCAGCCACAGGACTGGGCAGGGGCTATGTGCGTGTGAGTGGAGAACACTGAGCACTGGGGTACTCCATGGGTCAGTTGAGGGGATCTGCAGGCAAGGTACTCCCCATGGTTTGTAGTTGAGTTTCTTGATAGAGTCTATGACACAGTTGGTAGGATCCATATCTCTTCAATGCCCTCTGAGAGCCCTATCTGCTGCTTTCCAGTTTCTTCCCACCACTGCCCTCGCCCCCCCCCCCCCCCCCCCCCCGAAGTCATGCAGCTCAAGATTCAGTACTCTGGAAAGGAGGAAAGAGGAAAAGAACCTCTTTGGTGGCATTCTGCACAGCTGGGGAAGCCAGGTACTCATTCATGCTTTCATCTCCCTCCACAAGAGAAGTCAGGGGCTAAGATCCCTCTTGGGCCCTCAGCTGTGTTGCCCTGGGAGAGGAGTGGTACAAGTCAAGTCAAACCGTTCTTCTTACCCTCTCCAATGCATTCAAACTAGAATTTTTTGCTCTAATTTTTTGTTGTTGTTGTTGTTGCTGGAACTTCTCCTCTGGTCTCCTGGACTTCTACAAAAGCTCTCTCATCCATGGGTGATGGTCTAACACAGTGTTTTCTAGAGCTGTGGCTGAGAGGCCCTGGAGCCAGTTCACAGGGTCCATAGCCAGGACCAAAGTCTGTATGCCTATTACCCAACACACAGGTGGGTGAGACTTTTCTCAGGACCCTTGGCTTATGGTGCTGGATCCCACAGCTCCCACACAGGCACTTCTGTCTGTTGATGGATGCTAAATTATTGTCGTTGAGGGGGGAGGACAAAAACAAGGGAAATCTTATTTCCCCATGAGGCTGCTATTACTCCTCCAGAGTATCTTCTTTTAATCTACATTTCTTGCATTATTGAGATTGTGCACTTCTTTTTTTTTTTTCTAATATATTTCTTCTTTGGTCACGATCATGTCCTTTGCCCATTTTTCTTTGGAGGTGATAGCATTTTTTTTTTCCTTTTAAAATTCTTTAGATAGTAAGGATAGCAATTGTTTGCAATAAATATGGCAAATACTACCCCCAGCTTGTGTCTTTTTTATCAAAACAGAATAAGAGTTGTTATATTTTTTAAAGTGCAGAAATATTAAAATCCTGTAAGAGCCCTTTATAAGAGCAAGGCAAAATATTTGACGTACATCAGAGTATACACTTCACAACTGCACATCCTGGGCTCTACCCCAACCCCTAGAATTCTGCAGTGATGTGTGTGGTTGGTTTGAGAGCCACCATAATGTAGAAACACAAGAACCAGCAGGATCACATCCACAAAGAATGAAGACTGGTGGTTCAGCAGGACCCACTGTGAAAAGACATGTGCAATGGGAATTATTTACACTATTTAACCATTCTCACAAAAATTAATGGAAGTTTTTAAAGAAGTCTTTCAAATGCAGAACTAATCTTTAATATTCCAACTGGGAGATGATGTATTTACAAGCATTTTAGACAAGATGACTCCAGTCATGGGGCGCCTGGGTGGCTCAGTCGTTAAGCGCCTGCCTTCGGCTCAGGTCATGATCCCAGGGTCCTGGGATCGAGCCCCACATCAGGCTCCCTGCTCGGCGGAGAGCCTGCTTCTCCCTCTCCCACTCCCCCTGCTTATGTTCCCTCTCTCACTGTGTCTCTCTCTGTCAAATAAATAAATAAAATCTTAAAAAAAAAAAAAAAAGATGACTCCGGTCATATAAAAGTTTAGTTTTATTATAGCACTTTATGCAAACATTCAGTACTTTTTGCCACTTCTATAATCTTTCAGCAAGGCAGTAAGTTACAAATAAGAAAATGTAAACAAAAACTATACAATTTATTAACAAAGTCTACTTTGAATTATTCTATAAGTTTTATAATGCAATTAACACCAGTATTTTATTCCATTTGATAATGTTTCTTTTGGTTCCTTTAATTACAAAATCTGAAGACTCTGACCTTGGTGAAATAATCTTCGGTTGTGGCAGGAAATGTTAAACAGGTAATTCTACAGAGTTTTTCCAGTAAGCGCTCACTTTTTAACTTTGATTAAATGCCATGTTTTAACACAAATATTAGAAAATATTTAACAGCTCCTATGGTCACAGTTCACTAGCGCTTTGCTCCCGCCTGGACACTGACCATGGAAAAATAGATGCCTTTCTGAGCCAGCAGCTGTTGATGCGTGCCATGCTCCTTGACCTTGCCGTTCTGAAACACCACTATTAAGTCTGCGTTCTGGATGGTGGACAGGCGGTGAGCGATCACGATGCAGGTGCGGCCTTCTCTGGCTTTGTCCAGGGCTTCTTGGACAACCTGATCAATAACCACATAAATTAATTCTGATAAAAACTGTCCTCTCCCTTCCTCCTCCATAATAAGGCCCACAATCTTCCAACAATAGGTCCTTCCTTAATGACAGGATCAGTGAAATATCACAGAATTCACAAAGCAAAGAATTTGTCGTATTGGAAGATAAGGGAATCCTAGTCTGGATTAGTTCTCAGGCAGGAGTCATCTACTCTTGAAGTTATGACAATAAATACAGTCTGTGCAATCATTTGAAGACATTTACTGGTGTGCCCACCCACACAACATCCTTCAGAGCCACCCTCTGGTCCAGCTCTATAGCAAATCCAGGGAGACTGAGCACAGGCTGAACACAGGCTCCTTGAATTTTGGGATTTTAGTAAAGAATTAATTTGTCTTTCAGATACCTGAATAGTCAACTTTTTCTCCAATTGAAAATGATTACTAATATTTATCTTAAGGTAGAGTCAGCTTTTATAGTGTATTAACCTCCCACTTCTTTAGAGTTGGAGATGCCACTGGTAGAAATGGGAAAGTGGCCTCCTGAACATGGCGTCTTTGGTCAATACAAACTGATCCAAGGCTATTTTTTGGAGCCTGAGTGCTCTAAGACTGATTTTCCTTATTTTGTCTTAGGTCTCCTGAATAACAGCTACAGAAAGTGCCCACATTCTGCGGAAAGCTGATGTAAGTAACAACATATCTGGGCTGAATTTTGTTCTCTACTGTGGAAGACAGAAGCATTTAAGGACAACCAATTCAAGGGTGATGAATCCAATTTAAATGCTTACCTTTTCACTCTCTGTATCCAGAGCTGATGTAGCTTCATCCAAAAGCAAAATATGAGGCTGTCGAACAAGGGCACGAGCTATGGCAACGCGCTGCTTCTGGCCCCCAGAGAGCTGGGTTCCTTTGTCTCCTACTCTGGTGTTATATTTCTGTGAATAGGGTTTTGTTATTATGAAACAGAGAACTGATAATCCTAAAAAAGAGTTTGCTCACAGAAAATAGGATGACTACGTCCATAAACAGACAAATTTTGGTTCAGAAGCTACGAATGGGCTCATAGAGGCTTAAACATCAAAAATGTAGCTCTAAATGGCAGGTCTGATCTCTCTTCTTGAAAGTAGACATTTGGGGGGGCACCCGGGTGGCTCAGTCCATTAAGCATCTGCCTTCAGCTCAGGTCATGATCCTGGGGTCCTGGGACCGAGCCCCATGTTGGGCTCCCTGCTAAGGGGGGAGTCTGCTTGTCCCTCTCCCTCTGTTCCTGCTCCTGCTGGTGCTCTCACATGTACTCTCTTTCTCTCTCTCTCTCTCTCAAATAAATAAAAATCTTTAAAAAATTTTTTTAAAAAAATAAAATAAACATTTTGGTCTGAGAGCTATGTTTTAGTGTAAACAAGTCAATATCTTTATGAGGAAGAATACTGTTACAATGTTAGTCTCTTCCAGTCTTCTGGTTTCATTACATTTGGGACAAGTTTGGTTCGAGGAAGGAAATCGGACTTGAACGGGCTATGCAATAAATGAAGCTCATTTTACTTACAACCAGCAGGTGGTGCTCTCTATACTGAAGTCAGGAAGGGAAGCCATTTCTTGGGATGCTAGCTAGCCTTCGGGTATCTGTTTTTATAAATCTCTAAGACTTCAAAAATTTTAATGGATGCTAAGGAATTCCATCTTGATATCTAACTTTAAAAGCTAAAATCTCCTTTTTTAATTTTTTGATTTTAGAGTTCTCCCAAAGTTCTTCACATATTGTGTCCCACAGTAGATAATTGTCATTAACTACTCAATAGGATGACAGGGACAGGAGTTAAAAGGATATGAAGGGGAGAGCAGGAACAAGACGTGACAGCAGGTGTAACCTAGAGAACAATACTATCATCATTTTCAGCCCCTTGCCAGGCTGGAATTTTAGTCAAATCATGGGCTCTGATTCTGACCCCCAGAGTTTCACTTAAAAATTTATGTTCTATATAGGATTGCCTATTTTTATTGGCTATATCTGGTTGCCCTAGTTCAATAGCAGTCAGATTGAGATCTGCACCTGCAGGTGGAGTCCCAGGACCCCAGGGCCGCAGGTGCCTCAGGAGGCAGGAGCACTGTGTGTCCCATGTGAGGGCAGGGGTTCCCAGGCTGCACTGAGACCATATGATCCTCTTGCAGCAGGTAAAGGCAGGGCTGTAACCCTGAAGGAAGTCAGTAACCAGAATGGCTTCCTGCAGGGTGAGCTAAATTCTAGTAGGAATCGCTCAGGTAAAGAAGTGGGTCCTTGGTCAGAAAACAGGGCTCAAGACCGGGGGCCCAGAAAGGCTGGGTCCCTGTGGCAGACAAATGAATGCCAGAGGGGCAAGGTATATTTAATAAGCAAGTTAATATTTACTCTCTGTGTTTGTCTTTGTTAACCCCTAGCCCAGTGGTGCTCACACTGCAGCCTGGTATCTGGGCTGTTAAAACACAGATTGCTAGACTCTACCTCCAACGTTTTTGATCCAGCAGGTTCTAATGTGATGGTTCAGGCCCATACTTTGAGATCATTAGTAAAGGGATTGAAGCTTTATCTTTCAAGTTTTCTAGCCTTGGGAAAGACCGATTATCCACAGCTGGGCAAGAAGGTTAAATGGAGGGGAAAGGAACAATTCCTCCTCCTGGGGGTCTATGATGTAGTGGCAGCAGTTATCAGAAGAAGAGCCTCAAGAAAAGGAAGTTTGGGAAAGAGTTAGGGCCAGCTGGTATCACCATCCTTCCCCATAAGGAAATTGCCTTCCCTGCTGGTTTGAGTCTACTGAGCTTTATTTTTGAGGAGTGTTTCCTTATTATAAAGAAACTAACTGGTGATAATGGGAGGGCGTATAGACAAGCCAGGTCAAGGTGACTTCAAAATGCAGCACCTAAGGGGCTTAAGAGAGGGCAAGAGGTTCCTTTTATCTAATTTCCCAGGAAGAATTCAGGGGGCATCATGGACAACCGCTCAGGGAGCCCCAAGGAAGGTTTTGAGAATCAGCCCTATAAGCAGAGCTTGGGGGCCATGAAATGTGCAATGATGAGAGATTACATAATACCACACTCACTCCAAGGGCTCGGCTCTATTGAGGGAGAGCCTTCTTTCTGACATGGGTTCAGTTCCCCAGCCTGGCCCGACTCCACAGAGGTAGGTTTGCAGCTTGGGAGAGAGCAGCAAGGAGGCAGGAGGAAGGTCAGGAGAGAAATGGGGGTGGAGGGGCTGGTGCCTGCTTCTGTGGGTGCTGTACTTAGGCTCAGAGGGAAAGGCTTCCTCCAAATATGCACTCTTTGGTCAGGCCTGCTCACAGGGGGAGCCAGTGGGGTGGTCACGCAAACACGGTATCAAGTGGGGATAGGAAGTACGGCGAGACGTTGTATACACGTGTGATTTCGGTGGCTCACTTCTCTTCACCTTTGGAAAACCAGCCCTTTAGAAATCAAAGTGCAGGCCAGGGAGGTTGCCACAGGCTCTTGGGCTCCTAATTTGGAGGAAGACTTACATCAGGGAGTGTCTCGATGAAGGGGTGTATGTTGGCCTCCTTGGCCGCCCGCACGATCTCTTCCTGTGACACGACCCGGCTGTTGTCTCCGTAGGCGATGTTCTCCGCAATGCTGCAGTCGAACAGGATGGGCTCCTGGGACACAATGCCCAGGTGTGCGCGGAGCCATTGGACATTCAGGTGTTTTATCTCTTTGCCATCAATGAGCTGAAAACGAGAGTACATAGGTAACTTCAGGACCGGCACATTTTTAATTTAGCAACATCAGCATCGTTATCTCGTACACTAAAATTGTCAAGTTACCATGGGACAACATTTTTGTTGTTCTGTTGAGTTTGGGTTGTCAAAGTCAACTGAACAAGGTCATAATTGTATGCTCTGATGAACTGTCATGCTCCTTCTGTTTTAACCCTGGTTTCCGATATATGCATGTGGTAATCAGGATAATGCCCCCACCCCCAAGATACCCATATTCTAATCCATGAAACCTCTGAGTGCTACATCCCATGGCAAAGGGAGTTAAGGTATAAGGTTGCTCATCAGCTGATCTCAAAATAAGATGATCTTGGATGATCCAGGTGGGCCCAGTGTAATCATGAGGGTCCTTCACTGTGCAAGAGAGAGGCAGGACAGTGTCAGAGCGGTGCAATATGACCAAGACTCAATGAGCCATTGTTGGCTTCAAGGAAGGGGCCCGGAGCTAGAGGAAGAGAACGGTCCCCTAGAGCCTGCAGAAGGAACACCGCCCTGGTGGCACTTTAACGTTAGCCTGGTGAAATCCATTCTAGACATCTGGCTTCCAGAATTTGTAAGATAATAAGTTTGTACGGTTTTATACCATGAAATTTGCTGGCATCCTTCTTCTTACATATCAGTTTTTCACAAGAAAAGTAGCTGAGATTAGACTGGAAATCAGTAACTACTGTGAGCACATAGTAGGTTTGCAGGTCGGGTTTCTAAGAACCAGGTTTTGGATGAATGGGATGCAGCAGTTAAATGGAAAACAAGTGTGGGAAAGTGGTGCCTGTATCTCCATGTAGTTGCTGATCTTGGGGAAATGAATTAATTTCTCTGGGGAAATGAATTAATTTCTCTGACAGCTTCTTTGCGGGTAAAATGGGAATTATGATAATAATTCCTAAACTCATAGAACTGAGGCCTGCATGAGATCATGTCTAGATCCCACTCAGCACAGTGCTGGGCACTACGTATGTGCTCCAAGACTACCACAGATTGGTAACTCTGTGTCGCTGTCATTAAAACTACAGTGGCTGGACGCAGGTTGGGCGGCCGAAATGATGGACAGACATCTACAATGTTGGGCCAACGGAATAGGAAGGAGAAGCTGCCTCTTCTCTAATGACCTGGCTCCTGGGGTTACCCTGCAGGAGCCTGGGGAGTGCTCCTTCTAGCCTTGCTCGGATGCACATAAGTCTGCCCAAAAGATCTACTTTGCAAGAGAACTGGTATTCAAGTGAGAGAGCTACTCATCCCCTCTGAAGAAGCAAGTGACTCAGCTTCAGGCTTTTCCCATAGTGCTGGTGAGTGTCTACCACGCTATATATACTCTCTGGATCCCATGTGCCCAGCTGGGTGTCCCCGGGAGACAGCTAGCCAGGGGTAAGGTACAGTCTTTGCCGTGGGAACATAGCTCCTGTTTGTAAAGCTGGTAAGCGCAGGGATAGGAAACACAGTCACGACCTTATTAGTACCCAGCCCAGTTGCCATGGAGACTCTTTCAGCATCTATGTTCTAGGCTTCCTTACAGTGTTAAGTGAAGGTGGGAAGTAGAGGGTGGAGAGAGGCAGTAAAAACCATACAAGAATGTGGCAAAACAGCAGATCTTGTGAGGTGGAACACTGTACTTGAGAAATGGAAAGTTCAGGGAAGGAGTAGCATAATTTTCTCCAAGCTTATGCTCCTGGGAGGCAAACAGACACTGCGTAACTAATATGATTAGACAAATGTGAAGGATCCCATCACATTTTAATGAGTTTCTCTATCACGCTGAATACAGTAACACTCTTGGCCCTCCTCATGCCCACATGATGCACTGGAATTGCAAATACTTAAAGCCTGTGCTAGCTGAAGCATCCTTTCTGTAGAGAAAACATGTTTAGAAGCCTAAATGTAAAAGACACCAATGCAGAGGTTCTTTGGCTGAGGCACGGGTGATGGTCTGAGGGAAGACCAAGGATATTTGGGGAATTGGTGAACACTGTTCAAAAGATACTGACCTAAATAAAACTTAACCAGAAAAGTAAACACCTTGGTAATAATAAGGTAAAACCAGGTTAAATGACTAGCTATCTCTATCTTAGATCGTTAAATGCACTGCTGCCTTCATTAGCACAATCAAATGTTAAAAATATGTATTATTCTGCTCTACGTATTTACTCTGAAATCATGATTACAGATAAATTATTGAGCACTGACTACATTATAGGTCCAGTGATAAGCATGTCTCATGCATTCTCTTGTTTAATCTTCACAACAACTCTAGTGAGGTAGCTGTGTCTTTTCTTGTTTTCTTAAGATTTATTTATTTATTTTAGAGAGCGAGAGTGTGTGTGGTGAGTGGGGGGAGGGGCAGAGGGAGAGAAACCCAAGCAGACTCCCCGCTAAGCGACCCTGGGGCTCCATCTCACGACCCATGAGATCCTGACCTGAACTGAAACCAAGAGTCAGACGCTTAACTGACTGAGCCACCCAGGCATCCCTGGGGTAGGTGTGGTTTTAATCTCCATTTTACAGATTCAAAAATGAGCAAAGTTAAGTAACTTACACAAGATCACACAGTAACCAGGGGAGCTAGGATTGAATTTATACAGTATAGGTTGGGTTTTGGTAACACAAGTGCCTTATAATTGAAAAATACTCTCTGTCCTCCCTCACAGAGGAATGCCCCATGTTAGCTCAGGGGCCCACCTGGTAATACCCAAACTATGACAACAGGACTTCTGCATGTGATAGACTGGAGGGGAGAGAGGAAAGGTCGGGGAAGACTTAGATCAGAGGCGATTTAACAGGAAGGTAATGAAGTTTGGCTTCAAGGGTCCTGAACTGCAGGTAACTGCTGACAGCTGAACTGTGTTCCGGGGGAGGGAGGCCAGGCTGACGTCAGGGTGCTCTTCCAGGTGAGTATTTATGTATCAGCCTAAAAAGGAAAGGGACCTGAGGGACACTGGGGTGGCTCAGTCGGCTAAGCGTCTGCCTTTGGCTCAGGTCATGATCCCAGGGTCCGGGCTCCTTGCTCAGCAGGGAGTCTGCTTCTCCCTCTCCGCCAACTCGTGCTCTCTCTTGTGCTCACTCTCTCTCCCACTCAAATAAATAAATGTATAAATGAGAAAAGGGACCTGAATCTTTAAGGTTTCAATATTTTGTTGTGATTTGTTTTGTTAGAAGTAAATATTCACTTTTGTGCCTAATTTTACATTCATAATTTTGTATTTTTTTAAGTAGAGTCCCTAGAAACGTATAACCTGCAGGCCCCACAAAACTTGGAACGCCCCCTCTGTACAACCCAGCAGCTTCACTTTTCAACACTCTCCACAATTTAACCTACACCTTTCAAATTTATCAGTTCCGTGGTTCTCAAACGATGGCTGGCATCAGAATCCATCTGGGAAAATTGTAAAAATTAACAGGCCAGATCCTGACGGAGTGGAATGAGCCAGGGTGGCTGTGTTCTTTAGTCATTCCAAGAACCACAGCTCCAGTCAGTATGTCTCAAAGTATCATTCAAGGCCCACTGATGCTCATGAGGACGTCCTGACCTCAGGGTCCCATCTTTCCTCAGTTACTATGAGCGATCATGCTCAGATCCACACTCAGTTTTACATGGCAACAAGAACTAATTACTAGTCACCTACTAACTGGGTTATTAAGGGGTACTAATTGATATTCATAAACAAAACCTGGCACATTTACTCGTGCTTCTTAAGGACACTTCCGCTAAGAATGCTGGCTGCTATGACCACTTGGCAGTACTTCAAAGCTCTAGCACAAATAAATGTACAGGAGCAGGTAACAGTGTTCCTACAATAGACAAGGACACGTTGTTTTCCTTGCGTTTTCAGTACCGTCTTGAGACGGTTATTGCCCTGTGCACTCCGCATTCATTTCCATATTCTTCTCTGTCTACCCTTCCACATACAAAGGGAGTGGAAGGCTAAAGACTATTTCCCAGATTCCCTTCTGGTTCTGGAAGTAACCGTGGTTCTACCAGCGAGATGCACTGTGCAAAATCTGGAAGGCAGAGGCTGATTCTCTTTAGTAGCAGTGCTAAACTAACACATGTGACTATGAGTGCAGTGGCGAGGTCATGAGATTTTTTTTTTTTTTGCTCTTCCTAAATAGGTTATAATTTAAAAGTTTAAGAATCACAACTCTCATTAAATCTGCTATTTCAGCCAAAATAGGCTATAAGGACATAGGGAGCAAATCAACTATCAACCACAGCTCACATTATCTCTCTTTCTTTTTTTTTTTCCACTTCAAATTTATTTATTCTTTTTTTAGTATTTATTTTTTAAATTTTTTAAAATTTTTTAAAAATTTAAATTCAATTAATTAACATATAATGTATTATTGGTTTCAGAGGTAGAGGTCAGTGATTCATCAGTCTTATATAATACCCAGTGCTCATTATATCACGTGTCCTCCTTAATGCCCACCACTCAGTTACCCCATCCCCCCACCCACCTCCTCTCCAGCAACCCTCAGTTTGTCTCTTGCATCAAATGACATCCTCCTGACTGCTCACTCTTTCACTCTCAGGCAACCAGCTCTACTTATCCCTTAAGAGCCAGCTCTAGGCCTATCTTCTTTTATGTAACTCATGGAAGTATATGCCCCATCTCTTCAGGTAAAGTCTTGGAGTGCAGACATCATAACCTATAATTCATTAGAGCTCAACATTTAATACACTGCTTACTCAACATCTGTGAAGGGCCATAATCAGTGTCTGAGAGCTAACATTTCCTTCTGCAATTACTTCTTTTGTCTCTTCTTTAGAGTCCTCTGTTCAAACTTTAACAGCACAACTGAAGCATAAAATCAGAATTCACAGAAAATATAAAATAAGAAAGTAAAAATAAGCGATAAAACTTATGTAGCTGTTAAGAAACAGACCGAACAGAATACAATAAAGAAATATTTATGACTAAGCGTGACTGAATTTAAAAAGAGCCCTGGACTATAGGTTGAAAGCTCTATTTTCATGACAGTCATTAATGCAAGTGGGGCCCATATGGAGCTGGGGCATCAATATGACTACAGAAGAGGTGTCCATTCTGTTTGCCCATGACATTCTAGTAGTTAATTTTTTTTTTTCTTAGAAAGGGAAGCGTGGGGAGGGGTGGAGGGAGAGCGAGAGAGAGAATCTTAAGCAGGCTTCATGCCCAGTACGGAGCCCAATGTGGGGCTTGATCTCATGACCCTGACATCATGACCTGCCCCGAAATCAAGACTCGGGACATTTAACCAACTGAGCCACCCAGGCCCCCTTGTCGTTAAATATTTTTAATAGCACCTCTGAGTACAACCAATAACTACATAACTACATAATAAAAATTTCTTCTATTCCTTCCTAATTTGATTCTTTTCCTATTTCTTGTAGCCATTTAAACTTTCACCACTCCCTTCATGACTCCTATCTCATCTCAGGACCTAAGATAGTCCCTGACAGGCATTCAGTAAATGTTTGTTGAATGTTGAACAAATATACGTGACCCTTCATTTATTCTTTTAGTTCATGAAAGGAAAGGGAATCCCTCTATATTCTTTATCTGCTCCCTAAATTTGTTGATCTCGCTTTTTTTTTTCCTTAGAAGGTGTTTCAATACCCTCTCTTAATGATTTTATCTCATCCTCAGCCATAAAAATGTTCCAGATTTCCCCCTCCTGAACCTCTCCCCTGGACTCTGCCTCCTCACTCACACTGCTGTTCTTGATAGTCATTCTTTCACCTTTGATCTTCTAGATAGTCTGCACTCAATCTCCACTTCCCCTTCCTGCCGTGCCTCAGCCACACTAAACTCATTCCACCACCACCCCACTTACTGAGAATACTTTAAAATGTCACAAGTAGCCCATTCCTTGCCAAATCCTATCATGTCTTTTCAGGCTTCATCTTCCTACCTGTCCACAGCATCTGTCATTGCTGACTACCCTCTCCTTCTTGAAACAGTCCCCATCCTTGGCTCCCACCTTACTTGTCTCTCTTAGCACCTCTCCCCCTCCTCTATCTTTCTGGCTTCTTACATTTTTTGCTAGATCTTCTCATGTAAGCAGGAACCTAGCCAAGGGAAGGGAGAGGGGTGATAAAAAGGCTGCTCGCGAAGGAGGGTGGAGGGGCAGTTTGAGAGAGGCTGGAGAAGCTGCCTGGGAAAGACACAGCTTGGAGTCCATAGGTAGGACGTCAGACTTTAAGTGAGACTGTTGTTTAAAGGTTGGGAAAACTATGGCTTAGAGTCAAGAATTAAATACATTAAATATAATTAGATGATGAAAAAGTTAAAATGAGGTAAGAAACCGTGCTCACCACTGTACCAGCCAAGGGGTCATAGAACCGCTCCAGGAGCTGGACCACCGTGCTCTTCCCACAGCCGCTGCTACCCACCAGAGCCAGCGTCTGGCCCTTCTTCACCTCGAGGCTCAGCCCCTGAAGCACGGGGATGTCTGGCCGAGTGGGATAGTTGAACACGACTTCATTAAATGTCACGTTTCCTTCCAACGTATTCTAAGATCAGAACAGTAACAAAAAGATGATTATTGCAATCCCGAAAACTCACTGTACAGAGAACCCCCTCTACCACTAGGTATCCAAAGACGGTGAACTTTTATCACAATTAGGCTGCATTTGGAACTGCTGGAATGCAATCCATAAGATCTAAAAGAGTCAGTGTTTTTATAGCATGTATTGTTAATACAACACAGATATGCTAACTCAAATATGTTCCCCAAGAATACAGTAACCTACACATAATAAAACCTGATAAACAGGATTTGCTTATAAATTGGGCAGTATTACCTATCTCCTTAGTAGCCTTGTTATACAAAAGTACTGGATGTTAACATACATGATTAGCATTTATTAAAATGACCTCGTGATCTAGGAGGTTTCTTTTTATTCCCAGCAGATAAAAAAACCCCACAGATTTTATTAAATTTCCTCTTAGAACACTTCCACTCATCCGTTAGGAGTGTATCTTATCGTCAAAACATCAAACTCACCGGCTGGAGGCCTCCTGTGCTGTAGCTGTCAATCAGAGGGGTTTTTTCAATGATCATGATGACGTGGGCTGCTGAGACTTTGGCTTTGGCGTAGTCAGGAGCAAATGAACTGACCTGCCCCACCGCCATGGCACCAAAGACGATAGCTGAGAATACCCTGCAAAAACACAGACAAAGCATGTGCAGAGTTAGGAGCATAATGCTAGACAGCTGACAGTTCTACAACCACAGGGCATTGCCTCACACAACGGAAAACAGAAGTTAAAAAATAAAACAAACCGTTGTCCTCATACAGTTCACGTCAGTGTAATACATTGTAAAATGGCCCCATTTTTCATCTGTTTCTCTCTCCTCGCCTTCTCGTAATGTGACTTGGCAGCTCCTCTGTTTAAGAAGGGGAATTCGTTTTCCTAGCCTTTGAATCTGGCTTGCTGTGGCCAACAGGATGTGGTGGGAGTGACTGATGCCAGTTTGAAGCCTGTGGCTCGGGGGGCTTTGTGTGCCTTCACTCCCCGGCACCACCACAAGCCCAGCTAGCCTGCTAGAGGACAAGGCACAGATGGAGGCAAGCTGTGTGAGCTCCAGCCAACTGGCTTGTAGTCCACCGCACACACGAGTGAGCCTAGTAAAGATCTGCTGTGTCCAACCCAGCGCAGCAGAACTGCCCAGCTGACCCACAGACTTGTGGGCAAATATGAATGTTTATTATTGTGTGTCACTGGGCCTTCATGTTGGTTGTTATGCAGTGTGATTGTGGCAGTCAATAATGGATGGGGGCATTTGCGACAACGTGGACAGACGTAGAGGATATTAAGCTAAGTGGAATAAGTCAGATTGAAAAAGACAAATGCAGGGCGCCTGGGTGGCTCAGATGGTTAAGTGTCTGCCTTCAGCTCAGGTCGTGGTCTCAGGGTCCTGGGATTGAGCCCCGCATCAGGCTCCCTGCTCGGCGGGAAGCCTGCTTCTCCCTCTGCCTCTACTGCTCCCCCTGATTGTACTCTCTTGCTGTTCTGTTGAATAAATAAATAAAATCTTAAAAAAAAAGACAAATGCCATATGAATTCACTCATGTGGAATCTAAAAATATAAATGAATAAACAAAGAGCAGAATCAGACCTATAAATCAAAGAACAAACTGATGGTTGCCAGAGGGGAAGGGGGTAGGAGTGGGTGAGCAAAATCGGTGAAGGGGAGTGGGAGAGACAGGCTTCCAGTTAGGGAATGAATAAATCATGAGAATAAAAGGTACAGCATAGGGAATCCAGTCAATGATATTATAATAGCCTTGTATGGTAAGGAATGGTAGTTGAACTTGTGGTGAACATATCACAATGTATAGAGAAGCTGAATCACTATGTTGCACACCTGAAACACACCTGAAACACTATGTTGCACACCTAATGCAACATTGTGTGTCAACTATTAAAAAAAATAACAGATATGGGCAGTGGTGCTGAAATTACCTGGGGTTCTTAGGAAACATGGGAGCTGTACAGCAAAGAGTGAGCTCCTTAGAGAGACAGGTATCATGCTCCTCGCAAGATGCAATCCACATGCTTAACCTATGACATGAGAATCATAGCAGCTTAAAGCTGGGAAGGACTCTACAGGGTATCAAGTCCAGTTCTCAATGTTTGTTCCCTGGCAACTTCCCCTAAGTCGGCTTCCATCCTTTGTTTTAGGAAGTAGCAAGTTTGATTAAGTCTATTATTAACAAGTTCTTTTTCAAATGGAAGAAAAGTGTACATCCTTTTGCATAATCCAGCCCTTATCTGGAATATTGTCAAAAAGGCCCTTTGCTTCTTTGGTAAATCCTTTCCCTCTCAACATTCCAGTTGCTCTCCTCTGGACACATTTCTCAATATGCCTTTTTATTATTTTATTTTTAATATTTTTTTCCTTTCCAAGTTTTTATTTAAAATCCAGGTAGTCAACATAACACTCCCGAACAACACCCGGTGCTCATCGGGACAAGTGAGCTCCTTAATCCCCATCATCGAATTCACCCATTCCCCCCCCAACCTCCCCTCAGGCAACCACCAGTTTGTTCTCTGTAGTTAAGAGTGTTTCTTGGGGGGCGCCTGGGTGGCTCAGTCGTTAAGTGTCTGCCTTCGGCTCAGGTCATGATCCCAGGGTCCTGGGATTGAGCCCTACATCGGTGTCCCTGCTCCACGGGAAGCCTGCTTCTGTTCCCTCTCTGGCTGTCTCTCTCTCTGTCAAATAAATAAAATCTTTAAAAAAAAAAAAAAAAAGAGTGTTTCTTGGTTTGCCTTTCTTTTTCCCCCCCTATGTTCATTTGTTTTGTTTCTTAAATTCCACGGATGAGTGAAGTCATATGGTATTTGTCTTTCTCTGACTTTTTTCTTTGCTTAACATTTTACTGTCTGGCTCCATCCATGTCGTTGCAAATGGCAAGATTTCATTCTTTTTTATGGCTGAGTAATATTCCGTTGTGTGTGTGTGTGTACAGTGGGCCTGGAACTAACATAGTACTTGGTAACCCTCCCAGAAGAATACTGTGAGCCCATCACATCCTCTCCCCTGGACTCTAGAAAATTATACAAATGGTTTATCTCCAACTTGTCATCATTTACTCTTGTGAGATCTTTTAAAAATGGACTACTCTTCAGACAGGTCTCTCCTTTCCTTCACTTGGAAGATTGATTTTCTCAATCTAAATGCCCATGTGTCAGCAACTTTCATCAGTTCAATGCCTTACCTTGAAGTAAAGCAATATATCAAATAATTATCTAATCGAAGCCCCAATGACAATGATGCCTAGTTTTGATCTTTTGGTCCAAGTCATAAATAGTTCCTGCATATCATTTGTCAGACAGAGGTATTAGGTAGAAATTTTAAATCCTCTGTTGAGGTCGTCCTGAGCAAACTATAATCCATGCACAAGCAAACGTCTCAATAGAATGGAAACATTACACTAACACCTTAGATTAGCCAGGCTGAGATGATTCTGGTTTAAATGTAAAACTGTACTACCACTAATGATGGTATGCTATCAAAGGGCAGAGTCTCACCCATCACAAAACCTAGATGCTCAGAAAGGTTATACATACTTTTCACTACCCAACTGCACATTTGAGTACTTCAGAAGTATAATTAAGTTCAGGTCTGTCTTCCCCTGAAGTACAATTTTCTGCATTCATAGCAAGGGAACAGAAATCCCAGTCTAGCTTTTCCTTTGTCATTTCTGAATTTCGTCAGCTCTTACCTTCTAGTTGCTCTTCTTGTATCAAGGAAAGCGAATTTATCCTAGAACCTCCCAGGGCTTGCAGAACTCAGTGTCCCACACCTGTTCTTTAGCTGCTCTGTTCAGAGACTTCTTTAAAAAGAGCCAGGCCCTTGGTGCAGGGTTAGGCTTCTTCCCAAATGCCAAAACCTCCTGGAAACCTCTCACTGATTCACTACCCCACTGAGCCACAGATTCAGAAAGGCCAAATGTATGAGTCAGCACTGGGGAGAGGGGCAGTCATTGATTCCGCAAAAGAAATGGGGTACTTCCGTGATAATACACAGAGACTCCAGCAAAATTCCACCTTCTGATTCACCAAAATCTCTTTATGAAACTTTACAGTAAGGTTTTCTATCCAGGCATGAAGCATGTTCACCTCAGTTTTATTTCTAGAGTTCAACTGCCAATATTAACCCAGTACTTACAACAGAACATCCGAAAAGTTCATGAATCTATTTGCCACCAGGTAGGCACCAAACCGGAAGCAGCCAGCGTAGGAAAAATACATCATTGCCTGGGTGATGGAAAATGAGATCCCGAAGATGTGCGCTTTCCTCAAAGAGTTTCTGGAAAGGAGACATTAATGAAACTTACCTGACTTTCATCGCTCAACCCTTAAAACATAACATTTGCTAGATCAGCAGTGGGGCGTGGCAGACAAAAATGGGTTCAGTTTCCAAAAAAGTTAAGTTTGGTCCTCACTTTCCTACTTGTGAAAATTTAGGAAACTTCCTAATAGAGGATTAACTATACCTCAAAGTGTTGAGGTAAAGTTAAAATAAGCCAAGGAAAACATGAAGAGCCTGTTAGGGGTTCATAAATGGAAGTTCCTTCCCTTTCCCCCCACTTTGCACATACAAAATATATGCACTCTAGAGTCAACGTTCATTCAATACACATTTACCTAACACCTACAAGCTGCAGGGACCATGCTTGGTGACACAGAGCAATCACTCATATTCTTGTCTTTGGGGACCCACCAGTCAAGTTGCCTGTAATTATGCAGTGAAGGTACCCTATAAATAACATGTTAGGGAAAGAAAGGAGGACACACTGAACTCTCTGGGGGAGTGAGAGAAGGCATCACAAAGGCGTCAATGTTGGTGGATTTTCTGAGCCACCTGACCTGGGTGATGCAGAGGTGAGAGCAGGCTGGTGAGTGGGCAGCCCTGTGGGCCTCCTACCTCTGCCTCAACCACGTCAACTCCATTTCCATCTGTTTCATATATTGGGATTTCAAATGAAAAGATCTTCAGAAAAAAAGACTCCTATTTTAAAAAAATGTTTGAAAACCCATCAACCAAGTCCAGCTCTCTCCTTTTACTATATAAGAAACTGAGACTCAGAGAGGTTGGGCTTACTTTTTAGAACTGTCACTGGATAAGTGCATTAAAGGAAATACGGAAGTTCTCCACTAGAGAAGCCTCAAGAGAGAAAGGAAAGGCATACTCAAGGAGCACCACCTCCTCTGCCCCGGCCCCACAGATGCATCACATTTCAGGTTCCATAGAGAACTCAGCCCCACTGAGAGCAAATAATCGCATCATTACCCAAACTTGGCATCAGAGAGTCATTGTCTGTCTATCCTCTCCCCCTCTGTTTCCCATCAGTTGCCTGCTGTTACAGGATCTACCTCGGAGAGGTCAGGGTCTTGTGATTTCTCTCCTGGATAATTACGAGGGCTTCCCAGTTGGTCCCCTTCTAGTAGCTTCTCCACTTGTTCCCTACCTTCTGGCCAAAGTAACCTTTCTGAAAACAAATCTGATGACTGATAAGCCTCCCCACACTCCCCTCCCACTCTTCAGTGGTTATTACCTGTATGGTACTTGCAAACTCTGTGCATACATGTATTCAAACTTCTGCTCCCGGGTCAAAGAAACAACAGTTCGGAAGTTTTCGATTGCTTCAGTAGCAATCTGTAACAAAGAGCCCCCAGGCACAAAGGTGAATGAATAGTGGTGATCAGTGTGAATTCCATAAAAGAGATTAATAAAATTAATTTTATTATTACGTATCATTTATTATGACCTATGGGCTTCTTCACTGAAACTAATTTATCAAATCAAATTTTAGATCTGGAAAGAAGATTGGCGAATTCAGTCTCCTCTTTATAGAGAGAGAAGCTAAGGCTTAAACAGATGGGGACACTTAGCTAAAGCCACATTGCTTTCTTTATAGGGGCAAAATTCACCTGAGAACTCAGTATTTTACATTTATCACAGTGCTCTTTCTTCTATGACAGTCACATTTTAGGTTTATGATTATTTTACATATATTTTAAATGTGATGCTTATATTTTTCTCTTTATAATTATCATTCATGACAACTGAGGAATATTTGGAAAATACTGAAAAGATAAAAAAGGCAAATAAAAAGCTCCATATATGTGTATCTTATATATTAGCTTATATATATATTTTTTTCTAAGCATATATGTACTTAACAAAATTGGGACCAAATTCTCTTTTTGGCTTTTACATCATTATTTTTTACCTTAATAAATATCAAGAGCATTTTCCAAGGTCATTAAATATACATTAATAATGAGATGTTTAATGGGCCACACAATATCCCAGCCAGTTAAGCATTCCTTTACAGTTGAACAAGGTTTTCCATTCTCTTCCTATTAAAAATAATGCTGTGATAAACATCCTTACACATAAACCTTTGTCCAAAGTAAATTATTTTCTTGAGAGAAGTTCTTAAAGTGAAATTACGAGGTCAAAGGGGATAAACGAATTCTTAAGAAACATGGCACATATCATCCATTTGTTTTCCAGAAAGTTTCTCTCATTCAGTTATTGTTTTAATTGAACACAACTTCCAACAAGTCTTTGTAATTAGGACAAATATATCCTCTTGGAGTCTGGGCAAAGGGCTGTGGAAAACATGAAAACTTCCAGTGCACAAAATGAGATTTCAGCTTGCATCAGCCATGGGACTTTGAAATATCTCTCTGTGTCTTGGTCTCCTCATATGTAAAATGAGGAGGATGGACAAGAGGGTCTTGAAGTCCCTTTTAACTCTGTAATTCTAAGAGAAATAACTTTTAAAACTGTAAGTCTAAATTATAAATCAGTGAGTAAGGGAAATCACTCTTCTATGAAGATGTTCTTCCTTTCTCTGGTCTGTACACTGGTCAGAATGGATTTTTTTTCTTTTTCTTTTTTTTTAGAGCTGGGAGAGGGGCAGAGGGAGAGGGAGAGAGTCTTAAGCAGGCTCCACCCCCAGCGCGGAGCCTATCATGGGGCTTGATCTCACGGCCCTGAGATCAAGATCTGAGTCGAAATCAAGAGTCAGATGTTTTAACAGACTGAGCCACCCAAGTGCCCCATGTTTAGAAGTGACTCTAATAAGGACACATTCATTTACAGTTGAATGATTTACAGCTTAAAAATCATAAACATGAAACCTCACTTATTTCTTACTAAATCCTATACAAACTACCTAACTTCAAAGAGAAAAGCAAATATTTGATACAACATAAGTCAGTTTTAAAGAGTAATGCAAAGAGCTATTAGAAGAAAAACAATAATACCATGTACTTAAAAACAAAAACTTATTTAAAAAATAAAGTTAAAAATATCATACTCTGACCCGACTAGGCCAAGAATATTGACCTATGTTTACCATAAACTACTGACAAAGATAGGAAAATGTCCAGATTCAATTCATGTTAAAATACTTTATAAAAATCTGTACACACTATGAAAATAATATACATTCATTTTAGAAAATCCTAAAAGTACAGAACAAAAAGAGGAACAGTACAGAACAGTACAGAATAAAAAGAGAAACAAATTTGCCTGCAACAGTCAAACCCGCACACAATCCTTGTTCAGACCCATGTTAGAAATATTTTCAGTGATAATGCTCCAAACAAACGGAAATGTTCTTTGCATTAGTAAGGAAATTCAACAAATTATAACAAAGTCTGCTGAAAAACAGATTTTACTGTAAATTTCAATGTGGTTTCTAAGAAATATTTTCTGTGCACCATTTTCTAAGGCAAGTGTGTTTTGTTTGTGATTTGGTCTGTAAATGTGATCACTTCGTAGAGGGTGTAAACAGCCCAATACAAGTGAGTTTATGAGTCACAGACCTCGCATAGTGAGTAAAACAATATAGTAATCACTTCACAACCATCTTTATCTTGCCTCATGATGAAGCAATTAGGAAAAGGCTTAATTAGTACTCTGCATCCTCACAGCTTCATTTTCTCCAAGAGTTTTAAATAGAAACTCAGTAACCACTATGAGGAGAACTTTTTTTTTTTTAAAGATTTATTTATTTATTTTAGAGAGAGACAGAGCCAGGGGAGGGGCAGAGGGAGAGGGAGAATCTCAAGCAGACTCCCCAGCACAGAGCCTGACTTGGGGCTCCAACTTCACGACCCACGAGATCACAACTTATGAGATCATCACCTGAGCCGAAACCAAGACTCGTACGTTCAACAGACTGAGCCATCCAGGTGCTCCAAGGAAAGAGAACTTCTAATATGAGAAGAGTAAATAGCATTGAGTTTTTTTCAGTAGCCATCATAAGCTAAATAATTTTGAAGAAAAATTATATATATATATATATAAATTTTTTTTTTTTCTCTAGGAAGAAAAAAAAACCCTCCTCGCACTTCTCTCCCTATCCTCAAATTAACTGAAGTTTGATTATGGCTTTTATGTCTGAAAAGGAAAAAGCATCTATTTTATTAAGATGTTCACTAGTCAATAATAATGTGACGGAAATCTACAGAGCACAGGCAGGGTAGAGGTTATGAGCAGGCTGCCACCACACAATCTTGTTCTGGAATCCTGGGCCTGCTCTGTCCCTGTAAGGGCAAACCAACAGACACAGTCCTTTCCCTATGGAGCTTTTGTCTTAGTAGGGAAGACAGTCTACTAATCAATAAACAAAGAAATAGAGAAACATCAAGCGCTGAGAAGTGTCATGAATTAATTCAAGCGTCAGGAAAGGCCTCTCCAAAGATGTCATAATGCTGAGATCTGAATAATATAAAGGAACCAGCCATGGGAAGATCAGAGGGAGCCAGCTTGGAATGTTCCAGGAACTGAAAGGTGGCCCATGAGGCCGGAGCGGAGTGGGCATGGGAGAGAGTCGTGAAAGATGCTTTCATAGAAGTTGTCAGAGGGGGCTGGGTCAGGCAGAGTCTTATAAACCAGGGTAAAATGTTGATCTTCTTCCAAGTGTGATCAGTCAGAAGCCACTGGAGGGTTTTAAGTTGGTAACCAGTTAGCGTGATCTTATTTGTGTTTGTAAGAGATCAGTGTGACTTCTGTGAGAAGAATGTAGAAAGTGGGTGGACAAGAAAGGAAGGAGTGGAAGCAAGGAGATCAGTTAGAACTATTGCTGTGTGATTTGGGCAAGTTACCTGACTTCTCTGAACTGTGGGTTTTATCATCTAATAAGAAGAATTCAAAGGAGTGATTAAGAGTATCAAATGAGAAAATGCATGCAGAGCTCCTCACATGATGCCTGGCATATAATAAATACTTAGTGGTAACCTGGGAATGGGGAGTTTTGGAAGGCAACTATGCTCACCACTATACCACCAACGCAGACGTTGGAATGGGGAGTTTTGGGAGTTGATTTTCAAAACTACATGGACCGGACGGTCCTGCAACCACCACTTTCCCTACCTGCTTTTGCCAGTCTCATGAAACACCA
The DNA here is from genome assembly GCF_004348235.1 of Phoca vitulina. Classification (NCBI taxonomy): domain Eukaryota; kingdom Metazoa; phylum Chordata; class Mammalia; order Carnivora; family Phocidae; genus Phoca; species Phoca vitulina. The sequence continues at coordinate 68,070,793 of NW_022589707.1, read as the reverse complement.
CTGAGAGCATTTATCTCACCTCCGACCTTTGCTCAGTGAACCTGCCACATTCGCACATACCCATGTCCATCTGCACCACTTCCTTGCCACCCTGGGACAGAACTCCAAGAGTCTTAAATCTGATGGGCCACCTCAGAAGTGCTAACCTGTGATGTCTAATGAATTATCTTATAACTGAGTATCTCGATCACCTTCTTCCTCTAAACAACCTGAGGCTCCTCTCTGGGACATTCTGAACCCCTCAGGAAATGATGAAACTACTAAATATTAATACATTTTCTTTTTATACATTTTGTCCTAGATTTTTCCATCTTCTCCTCACATGAAAAGTCAACACCACAGGTAGAAAAAACAAGACAGTAGGGTATGAAATGAAGTGATTGGTCACAGAACATGTTCCCTGACAGGGGCCGATGTGACAGGGGCCAACCCACAACCTGATGCCTGCTGAAGCTCGAGACTGGGCCTCTGATAGCCTGAAGGGAAGCCTCACATGAGGTCTTTCTCCCATAGACACTAGTTAGGAAGCACTAAAACTGGTCCAAAGGAATTCAGGAAGGAATTCTAAGGAAACAGGATAAAAAGTCTGAGGAGATGTCTGGGAGGTAGAAGACAAAGTGTCAGTGGTGATGATCAGCCTCCATGAAGAAGTACCCTCTTCATCATTCTTTATTCTCTGGTGCGGCGCCTGGTCCCAAAACAAAGTACTTCAGACACATGGCCTAGAGAGCCAGAGCCACTGGATCTTTCTGGGTCCCTGCCCCAACTCTTAGGAACCTTGGAGGGTCCACTAATAGATGTATCCCTACCCAGTTTTGGGGGTCGGTCATGCTCTGACCACTTGTATTTCCGCAATGATACAAACCATGTGCTATCGGATTTGTTTGGCCATCAGCAGACCTCCCTGTTTCTTCACAGAGGCACAACTTTGGATCCTGGTTCTGAGGCTTATCAGCTCTAAGGCACTGTGGCCATGACCCACCTGTGCCTCAGCTTTGGCTGAAAAAGGAACTAATAATAGAGCCTACTTCTTAGGGTCACAATGAGGAGTAAAACATTGTGGAGGAAACAAGGTAAATGCCATACAAGTATTTGTTTAAAAACAACAACAAATAAACAAGTATGTAGGAAGAGAAGGAGAAGGAGGAGGAGGAGGAGGAGAAGAAGAAAAAGTAGTAGTAGCAGCACTATCCATTATAGAGTAAAGATAAACAGAAATAAGATGCCAGCAGGGGGCATGATAAAAAGGAAGGAATGCTAATAATTTAAGCCTGATAGAATTAATACCTTTAGGACTTTTCCACATTTTTAAAAAAGATTTTATTTATTTATTTGCTAGAAAGAGACACAGCGAGAGAGGGTACACAAGCAGGGGGAGTGAGAGAGGGAGAAGCAGGCTTCCCGCTGAGCAGGGAGCCCGATGTGGGGCTCGATCCCAGGGTCCTGGGATCATGACCTGAGCCGAAGGCAGACGCTTAACAACTGAGCCTCCCAGGCACCTGGACTTTTCCATATTTTAATTCCCCCTCAACATATGTAATTAAATGGGGCTGCTTTCCTCAATAAAATAATGGATTTCAGCTTGCTTGAGGGGAAGAAAGAGAGAGGGAGGGTGTGGGAGAGAGGGCGTAAAGGAAGAGCATGAAGACGATGGTTTGAAATGAGAAAAGCCTAATAAAATTAGTTGTCAGCCTGTGAGCCTCAGAATTTGTCTGGCTCCTTTTCTTCAGTTTCCAATCTTCTTCCAGTGCAATGAGACTGCTTTAAGGAATGGTTATAAAAACATTCTCCAAGCATAGTAAGTAGTAACAGAACAACACTGATTAGAATATTTTATTCTATTAGATCAGCAGTTGTATTTAGGTTCACTCACCTTCCCAGCACCTTCCAGTTCTTTCTTATCTTTCAGTGCTTGTCCAGACAACATTTTCATTTCAACAACTCCTGCTATTGCAATGATGGGTACAATTGCTAAGAGCAAAAGTGTTAATTGCCAGCCATAGATTAAGGATATAATAATGCCTGTCCCAAGATTTGCTATATTCTGGGTAATTACAGCCAGCCTGGAACCTATAGCCTACAAAAAAAGACACAAAACAAATTAGAGAAACAATTTCATATTCTCTTTAAAACCCATGCCTGTATTTTCTTTAGGATTATGACAATTCAGCTTCATGAAATTCTATTAATTATCTTCTCAGTTACAAAATAAAAATGAAAGGTTTGCTTATAAGTTTATTTGGTTTCTAAAATGAAGATTTCCATGACTTCAGAGCAAATACTGAAAGAAGAAGATCAATAATTCAGAGTTAAATTACATATTTCTATCTCTTCTAATTTGTTTTTTCTAAGGAGGCTCCATGCCAGTGTGGGGCTTGAACTCACGACCCTGAGATCAAGACCTGAGCTGATATCAAGAGGCGGACATTTAGCCAAATGAGCCACCCAGGCATCCCTCTCTTCTAATTTTTAATACCAAGAAAATTTTCATTAATCAATGAAACCATGATCACTAAAGCAAGCTCTTCAAATCAACAAGACAAAATTGTCTGGCAGTTGCACCGGAAATGTTGGAAATTTCCAACATGAGATGCAAAACTACTCATAAGTTAAGCCTAATATTTGTCATTAAGGATATCCAAATATGGGATGCCTGGGTGGCTCAGTCGGTTGAGATCTGCCTTCAGCTCAGGTCATGATCCCAGGGTCCTGGGATCGAACCCCGAGTCGAGCTCCCTGCTCAGTGGGGAGTCGGCTTCTCCCTCTGCCTCTGCCCCTCCCCCTGCTCCTGCTCTCTCTCTCTCTCAAATAAATAAAATATTTTTTTTAAAAAATGGATATGCAAATATATCTGGGCCTATTTGACATGCTTATTGTGTTTAATTTAACCTGCAGTTGATTTGGAAAAAATACACAAAGCTGAAAGTAATGGAATTTAATTTAGATAGTAATCGGGCAACAGAGCCTTTAGTTTGAATGCCAGAGGGGTTGTGAAGCATGACTTTCAGTAGCATGCTGTGACTTCCAGTTCTAAAGCCAGAAGTCAAACCATTAAGTCAATTCAGTCTACTACTCCATACCGTACTTCTCTCCTCTACGTTAGAAACACCCAAGCCCTCAATCCATTCCAAAGTCCAGCTATGGTGCCCAGATCTGGAAATAGCCCATGTTTTTTCCACTCCCAAAGTTCCCTCTGCCTGAGTGGGACCAGACTCAGGTATAGATTACGATGCAGTGGAGTTCAGACTGGTCACAACCTCCTCTGTGACTTTTGACAAATTTCTCTCAACCCTCAAAATGAGCGAATACATTGATTAATAACCAAAACGTCTTTCAGCCCTAAATGTTAAGGACAGAATCCTTTATAACCCCTTCTGCATCACTCCAGTATCAACCCACTGAAATCATTCAACACTTGTGTGATAGAAACACTAGACCCGTATAATTAGGAGGCAAGGGTATTACAACTACCAGGAGCCTCTGTACGTTAAATTCTACACCAGGAATTGCACCAGACAGCATGAATAATGGAGCAGTTGTTTTTTTTTTTTTATTGGATGCAGTCCCTGAGTTTATATCAAAGGGACGCTTAACCAAATTTGGCTTAAGTCAAAAATGAAGTGGATTTCAGAGCCAGCTCTCTGCATTTGCACACTTTTTTAATTTTTTTAAGATTTCATTTTTTTATTTGACAGAGAGATAGTGAAAGCAGGAACACAAGCAGGGGGAGTGGGAGAGGGAGAAGCAGGCTTCCCTCTGAGCAGGGAGCCCGATGAGAGAGGCTCGATCCCAGGACCCTGGGACCATGACCTGAGCCAAAGGCAGATGCTTAACCGACTGAGCCACCCAGGTGCCCCTTGCACATTTTCAACCTGAAAGTCAAAGGTTACAACCCAGACAGAGTCTGTGGCACAGGGACAATGTAGACTGCTCCTGTTCTCAGAATCTACAAGTCCTACCCAGAACTCATTTCCCACAGCAATTGACTGAGAGAAGTGCTCAGAACATCCCCCAAGTTCATGGCAGGTGAATGGTTCTAGCGCATGAACCTTTCAGACTTATGAATGTCCAGGTTTGCATGATAGTCAAGGCCATGAAAATAAGTAAAATGGATCAGAGATGACAAATTCTTCCCTCCTGTACATGAAAGGTGAACGAAAGATCAAGAACCTTAAGCTGGTGGGGTATGGGGAGATTAAGGTCCTTGGCTTTACTGGATTTAGCACTTAGAGGTCATGGCACTGGTAGCATTCCTTATTCTAAAGACTAACACGGTTCCACATCTATTCCTCACACACAGTAGGAGTCTAGAGTTCTGCAGATCACAATGAATGGGACAGCATAGATTCCTAGTAGCCTGGTAATTTTCATTTCAAAAAGTAGAGCTGAGAGAAGATAACACTCCCCAAAACCACAGCCTAAGTGTGAAACAGGGTCAGACAAAAATAGCCTGGCACTTGAAACCCACTAAGAACCTTCCTTACCTCTCCACCCCACCCCACCATGTACTCAAGTAATTCTATCTTACTTCCTCCTCTGCTTCCAAACACGGCCATATTGCTTGAAATCTAATTTGAAACATTTGTGCTTACTGAAAAAAAAATCCTATTTCCTGAGCCTCTTTCTGAAATTAGAAACATTTATAACTTTATCTTCTCCTCAACCACCTTCTCCAGGGAGGGCGGGGGAAAAAACTTAAGTACATAGTGGCTTTTGATCTCTACATGGCTCTCATTTGCTTTTTTCCCTGCAGAATTCTAGTCCTAAAACCAAAATAAAACTTAAAAGCTCACTATTTCATAGGCAAAATATTGAGATATATTTTCTCCTGATTTCTTTCTAGCAGAATTATGCTACTGACTAAAAAATACATCTGAGAAAATGTTTCATTGACGGTCAAGTTAAATATGAAGAAAATTTAACCTAGATAAGCGTTATCACTAACTAAATACACACAAACTTGAGTTAGCCCTGCCTTGGGTGGAATGATTTTTGACAGTACTGCTTACCTTGGGTATTTTTTTATATAAAAAATTAATTTCACTACTTCCCACTGTGGAATAGAGATACCCACAGAGATGGGTGTGTGTGTGTGTACACATATATATACAGGTCAATGTAAGTGTATGTTTGTATATGCATGTATATAGGTGTGTGTGTGTGTGTGTGTGTATTTACACACTACACACATCTGCCCCATCATAAGCCGGTCAGCTGGTAGCATTAAGTGGATACAACTGTCCTGTCTTGGCCAATTTATGGTAACGGCTACATGGGACTTCCGTGCTTCTGATGGCACTCACAGACCTACTTGCTTCCTCTTCCCTGGTCCTTCTTGATGAGCCACTGTGTGAAGTTCTGGAGAACAGTTCTGACCCGGTGGCTCACACAGGGGTGTGAAGGCTAGCGCAGCTGTGAGAGCGTGAGTTTGAAGAAACAAATGGAAAGCAGCCGGTCAACACCAGGAGGCAATCGGGGGCTACCGGAGCTCCTGCCAGGGCCTGAGGAGCTCACAAACAACAGTAGGGGACAGGGCTGGCTGCCAGTCCCACAGATACAGGAAGGGACTGTGGCTTAGGACAGGCCATAACCCCAGAGGAATTTTAGGGGAGGAAAGAAGGACTGCGAGCACACAATGCCCACACTGTGTCTGCTCAGGGTTCTGCCACCCAGGACGGAGTCAGCGTTTCCTCTAGGCTGTGTCCTCCACACCAAATGGGGTATGGGACGTGTGTGTCCGTGTGAGCCCACGAGCACATACAACCAGGTCTCTGTGAAGGGCGTACTAAAGTGATGGCGGCAAAGTTTAGGGAAAATTGGATTTCAGAAATTTCAGGATACAATTTGTCCACACTGATCATGATCCCCAAGAATGGCTCTTGAAGGGAGGGACCAAAATGGATTGACCCCAAGCTCACTGACTGATTCTCATGCCAATTTAAATTAAAAAAAAAAAAGAAAGAAAGAAACTAACACTTTATGTCTTCTACCTACCACCCACTTCTCTCCACCATTTCCCAAAAAGTCCTTTAACAATGCATCCAATTGTGTTCATCCTCTTTTCTCTTTTCTCTTTTCTCTTGATCCCACTCCCAACAGGCTTTGCTCCCACCACACCCTTGAAACAGTTCCTGTCAGAACCATCAGCACCTCCGTGCGGCTGTAGCATGGTAAGATGTTCAATCACCTTGCAAGCTCATCAGCAGTATCTGATATCCTAAAGTGTTCCTCCTGAAAATGCGTTTTCCATGTAGTTTCTAGGACACTGCTCTCCTCCCTCACTGGCTGCTCCTTCCCAATCCTCTTTGCAGGTCCATCCTCATAGCCCTGACCTCAGGGCCCAGGACTTGCCATGTTTTCTACCTGCATATGCTTCCTTGGCTATCTTACCCAGTCTCCTGGTTTACAAGCCACCAACGCACCGAAAAATCTCCAAATGTCTATTTCCAGACCAGACTTCTGTGCTCAGCTCCAGACTTGCACATCTAATCTGCTTTCTTGACATCTCTTCTTGGACATCTCATTGGGGATCTCAAACATACCATGTTCCAAAAAGAACTCTCAAAACTCTCCCTCAAATCTGTTCTTTCAACAGGCTCCCAGTTTCATTAAAAAGCAACTCCATTTTTTAAGTGATGCAGGTCAAAAATTGTGGGGACATTCTATATCTCCATTCTCTTATACCCTACCTATAACCAACAAATTCTGTTGGCTGTACCTTCAAACTATGTCCAGAATCTGTTAACGTTTTGTCACCTTCACGATGACCCCCCAGCCTAAAACATTATCATCCCTCCCCTGATTTATGGCAATAGAGTCTCTGCCTGCACCCTTGCCCCCTTCAGCCTAGTAATACAGCAGCCTTTAAAACTTTCAGATCCCATCACTCCTGTGTTCAAAATCCTACAATCGTTTCCCATCTATTTCCAGATATAATGCTGATCTCAATTCTTATGACTCTTCCTTTCATTCACTTTACTCCAGCCACACTATCCTCTTTACTGTTTTGGGAACAGTTATGGAAATGCTCCAGCCTCAGGTCCTTAGCACTGGCTGATCCTTCTGTTTAGAACACACCTCTCAGGGCGCCTGGGTGGCTCAGTCAGTTAAGCGTCTGCCTTTGGCCCAGGTCATGATCCCGGGGTCCTGTGATCGAGCCCCACATCGGGCTCCCTGCTCCACAGGAAGCCTGCTTCTCCCTCTCCTACTCCCCCTGCTTGTGTTCCCTCTCTCACTGTGTCTCTCTCTGTCAAATAAATAAATAAAATCTTAAAAAAAAAAAAAAAAAAAAGAACATACCCCTCTACACATCTACAGGGCTAGTCCCTTGCCCTCATTCAGGCCTCTGGCATATACCACCTTATCTTTGAGGCCTTCCTTACCTGACAGCCAGAAAGCCCCTACCTATACTTCCTGCTGCTGTTTTTTTCCCATAGCACTTAATGATGATCTGACCTACTGTGTAGATGCCATAAGGCCAGGGTTGTCTGCTTTAGGAAGTTCAAAGTTATTTCAAGCAGTGCATATTTGGCCCTTCTAGGTTCTATACAATTTGGTCTAAACCTCAATGTTTGTTGATTTGTTTGCTTTAAGCAAAGAAATCTGTATTAAAACAATTCCCAAGATTTATATTGTAATTTAAAACTGTGTGCTTCCACATTCATAACCTAATTTTTACTTACAGAAGCCCCATGTATTTGATAGAACAAATTTTAATATAGAGCTACCATATAGCAAAACTAAAAGATTAATAAGGTTCAAGGGAGGGAAAGACATGGTAGAGATCACCTGCTTTTTTTTCAAATCCTACATCATCTTGTGGATTTTTTTACCAACAGTTGTAGTTGTAGAAGAAACTGTCACTCCCTCCACAAATCAACACCTCCTGGTTCAATAGTTTCTAGTTAGAGCAATTAAAGAGAGTCATGCCGCAGTAAAATTGGAGCTTTATAACCTGATAAAGTTGTTCCTTCTACCACTGCTTTAATTTTTTGATGTGCTTCTCATTTCTTTCAACCTGTTTTTATTTTTTTTATTTTTTAGAGAGAGAGCACATGCACAAGCAGGGTGGGCAGGGAGGGACAGAGGGAGAGGGAGAGAGAGAATCTTAAGCAGGCTCCATGCCCGCTCAGCGGGGAGCCCAATGCGGGGCTGGATCTCAGACCCTGACAGCATGACCTGAGCCGAAATCAAGAGTCTGATGCTAGGGGCGCCAGGGTGGCTCAGTCGTTAAGCGTCTGCCTTCGGCTCAGGTCATGATCCCAGGGTCCTGGGATCGAGCCCCACATCGGGCTCCCTGCTCCGCGGGAAGCCTGCTTCTCCCTCTCCCATTCCCCCTGCTTGTGTTCCCTCTCTTGCTGTGTCTCTGTCAAATAAATAAATCTTTAAAAAAAAAAAAAAAGAGTCTGATGCTTTACTGACCGAGTCACCCAAATGCCCTCAACCTGTGTTTAGATTTTTCTTCCCTTTCTTCTAAACTACAGTGCTCCTAAACATTCATACAGAAACTACATACATTCTTTTTTTAGTAGCAATTATAGTTTTCTGTTGATTTCTGTTCAGATTGATCCTGCATGATACGCTGATAAATACTGCCTTTTATAAATAATTATCCTTCCATGTGTATCCTGTTAATAGCAGGTCTAACTAGTAAATAACAAAAGAAGCTTGTAAATTACATACACCCTATACAGTTTATGTTTAAATAGTTAACATTTTTGCTATGAGACACATGACTTATTGTGTTAAATATTTATCTAATATTTTAATGATAATGAGAACACCTATAATGAGAAAATTAATTTCATGCTGAGATCCAAAATGGCCAATTAAGACAAACAGAAAGGAGGCACATACCCCTTTAACTTGAGCAGCGTCATTGGCAAGCCTGGTTGTCAATGCTCCAGTGGTGTTTTTAGGGTCATCAAACCAGCTCACATCCTGTGGCACAGAAAATGATTTTATTATCTTAAAGCTCTACTTATGAGACCCTTAGCTCTGACGGCAAGGACAGAGTCAGGTTTGTTATCACTTATATCCCTTGCATTTAGCTCTCAGGATTTGACATTCAATAGACAATAAAGGGACTTAACAGACAAACACATAAATAATTTCATTTGTCAAAACAATTTTTTGAGTGCCTGCTACTTAGACATCCATTTTATTTATTTGTAAAGATTTCATTTATTTAGTTGATAGAGAGAGAGACAGCAAGAGAGGGAACACAAGCAGGGGGAGTGGGAGAGGGAGAAGCAGGCCTCCCGCTGAGCAGGGAGTCTGACGCAGGGCTCCATCCCAGGACCCTAGGATCACGACCTGAGCCAAAGGTAGATGCCCAATGACTGAGCCACCCAGGCGCCCCTACTTAGACATCCAAATAGAGAGGCTGAATAGGCAGTTTAGGTAACTGTAGTTCAGGGCAGAATAAATGAATTGGGTTTTAAAAAATCAACAAAAGAAATCTAGATTAAAATTTAAGATCAACATAAAACAGGATTTTTTGGTAAAGCCATTTGCCTTTTCATTTTTTTTTTTAAGATTTTATTAATTTATTTGACAGAGAGAGACACACTGAGAGAGGGAACACAAGCAGGGGGACTGGGAGAGGGAGAAGCAGACTTCCCGCGGAGCAGGGAGCCCGAGGCGGGGCTCGATCACAGGAACCTGGGATCATGACCTGAGCCGAAGGCAGATGCTTAATGACTGAGCCACCCAGGCGCCCCTAATTTTTAATTTTTTTAATTTAATTTTATTTAAATTCAATTAATTAACATAGAGTGTATTATTAGTTTCAGAAGTAGAGGTCAGGATTCATCAGTCTTATATAATACCCAGTGCTCATTATATCACATGCCTTCCTTAATGCCTATCACCCAGTTACCCCACCCCCAACCCCTACCCAGTTACCCCATCCCCTCCAGCAACCCTATTTGTTTCCTATGATTAAGAGTCTCTTATGGTTTGTCTCCCTCTCTGATTTCATCTTGTTTAATTTTTCCCTCCCTTCCCCTATGACCCGGTTTTGTTTCTTAAATTCCACATATAAGTGAGTGATATGATAATTGGGCTTCTCTGACTGACTTATTTCACTTAGCACAATACCCTCTAGTTCCATCCATGTCATTGCAAATGGCAAGATTTCATTTTTTTGATGGCTGAGTAATATTCCATAGTTTGGCTATTGTGGCCATTGCTGCTATGAACACTGGGGTGCAGGTGCCCCTTCAGATCACTATGTTTGTATCTTTTGGGTAAATACCCAGGAGTGCAATTGCTGGGTTGTAGGGTAACTCTACTTTTAACTTCTTGAGGAACCTCCATATTGTTTTCCAGAGTGGCTGCATCAGTTTGCATTCCCACCAACAGTATAAGAAGGTTCCCCTTTCTCTGCATCCTCACCAACATCTGTCATTTCCTGACTTGTTTATTTTAGCCATTCTGACTGGTGTGAGGTGGTATCTCATTGTGGTTTTGATTTGTATTTCCCTGATGCCGAGTGATGTGGAGCATTTTTTCATGGGTCTGTTGGCCATTTGTCCATTTACCATAAGTACTAAAAAGATTGTGAGTTTGAAGCATGAATTTATAACCTTAATAAAAAGAAAAAAAACTATGGTCCTGTTATCTGTACTGGTGATTTGCAATTAAAGCAATATCTATCATTTTTCCCAAAATATTTAAGAAAAAAGAGTTATAAGTTATTATAGCATGTATCACATAACTTCCTTGAAAACAGGGACTGTTGAGGCTTGAACACCTGACAATACTTCATATTATGGCTCTGAAGTGGAAGGTCCTTAATATGTATTTGCCAGACTTAATAATTTATGGAGAGGGCATTATACAAACCATCAACTCAGCTTCTAAAGTATAATGGACCCAGGAGTCGGCCTGGGGGTTGGGAGGGTAATGGGGCATTTGGCTTTGGACCAAGATCAGCCTCGATCCTAAATGGAATCTCAGTTATAAATACGGTTCGACTCAGAGTCCTAGGACAGGGCCACCATCAAATAGTGCTCTGTTACTCATTCAAGTCAGTCCTGGCTCTGTCAGTCACTGGCTAGCAATTCCCACAAATATGCTTCTTTTTAAGTCATGGTGGCACTGGTGAGAAAGGAGAGAGGAACCAAAGACAGCCTGGAAAATGTAACTGTCATCTAGAAATCCTAACACGGCAAACCGATGCTTCTCAGCTAGGGTTCCAGCACTCCTGGCATGTCCAGGGCATCCTTCTGGAGCCTCATTTTATTCACTGGCAAGTGATCAGTGATTTTAAAATAGAAAGTTATAAAGTCACATACAAAATTTTCAGGATTGGTAGAGAAACTTTCTCTTTGAACTGGGCTGCTTTGGGTGACATTCCCAGAAGCTCCTTCCCCCTTTCCCTAGGAAAACATTCACAACTGCCTGTTGTTAGGTTTTTGAAGGTTTGAAATGTAAGAGGCATTCCATTAAGCCCTTACCAACTTGTTACTAGGGCGTGAATTCCTGTATCAATCTAACCCCAGCAAAGAAACTAGGGAGTGGGGATACACTTTGATTTGTGGAAAGACAGGGTTCAGGTGGCATCTCTTAGTGGGAAGAAACATAAATGTCTTGGGTTTCCCAGGGGAAAGAAGGAAAGGAAGAGAGAAAATGGATGAGGGGTGCTCCCTCCTCTGCCTCCAGTTGCCATGACAAAGGCTGGGGGTGAACCTGCTCTGGAGACTGTCTGTGGCATTCCCATTCCTTGTCCCGCCCACAGTGGACAGACAGCAGGCCTCTGAGCCAGACCTGGGGGGCGGTCCAGTCACATCTCTGAAGGGAGGCGGAGGGAAGACCACCACAGGAGCTTGCTCTGAGTAACCTGACCGTACTCCCACTACATGAGACCATGGGTACGAGTAGGGAGCTCTGCACAGCCCAGGCACAATCCTCAACAGACATACCTGTCTCAGCATCGATCTGAAAACCATGTATCGGAGCCGCTTGGTGAGGATCTCCCCCGCTTTGCCAAACGTGAAGCCCTGTGAATGAGAACATGCCACAAGAAAGGAGAGTTGTCAGAGACCCCGCCACTGATGACACAGAAGGAGGGAGACTGGATGTCACTGCTGAGAGGACACGAGACAAGGTCAGAAAGGCCGACGTCAGGCGTGGCTATGTTTCGGTCACTGGGTATCATGGTACACAGCCACACTGGGAGTGTGGCCAGGAGGGCCCAGTTTTGAAATGATCACTGCCACCCCCCCGTTACTGGCAGGCTGATGAGGGATTTTTAGTAAGTGTGTTTCTTTGTCCCTACTCCTATCCTTGTTATTTCTCCCAGTGAGCCAGGGTCTGCCACCCAGGAAGATCAAGTTGTTTCCAAGGCAGGGCACTCGAAGCAGGGTGGCTGTATTACGTGTCATCCAAACCAGGACACTTTTGAGAATGCCAAAAGAATGCTGTTAAGAAATACACCAGGACCTGAGATGTCATCCAGGAAAACAGAAATATTCAGCCACTCCAGCCATAAAGGATGCAGAGAACAAAGATACCAAATTCCTAGTTTCCAAGTTAAAAAGAACTAAAGTCTAGGAGCAAAATAGGCTGGGGAAGAAGGCTGACCAAGAGAGAATTTTCTGCCCTGCACCTCCCCTTCCCCCAAGGATCTAACCTTCTGTGTCTGGGAGGAGGGAGGAGCTACTCTGGGAAATAGAGTCCCATGTGAGTGTGCTGCCATGCCCAGCCACATCCGGGGAGGAAGGGCAACAGAACCCTCATCCCAATGGGTGTTGGGATACAGGACTAGGAAGAAACAGTGCTCCCCGTCTTTCTGGCGCCCCAGGAAGTGGCAGTCTACAGATAAGGCTCGCACACAATGGCATGGGGGAAGCCGAGTGGAAATGGCTCATGGCGCATCAGAAGAGGAGAGGTCCTAATAACAGCCCAATTCCCTGCAGAATCAGAGATGTGGAAAAGGGCAGTTACATGTGCACCCAACTAGTGTGTGGACATTACTGAGAGAGGGAAGAAACACAGGCAAAGAGCACAAGTGAAGAAAAAGCCAATTCTTCTAACTGGTTCTGATAAAGGACAGCCAGGTGGGCCCTACCAGCTGCCGGCATGAAGCAGGCAGGCACATGATGTCCACAGACCGTCACCCCTGCACCCTTCTGCTAACACAGACACCGATCCAGGAGAAGAAGGAAAGGGAGAAATGCTAGATTCATTGAATTAAACCCTGAAATTACTAAAACAATTTAATTTACCTAGAAATGGCCAGATTAAGGTTTCTGTTACTAGACTGAATGAAATGTGAATTATCTTGCTCACTACAGGAATATTACCATTATTTTTGTTGAGACCTGGCTGTTGAGTGCTTAGTCTGACACTGTACTTTATATAATAAAGTACCTATATGTATACATAGGACAACCCTTTTAGTGATGGAAGAATGTCACCTTTATGACAACTGTATAATCACCACTTTACAAAAGAAACTGAGGTTTAGTTGCCAGAGGACCCAATTGTACGTTGGCAGAGGTGGAACGTGAATCTGGGTGTATGAGAATCCTAACTAGAATGGGAACCCAGAGCCTGAAATTTTATCACCCACAGAGCTCCCTCCTTTTGTTTCTAAATGAGGGGTTGGGCATTCTAATGTTGTTGACCGCTGTGCCATCTCTACAGTTCTGAGGTCCTATAATTTAGAGCCTTTGCTTCCACTCAGTTTTGCCAGGCAAGTCAGGCTCCTGTCTCCCCAAGCATCATCATGTTATAAAGCTATTGCTCTCAAGGGGCGCCTGGGTAGCTCAGTTGGTTAAGCGACTGCCTTCGGCTCAGGTCATGATCCTGGAGTCCCGGGATCGAGTCCCACATCGGGCTCCCTGCTCGGCGGGGAGTCTGCTTCTCCCTCTGACCTTCCCCCTTCTCATGCTCTCTCTCTCTCTCGATTTAATAAATAAATAAATAAATCTTAAAAAAAAAAAAAAGCTATTGCTTTCACTGCCTTTGCTTTACTAGTTCAAATGTCCAAAGTTTAAGGGAGCAGCTCAAAGCCTACCACCCTCAAAATCCCTTAACCAACTTCACACTCAGGAATCTTTACATTCTATGGCATTAACAGTTGCCACAGCAATCTTGCATATAGTTAAAGTGTTACATCTATTATGCTTAGGTCAAATTACCCAATAAGATTTTAAGTACTCAGTAATGAAAGAGTTCATTCAGTCATTTTTCTTTTGTATTTCTTATAATGTCAAAAAAAAAAACCCTTTCTGTCTATATAAAAAAAATTAATACATGCTTACAACACATTAAATAAAGACACCTATTCAGAATTTTATCTTAAAAAATTACACATGGCTAACATCTATTCCTTCTATAAGTAACTGAGTGTTTGCTACTGCCTCACACAGCAGGCCTGGGAACTTGATCACATCATTTTTTTCTTTTTTTTTTTTTTCTTTTCTTTTCTTTCTTTTCCTTCCTTCCTTCCTTTCTCTCTCTCTCTCTTTCTTAATGGTGCAGTTGTTTAATTCCTAGAATCCTGATTTGAGGTATCCATTCCTACAGGAACTAGTTGTGTTTCCTACTGTAGCCAGAAAGATTTGTTTGGATACAATAAAGCTAGCTTTGTAATTTATAATACACACACACACACACGCACACACTCCTTCCTTTGATTTTTCTGGCATTCCTAAGTTTGTGGTAAAAGTTTCCAATATGAATTATTTCTCCAGTCTGCAATGGGGCAGACACCATGCTTGTGCAACCTTAAGGAGTCCATTCAAATTCATGAGAACCAGACACTTATCCTAAGAAGACATGAAGAACTGCTGGTACTCTCACAAGGAGTGCTTCTGTGTTAGAGAGTGTAGAAGGGGCAAAGAGGTCCTGGAGTTGTACTCCGAAGATTTGTTCAGGAAGGTTGGTGTGAGCAGGCTTCACCCTCTGGGGGACTCAATGGCAAGTAAGGAGAGCCGGGCTGGGGACAACAGCTTCTTCTGGAGGAAAGGAAAACCTAAGAGATTGGTGTAGGATGCACCAGAAGCTCTTCTAGATCAAACTTTTTTTTCAGGATCTAGCTTTAAAAATAAGCTTGTTGCCTCTGGGGATAGGAGTCCTCTCATCCATGCTTCAAACGTTACAGGAAACAATTTCCTTCCTTCAGCTTTATCAAGTGGACTATTTATCACAAAAGAACAAAGGGCGACAGGCCTTTTAAAAACTGATGTTGAGACTGGCAGTCATGACGATTCCCCCGGCTATAATCGCAGACATACCAACAGTAGCATCAATCCTGGTTGCAATGGCACCTCCGTGAGGGAATCCAGGAGCTCCTTGCAGATAAGGACCTCCTTACGATACACAAACGAGCCTTTCTGATTATGGAACGTTGTGTGTTCAAGGCTTCTGGGAAAGAGCTGGGTCTATGACATTTGTTCTCTTTCATAGGCTTTGCGTCACGGAAAAAGGTTTTGAAGTCTTGATCCTCCGAGTAGCTTTACATTTATATGAGGACAAACGTTTCCAGGAGCTGTCTTCACTTTTCTTCATGAGCTGGTCAAAGAGGAGTCTCATGTCCTTGCGCTAGCTAGGGCTGGGGAGAGAATGGTCCTTATGAATGACCTTCTCGGAGGACACCGACCTCGGTGGCAGCCATGGATCCCTCGCCTGTGGGGACGTACCCGGCCAGGGCAGCGGAGGGCTCTGGGCATGTGCAGTCCCACGGCGCTGCTCGGCAGCCTGGCTCGGAGGTTCGGCCGGGCTCGGTCGGCTCCCGCTCCGATGCTCCGCCCCAGGGAGAGAGCACGTGACACCGGTCACATTATGCATCTTAATCATCAAGAGGAAGGTACTAATATCCCTATCTTACAGATGAGGACACTGAGGCTTAGTTTAAATTATTTATTTGCCCAAAAGCACAAAATTAGGAACTGGTGCAACTCATACACAAACCAAAGTCTAACACCAAAACCAACGCTGCCTTGCCATACTAAACTTTTAGAGCCCTTAACTTCTTTACAATTCTGTTCCCGCCAAATGATGCGCAAGCTGTATCATCTGACTCTTTACAAGTGGGTCTACAGTTTCTGTTTAAGACTGACATTCTTCCATCATCAAAAAGGTTCCTTCTCCTTTAGCAAAAGGTGAATGACAAACTCTTCAAACATTTTTTAATCAAGTGTGACTTGCTTACAGTGTCTTGCTTTTTGTTGTTTTCAGGTCATACCTAGACATTCTGAGTATTTAAACTGACTGGCAGTACTTATATCCAAACTTAAGCCCAGGGTTCCCCTGAATTCCATTTTTGAGTCCCCAGCTTTCATTTCTAGTCATCATATTAGATCAAACACCCTCTTCCTTCTGATTTCATTACTATTTCATTTGGGGGAGGTGATGGTGGGGAGGAGAAGGTAAGCAAGTGCTCCAGTGGAAGCAAAACATCTTTGTTTTAAAATATTTTTATTTTTAAAATATTTATTTATTTATTATTCATTCATTCATTTATTTTTGAGAGAGAGAGAGAGAGAGAGTGTGTGAGCGGGGGGAAGGGGCAGAGGGAAAGGGAGAGAGAGAGAATCAAGCAGGTTCCATGCCCAGCACAGAACCTGACTTGGGGCTCAATCCCATGACCCTGAGCTAAAATCAAGAGTTGGACACTTCACTGATTGAGCCAAGCAGGTGCCCCAAAACATTTTTGTTTTAAATATGTCAAAGAAACTTGGTTGCTAATAGTCCAGTTAATAGAGCAAATTACATAAATGCTTAGAAATTTCCCCAGCTGAATAAGAATGCATTCCCCAAAATGAATAAAGGGAAAATGCAGACACTTACCTGGAGGAAAAATGTAATAAAAGAAATAATTCCAAGGACTAGGAACAATAAAGAAAACATATTACTATTCTGTCGTTTTGTTTCAGGATCCTCATCTCTGGTAAAAACCTGTTGAGAAAATATTTAAAGGTTTTTCAGTTCAAAGACTAAGGAAGTCACCCATTTCCCATCAAGCACAACATTTGGAGGTTAAGATAGGTTTAGTATAATGGAAGTCAGGGCTGGTTTCCCTAAGGCCAAACCTAAAGGTGTGGCCTTAAGGGCCAAGAATGGGTCTCCTAAAGCGTCCCAATACTTTTTTTGCTTATACTCCCTGTCAGAGTAATGAGTGTCACAAGGGCCGCACCAGCTATGTAAAGTAGAAATGAGAATAAATACTGTCCTCTTTTGGTGGGAAACTACATTGTATGGCAATTTGTTGTTTTACAATTTGGACACTTCCAGCTGTAGACAAACCTGCCGATGCTGTTTTGGTAAACCAGAGAGAGGCAGTCATTCACTCAGCCCAGACCCTCAGTAAGAAAGGAGCCTCCTTGAGCCAGCCTCTTTTGTAGGATGGCCAGTTAGACAGCCAACTGACCCAGTACCACACATGGAGACCTTCCTGGAGATGGTAAGAAGGCTAACAGGATGTCTTGGGCTTAGAGAACATAGAGAATACTTCACAGGGAGAGAAAACAAACAACTCCCTTCATAGTGGGTCAAAATTGTCTTATAACAGAGCTACATTCCTAACCCAACCCAGTAAACTTTATCCTTTGTACAAGAAAAAAAAAAAAAAAAGCCCTTTGGAGGAGATAAAATTCATTTTTCTTGATTAGTTATTCCACCCAAAAATAGCAAACAATCAGTGAGCTCTTATTCTGTGATAGATATTATTCTACACAAATTCATGTATACCATTCCTTTTATCCTCACAATCACCTCCTAACGTTTATTATCATCACCACTTTACACAGAGGCACAGAGAGGTTAATTAACTTGTTCAAGGTAACACAGCCAGCAAGTGATGACCCAAAGATTTAAACCCGATCAATCTAACTCAGAGCCCACAACCTTAAACCCTGTGTTACAAACCTTCAATGAGGCAGACAACTGGTTGCCTAACCAATATCTAGGAGTCAGTGGGCTAACCCTGGCTCACCTGCTTCCAGACCTACTGTTACATGAGGAACGAAGAAAATATAAAATCTTAGGTTGAGTTTTTGTTACACCCAGCTAAACCCATTCCTAAATAGTCCACTTCCATTTTTTTTTTTCCTGATGATGCCACTGTCTACCTCCCTGCCTATACAACAAACGCTAGACCAGGAATCAGTTCCCTGTGGACCACCAGCCAAATGTTTATATAGAGCTTCGGTGGAATAGCGCCATATTCACTTGTTTCTGCACTGTGGGTGCATCTGTACTACAACAGTAGAGCTAAGTGTTTGCAACAGAGACCATATGGCGCTCAAAATCTAAACTGTTTACTCCCTTACCCTTTATAGAAAAAGTCTGCTAACCCCTGTCCTAGAACATATGCTCCATGCTATCAGACACTTTATCTCCTTCTTGGCATTTTTTTTTTTTTTTTTTACCACCTGGAACAGTATGTGGCACAGAACAGTCACTGCAAAAAGTATTTCTTGAATGAATACATTGAACGTACAGATACCAAAAAGAAATCAGTTAGCCAGGCATGGGGAGACCTGCATATTTATGTATTTTGGGGTACATCAAAAGTTAATGTTTGGCCTCTTCCATGTAGGGAGCAACTCCTTTCTCCGTTATGTTTTCAGCCATTATGGCAAGGGTATCCTCAGCTTGATAGCTGAACATCTACTGCGAAACAGAGAGCATTCCTGCCTAGGTGGTAGCTTTACTGTTAAAAATGCCACCAGTAAAAGCAGGTACGACCAACATACGTCAAACTTGCAGAATCCATTCCTTTTTGTTTTCATCTTAACAAGTGGGATGGATGTCTTACAGGGGCAGCATGCCGAGCCTGCCCACATCCTGACAAGTGCATATATCACACAAGAGCTTGGTCTCAAGCCAGTCTGACAAACACACCATGAACTCTCTCTGCACCACTGATAGGACTTTTCATGAGGTTTACTCAGAGCCCAGTGATGGCAGGCGAGAGATACTCATCAGGTCAGGTTCATGGACTATTTCAGGAACCTGGGCCCTAAGGGAGCAACTAACTGCAAGGACACAGGAAGGCTTGAAAAATTAGCCTTCTTACCCCAAAACAGACTTACATCTTCAAGTTGCTGAGTTTCACGCAAAGGTACATTATTTTTTTGTGGCTTATGTATCCAGCTACAAATATAAACAGCTCATTCTTTACTCAGGACTCACAGGTAAATCCAAAAAATAGACATAAACACTTACCCCTATAATCCTTGAAAATATTACTGAAAATGCTGGTTGCAGGCCGCCATTTATAATAGCACAAAATATACCAACCACAAAATAAGGCCATTCAGTTATATTCAGCTTCAGAATCCTCCAGAAGGAAACTGGAGGTACATTTTCATTCTGGAAAGCAAAATATTACAACAGGCTAGTTAGAAAAAGAATTGATACTTTTTATCAATTTAATGATGCACAGTCCTTCAGTATGTACCAAAAAATTTTTTAAGATTTTATTTATATATTTATTTGAGAGAGAGAGAACACGAGCAGGGGCAGAGGGAGAGGGAGATGTGAGGGAGAGGGAGAAGCAGACGCCCTTGCTGAGCAGAAAGCTCGATGCGGGACTCGATCCCAGGACCCTGGGATCATGACCTGAGCTGAAGGCAGACGCTTAATGACTGAGCCTCCCAGGTGCCCCTGTACCAAAATTTTTACATGAAGATACTTATTCATGTTTTCTTATGAACTGATGGCTATTTAATTTTTTAAAAAGTGCTGACAGATTCTGTTATATTGCTCCTTTATATTTTAAGAAATAAATGATGTTTCCACAAACATTTAACACTTACCTGACATTTGGAAAATTTACAAGTAGGGATAAAAGAACAGAAGTGTCCCCATTAGAATCTCTTTATAATATAGGGGCACCGGGGTGGTTCAGTCAGTTAAGCATCCAACTCTTGATTTCGGCTCAGGTCATGATCTCAGGGTCTTGAGATCAAGCCCTCTGTCAGGCTCTGAGCTCAGCAGGGAGTCTGTTTCTCCCTCTCCCTCTGTCCTTCCCCGCCACTCCCCACCTCCTGTGCACGCGCTCTCTCTCTCAAAGAAATAAATAAATCTTAAAAAAAGAATATCTTTACATTATAAATTGTAATTCTAAAATTCTTGTCTTATAAACTCATTCATAAATTGCAACCTGAGACTCAAATGTTGAGATTTTGGTTTGTGGAATGTTTTGGGAATAGGACAGGAGGATTCTGGATAATTCTTTCTTCTTCCTACTCCTGCCACCCCAGTGCTAGCCCAGAGGGAGGGCTGAAGACATAACTCTACATCCTCTCCGTACCAAGTCCTCTTTTGTACCAAGCTTTCTGTCCTGGCCTTGTGGGTCATGTATATTCTTGCGAGTTGATCTTCTTCTTATTAAACTGGATCCTGAATCTTTAGGAGACATTTCCAAGGCATCAATTTCACTTTTGGATTCACCAACTGCATTTTCTAATTCAATTTCATTCCCTCTTGTCTAAAATAAACAAGAAATAAGCATAAGCAGGTTAGGATCAGAAAACATGAAAATTGTCAAACATCAGCTATCAAGGAAAGTGGTAATTTACATCATTGTAGGAAAAGATAAAAAACTGCTGCAGGGGCGGTTGTGTGTAAATGTGTGATATATATAAATATATATATATTTTTTAATGTGTGATATATTTGAAAATTAAAACCACTGAATGGGGATTGCCTGTGAATATGCTGAAATAACATGATGTCCTTTCCTTGTATCTTACCTTGTCATCTCCTTTTTGTAGGTGTTTGGGACTCGATATTATTTGCTTTGGGCCAGTGCTATCAACAGAAATATGCTGCATGCCATTCTGTGACCCACGTTTGTCATTTAAAATTTTCTCAGTAGCCACGTTAAAAAATGTCAGAGATAAATCCATTTTTACTCTTTACTTTAACCTAATATATCCAAGATATTAGCTTTTCAACATGTAATCATCATAAAAACTTACTGAGGTATTTTGCATTCTTCTTTTGTACCACGTCTTGGGAATCTGGAATGCATTTTCTACTTTAAAAACTTCAATTCAGAATAACTGTCACTGAAGCGTTCAATAGCCACATGAGGCTAGTGGCTACTACAGTGGATAGTAGTAGATAGATGGATACTGGATAGTATGATGGATAGCTGACCTTTAAACCTTTTTAAATTTTATTTTTCTCTAATTATCCTTCTTTATTTTCCCTCCTTTTCAATGGGAAGAAAAATCTGGTCTGAATTCCCCAAGTATTTTTCTCACCTCTCAAGATAATCAAGTCAAGTAACATTAATTTATAGTACTAATCACACCAAATCAGTTTTTACCTTAGATATTTCAGGAAAACTCTGGAGTTGGACAATACCTGCATTGTGACAAGTTTGAAGTAAATGCCTTTCTCTTTCATGAGTTCATCATGACTTCCTTTCTCCACAATGACTCCATCATCAAAGCCAGCGATGACATCAGCATTACGAACCGTAGACAAACGATGAGCTATCACAATGGTGGTCCGGCCTTTTCTGGCCTAAAGAGAGAAAAATTAGGTTTTTGAACACATGGACAATTATAGGCAAAAATTCATTCAATTTATATTTACTGAATGCCAATGCCTTGGATACTGTAAAACCATCTAAGCTATATAAGGTAGTCTCTGTCTTCAATAAATGTATAGTCAATTGATAATGGTTTAAAATGATGTTTTATTATAATACATATTAACACAAATGTAACACAAATTAAAATGATGTTTTATTATAATACATATTAACACAAATGTGAATCCAAAAATATAATACATATTAACACAAATCACATATTAATATTAGGTAAGCTTCTAAGAATTTTACTTAACCTCTATCAGCCCAAGTTTACAGTAATAATCAGGGGCTTATACGAAGTAAAAAACGCTACAGTCCAGGCACTGGCCAATCAGAGCAGACCCAGGCCAGTGTGTGGTATTGGTACAGACTAGATAGCACCAGTCTGGGACTCCTAGCATCCCACCTCATAGAACTTCTGGATGATTAAGATGGATAATCAATGTGAGGCAGCAAAGTCCAGTCTTCAGTGCCACTTTGATCTGAACTCAAATCTTAGCTCTGCCATTTATGAATTCCACAATTTTATCCAAATCTTTTAACCTGTGTGAGGCTCAGTTTACTCACATATAAAATGGAGATAGTATTAGTACTCATTTCTTCAAATAGTTGTGATGACCAAATAATATAATGTACACAAAGCATTGTGATATATATACAAAAGTACTTAATGAAAGTTACTTATTCCTAGGTAGAAGCATTATGGAAAAACTGAAGAGCTATGCAAATGTTCTTAAATGCCCAGTGTCATTTTTATTTAATATGGAAGAGGTTAACATAGTTTAATATGGAACCAGAACTTTCTGAGATTTCTTTCACCTCTGTAACTTTCCCCAAGGCTTATGACTTTTGTGACTTTGTATCTCTCTCCAGGAACTAGCAATAAAATCCTCAAACTAACAAGAGGCATATTGATCAATATAAAGAAGAGAAGTGGAAAACTCTGACAAGAAAAAAACGATACATGTAGAAAAATTAGATGGTAGCAAACAGAGGGTAGAGAAGATAATGGATCAATTCTTTGGATATTTTTAAGGGGGGCATGTGGAATTCTCCCTCCAAAATTTACATTCTAAAGGAAAAGCATTTTTTAATAATTAATGTTTTGGGGGGGGCAGAGGGAGAGGGAGAGAGAATCTTAAGTATGCTCCATGCCCAGTGCAGAGCCCTACACAGGGCTTGATCTCACAATCCTGGGATCATGACCTGAGCTGAAATCAAGAGTCAGATGCTCAACCAAGTGAGCCACACAGGTGCTCCTAAAGAAAAAGTATTTTTAATGCAACCTTTTAAAATCATTTTTATTTATAATTTAATGCATATTTCCATTGTAAAATAACAAGAAAACACAGACATAAAATTACAGATAAGCAAAGTGAAGGGGGAAATAGCAGCCACAATTCCATCTGCCTCTATTTTGGTTCACTCAGTTTTTAGTAACCTGCTTTTCCCTTCCTCAACAATCTATTCAACACATTGACAGGATGTATAAAAGAACATCCAGTGTCATTTTGTTATTAGAGAAAGGGAAAGCTGGAACAAATATATGTTCATCTTTGAATTCTACGGTGACACTTCTACTCAGGGCACTTCTGGGCTAAAAGGTCTTCACATTCTGGAGAGGAAGATGGTGGTAAAGTAAGAGGACCCTAGGTTCATCTCCTCCCACAAACAGCTAGATAACTATCACATCAACCTAGATACCCCAGAAATCCCCCTGAAGACTGAAAGAACAAACTCCACAACTAAGGAGAGAGAAGAGGCCTCATTAATAAGGCAGGAAGTGAGGAGATGTGTTTTAGGGGAAAACAGGTCACAGGAGCTGCAGTGGGGAGGGAAGTCATGGTTGCAGAGAAGGGCATGTGACAGAGAGAAAGAAAGAGAGAGAGGAGCACACAGGAGAATATTTCCCCAAAACCACTGGCTTGGAAAACAAGATGGGCTGAATTTTGTGAGTTCTTGCAACCATCAGGCTTAAAGCCTGGAGTTTTAAAGGTCAGTGGGCTTGGCTGGGATAAATCTTGGAGGGCACTGCGCTGGTCTTGGAAAGAAGGCAGACAAACAACCTGGGAGTGGATAGCATGGAAACAGTGATCTGAAAAATGCTTGGGGTACACTGGGGGGATATTATTCACTCTTTACAAAGCATATCCCTGAGAGGCAGTGTTTGAGGAAACACCTCTCTGGGAACAAAGGAGCTGGCTGGCACCATTTCCCTTCCCCAGCCCTCAGCATAAACACAAAGCCAGCCACCTGAAGAAAGCAGCTCAGCTCAGACAATGGCTGTCTAACTTGCTTAAACCAAGCCCCACCCTCCTGTGCTCTGGTGGGACTGCCCTTCTAAGTCAGGCTTGCCTCAGTTGGAGCATGGTAAGCCCCTCCTCCAGAAGCCCAGCACAAACCCCTGCCCACTCCATGTCTCCCCACCAGAGAGTTCTACTGGGCCTCAGTTCTGGTGGAGTTGGTGTCAAGTCTCATTTCACAAGCAGACCAGAGCACACCTAGTTAAAACTCACCACATTCAGGCCAGGGGCCAAATACTGCCTACAGCAGGCAAGGAGAGCCTCTGCAAATGACTGGCCTGAAGGAAAGAGCAGCCAAAACACAACAGCAGAGCGCATGCAGCACACACCAGAGACACTCGCTGAAGTGCCAGGCCATAGACACTACATGACCTCTTCTTCATAAAGCCATTATTTTCCAGAAGCAGGAGACATAAATGGCTTTTGTAGCACAGGGAAGAAGGCAGAGACTTAGACAAAATGCCAAGATGGAGGAATTTATCTGAAATGAAAGAACAAGTCAAGGCTACGGCCAGAGAACTAAGCAAAACAGATATAAGTAACATGCCTGATGGAGAATTTAAAGCAATAATCATAAGGATACTCACTGGGCTTGAGAAAAGAATAGAAGACACCAAGGAGACCCTTACCACAAAGATAAGGGAGTTAAAAAAGAATTAGAGATGAAGAATGAAATAAACAAGATTGGAAACAGGTTTGATGCAATGAACAGCAGACTGGGAAAAGCAGAGGAATGAATTAGTGATCTAAAAGACAAAATAATGGAAAATAATGAAGCTGAACAAAAGAGAGAAAGAAGAATTATGGAACATGAGAATAAACTGAGAGAACTCAGTGACTCCATCAAACGTAATAACATTCATATTATAGGAGACCTAGAAGAAGGAGAGAGAGAAAAGGGGGCAGAAAATTTATTTCAAGAAACAATGCAGTAAACTTCCCTTATCTGGGGAAGGAAACAGATGTCTAGATCCAGAAGGAAGAGAGAATTCCCATCAAAATCAACAAAAGCAGGCCAACACAAAGACATATTTTAATTAAATTTGCAAAATATAGTGATTTAAAAAGACATCTTAAAAGCAGCAAGACAAAAGAAGTCCTTAACTTACAAGGGAAGACCCGTAAGGCTAGCTGGAGATCTCTCAACAAAAACTTGGCAAGCCAGAAGGGAGTGGCATTATATATTCAAGGTGCCGAATGGGAAAAATCTGCAACCAAAAATACTCTATCCAGCAAGGCTACCATTCAGAATAGAAGGAATGTTAAAAAATATCCCAGACAAATAAAAACTAATGGAGTTTGTGACCACTAAACCAGCCCTGCAAGAAATATTAAAGGGGACTCTTTGAATGTAAAGGAGAGACCAAGAGTAACAAAGACAAGAAAGGATCAGAGAAAATCTCTACAAACAATGACAAAGCAAGTAATAAAATGAAAATACATACCTATCAATAATTACTTTGAATGTAAATGGACTAAATGCTCAATCAAAAGACATAGGGTATCAGAATGGATAAAAATACAAGACCCATCTTTATGCTGCCTACAAGAGGCTCATTTTAGACCTAAAGACACCTACAGATTGAAAGTGAGGGGATGGGGGCGCCTGGGTGGCTCAGTCGTTAAGCGTCTGCCTTCGGCTCAGGTCATGATCCCAAAGTCCTGGGATCGAGCCCCGCATCGGGCTCCCTGCTATGCGGGAGGCCTGCTTCTCCCTCTCCCACTCCCCCTGCTTGTGTTCCCTCTCTTGCTGTGTCTCTCTCTGTCAAATAAATAAATAAAATCTTAAAAAAAAAAAAAAAAGAAAGTGAGGGGATGGAGAAACATTTATCATGCAAATGGATGTCAAAAGAAAGCCAGAGTAGCAATACTTATATTGGATAAACTAGACTTTAAAACAAAGAATATAAAAAGAGACAAAGAAGGGCATTATATAATCATAAAGACATTCCAACAAAAAGATATAACAACTATAAATATCTATGTACCCAACAAGGGAGCACCCAAATATATAAAAAAATTAAAAACATAAAGGTACTAATTGATAATACAATAATAGTAGGGGAAATTTAACACCTCACATCAATGGACAGATCATGTAAGCAGAAAATCAACAAGGAAACAATAGCTTTGAATGACGTTCTGGACCAGATGGAGTTAACAGATGTATTCAGAACATTCCATCCTAGAACAGCAGAATACATATTCTTTTCAAGTGCACATGGGATATTCTCCAGACTAGATCACATATTGGGCAACAAAACAGGCCTCAACAAATACAAAAAGACTGAAATCATACCATACACCTTTTCTGAGCATGCATAATGAAACTAGTAATCAACCACAAGAAAAACATTTGGAAAGACCACAAATACATGGAGGTTAAACAACATGCTACTAAAGAATGAATGGGTCAACCAGGAAATCAAAGAAGAAATAAAAAAAATTCATGGAAACAAATGAAAATGAAAACAAAACAGTCTGGATACCGGGATACAGTAAAAGCAGTCTCAAGAGGGAAGTATATAGCAATACAGGCCTACCTCAAGAAGCAAGAAAAATCTCAATAAATAACCTAAACGAGCTAGAAAAAGAACAACAAATGAAGCCTAGAGCCAAGAGAAGGAAGGAAATAACAAAGACTAGAGCAGAAATAAATGATATAGAAACTAAACAAACAAACAAACAAAAAACCAATAGAAAAGGTCAATGAAACCAGGAGCTGGTTCTTTGAAAAAATTGATAATTGATAAACCTCTAACAAGACTTATCAAGGGCGCCTGGGTGGCTCAGTCGGTTAAGCGGCTGCCTTCAGCTCAGGTCATGATCCCAGGGTCCTGGGATCGAGTCCCGCATCGGGCTCCCTGCTCAGTAGGGAGCCTGCTTCTCCCTCTCCCTCTGCCTGCCTCTCTGCGTACCTGTACTCTCTCTCTCTGTCAAATAAATAAATAAAAATCTTAAAAAAAAAAAAAAATTTATAAAAAAAAAGACTTATCAAAAAGAAAAGAGAAAGGACCCAGATAAATAAAATCACCAATGACAGAAGAGAAATAACAACAAACACCAAAAAAATACAATTATAATTGAATACGATGAAAAACTATATGCCAACAAATTGGACAACCTGGAAGAAATGGATAAATTCCTAGAAACATATAAACTACCAAAACTGAAACAGGAAGAAGTAGAAAACTTGAACAGACTCATAACAGCAAAGACATTAAATCAGTAATCAAAACACCTCAACCAACAAAAGCCTAGGGCCAGATGGCTTCAGAGGTGATTTCTACCAAACGTTTAAAAAAGAGTTAATACTGATTCTTCTCAAACTATTCCAAAAATATAGAAAAGGAAGGAAAACTTCCAAATTCATTCTATGAAGCCAGCATTACCCTGATACTAAAACCAGATAGAAACTCCACTAAAAAAGAGAACTACAGGCCAATATCCCTGATGAACATGGATGCAAAACTTCTCAATAAAATACTAGCAAACCAAAGCCAGCAATATATTAAAAAAATCATTCACCACGGTTAATTGAGATTTATTCCTGGGTTGCAAGGGTTGTTCAATATTCTCAAACCAATCAACATGATACACCACATGAACAAAAGAAAGGATAAGAACCTTTTCCTTTTATTTCAATAGACACAGAAAAACATCTGACAAAGGACAACATCCATTCATGAAAAAAACTCTGAACAAAGTAGGTTTAGAGGGAACATACTTCAACGTCATAAAGGCCATATATGAAAGACCCACAGCTAACATCATCATCAATGGGGAAAAACTGAGAGCTTTTCCCCTAAGGTCAGGAACATGACATGGATGTCCACTCTTACCACTATTGTTCAACATAGTACTGCAAGTCCTAGCCTCAACAAAAAGATCCCATAGGGTCTTCAATAGGTATTTATTCAAATCAGAAATGAACCCACAACTATATGGTCAATTAATCTTTGACAAAGCAGGAAAGAATATCCCATGGGAAAGACAATATCCAACAAATGGTTTTGGGAAAACTGGATAGCAACATACAAAAGAATCAAACTGGACCACTTTCTTACACCATACACAAAAATAAATTCAAAATGGATTAAATACCTAAATGTGAGACTTGAAATCATAAAAATCCTAGAGGAAAACACAGGTAGTAAACCTCTTTAACATCAGCTGTAGCAATTTCTTTCTAGATATGTCTCCTCAGGCAAAGGAAACAAAAGCAAAAATAAACTATTGAGACTTCATCAAAATTAAAAGCTTTCTGCACAGTGAAGGAAATAATCAACAAAACTAAAAGGCAACTTACTGAATGGGAGAAGATATTTGCAAATGACATATCTGATAAAGAGTTAGTATCCAAAATATATAAAGAAATTATAAAACTCACTACTCAAAAAATGAATAATCTAATAAAAGATGGGCAGAAGACATGAACAGACATTTTTCCAAAGAAGACATACATATGACCAATAGACACATGAAAAGCTGCTCAACATCACTCATCATCAGGGAATTACAAAACTACAGTGCGATATCACCTCACACCTGTCAGAATGGCTAAAATCAAAAACACAAGAAACAACAGGTGTTGGTGAGGATGTAGACAAAAGGAACCCTTGTGCATTGCTGGTTGGGATGCAAACTGGTGCAGCCACTATGGAAAACAGTATGGAGCTTCCTCAAAAAGTTAAAAATAGAGCTACCCTATGACCCAGCAATTGCACTCCTAGGTACTGACCCAAAGGATACGAAAATACTAATTCAAAGGGATACATGCCACCCAATGTTTATAGCAGCATTATCTACAATGGCCAAAGTATGGAAACAGCCCAAGTGTCCAGCAACTGATGAATGGATAAAGAAGAGGTGGTACATGTATACAAGAGAATATTACTCAGCCATAAAAAGAATGAAATCTTGCCATTTGCAATGACATGGGTAGAGCTAGAGTGTATTATGCCAAGTGAAATAAGTCAGTCAGAGAAAGACAAATACCGTATGATTTCACTCATATGTGGAATTTAAGAAACAAAACAAATAAGCAGAGGGAAAAGAAAAAGAGGGAAGCAAACCAAGAAACAGACTGTTAACTACAGAGAACTAACTGATGGTTACCAGAGGGGAGATGGGTGGGAGGACGGGTGAAGTAGATGACGGGGATTAAGGAGCACACTTGTGATGAGCACCAGGTGATGTATGGAAGTGTTGAATCACTATATTGTACACCTGAAACTAATATTATACTGTATGTTGACGAACTGGAATTTAAATAAAAACTTAAAAAAAAAGGTCTTCATATTCCTTGTCCTCTCAGAACTAGGTTGGTTATCAATACATTCCAGAGACCAAGCAAACAGTGCCTAGCACAGTGTAAGCACTCAAATCTGATTTGGTGAATGAGACACATGAACTCAAGGATTGCAGGAAGGTCAGACTCTGCTGACAGTCAAGGACATTTCATGGACCAGGTAAGCTTCCCACATCATCGATTCTCTTCCCCTTTCCTGAGGACAAGAAGTTTTTGTCATTTCCCATAGGGTCTTCAATGGGTATTTAACATCTTGGAAATTAAATGTGAACCTTCCTCTCTGCTCAGCGGGAAGCCTGCTTCTCCCTCTCCCACTCCCCCTGCTTGTGCTCCCTCTCTCGCTATGTCTTTCTGTCAAATAAATAAATAAAATCTTTAAAAAAAAAATGTGAACTTTCATTATATTTTCCTCTTGTTGACAACAGCAAAAACAGAAAGCCTAAAGGGTTATCTCTACAGCCAAGTTTTCAAGATCACAACGAAGACCAATTTTCATTTGAATCTCTCTTTCTCGTCGTTTAATTTAAAAATTTTGCAAGTATCTTTCAGTGAAAGTTTATTTGTTTCTATTTAAAAAAAAAAACAAACAGAAGTACATAGAAATTAAATGAACAGATCCAAAGAGGACTGGAGATGTGATTTTGATGCTTGACTGGATCACTTTCAGAGCTATCAGAAATGTCCTTTTTAAAAAATAATATCAAGAAGAATTAACAGTGGGATGTCCTTATGCTTACAAATTAGGTTGGTTTGAACTGAGGCTCACAGACCTTATCCAGGGCCACTTGAACCACTGCTTCGCTTTCAGTGTCCAGAGCTGACGTGGCCTCGTCCAGCAGGAGGATCTTGGGGTTGCGAACCAGGGCCCGAGCGATGGCTATCCTCTGCTTCTGTCCACCACTCAGCTGGGCCCCTCTCTCTCCAACCAGGGTGTCAAATTTCTACAACACAACGCAGAAAATAAAGGGGGCGGGGTGGTGGTTAGCAAAACAACAAGCTATGTCAGCTACATTTTAAGATGGGAAGTAATCCCACAAACAACCCACAGGCAATACGATCCAGTTCCTTAAAACTCAGCAATAACCAACCCCAATTTTTACAAATATACCTACTACGAGTTGATGGTGCTAGAGCTTCAAAATCTGAAGTCATTGTGATTTCTCTTCTTAGGAGTCTCCTCTAATGCATAGTAGATTCCTAACTTCTGCATTAAGCCGGCATTCTAGTCTTTGAACCTCTAGCATGGCAAAGATCGAGAAGGACTTACATTAGGTAGTTTCATGATAAAGTCATAGGCGTTGGCTTCCTTGACAGCTTTCTCGATCTCTTCCATGGTGACATTTTCGCGGCCATAGCGTATGTTTTCAGCTATCGTGGTGGCAAACAACACAGGTTCCTGACTCACCACACCAGTAATTTCCCGAAGGTGCCTTACGTTTATGGCCCTAATGTCCTGTCCATCAATACAGACCTGAAATAAAAAGTAAGCATGAGTTCCATGCATTGCCCATTTGGAATGTGAGATGTGCCTCGGTGACTGCTGCTTCCTGCAGCATCGCCGTCAGCAAGAGCCACCTCACCATGCCGTCCGTGGGGTCATAGAGCCTCTGCATCAGCTGCACTGTCGTGCTCTTCCCACAGCCGCTGTTCCCAACCAGCGCCACCGTCTGCCCACTCTCAACCTTCAGGTTGAGGCCCTTCAAGATCTAACAGGACAAATGAGAAATAAACATAAGGGCAATACACAGATCCTGGGACTATGAACTGACAGTTCAAGTCAAAACGAGGTTTACATACACATTTAAAAAAAAAATCACTAAAATAAAGTATCAGAAACTCTTCATCCAATACGTGGTTGAATCACTGATTAATCACGTATCTTTGTACCTTAACTTCTTTTCGAGACGGGTAACTGAAGTGAACATTTCTGAATTCCAAATTTCCCTTAATATTATCTGGCTTATGTCCATTCTTCGAATAGCTGTCAATGCTTGGTTTCTAAACAGAATAAAATTTCAGAAGATGACTAGGTTACAAGAGCTGTTTTTAGTGACGTTTGTGGAGAGTTGGATAAAGCGATAAAGGAATTTACTTTTAATTAGAAAAACTTTTACATGAGTATGGGAAGAGGCTCATGTGTAAGGATTTTTAAAAATGGTGTTATGCATTTTTTTCTTCTAGTAATGCTTTGAACTGATGTTTCTCAAACTTTTAAGTAGCATGATTCCTTTTGAGCAACATTAAAAATGTGCCTTTATGATGTCTGAAAAAAAAAAAGAAAAAGAAAAACTTTTACATGGATAAACGACTAGCCCAGACTTACGTTATCAATTATCTTGAAAATTTCGTAAGCTGCCCCTCTTGCGTTTGCAAATGCTTCAATGCTTGGAGATGCCTGTCCAATACTGAAAGCCCCAATTAATACAGAAAAGAAGACCTGAGGGATGTGAAGGAAAATCATCAAGTTATGTAGTATTTATTACATTTTTTTTCATACATCTTTCTTCTAACATAGCTAATTAAATTTTATTAGTAGTATTATTTTTGCTAATTAACTTTTAAAGTGACAAGTCAACTTATGAGTCCTGGGTGTTAAAAACATTTTAGAAGTTTAAATCCTTTTTGATTTACAATACAGAATTAATCTTACTTGCTCGGTGAAACAATGGAACAAGTTCCACGGGACCAGAATATATTCTATTTATTTTATTTTAATATATATTCTATTATATTTATTTAAGAGCTAATCATTTTGGTTTAGATCATCATCAAGGCATAGGGGAAACAAATATCAAAATGAGTGTCAGAAGACCAAGGTCCAAATTCTGGATAAGCCCTAACCGGCTATATGTCTTCGGGCAACTCTCCTAGAGTCTCCAGGCTTTGATTTCTTCATTTGCCAAACTAGGCAGGAGTCTATCTGTTTTCCTGACCTGGCAACCTTAGGGTGTATCAAATGAAACAGTACATATGAAAATATTTTGTAAACGATAAAGCACACATCTAGGGCATTCTTTTTTTTATTGTTATGTTAATCCCCATACATTACATCATTAGTTTTAGATGCAGTGTTCCACGATTCATTGTTTGTGCATAACACCCAGTGCTCCATGCAGAACGTGCCCTCCTCAACACCCATCACCAGGCTAACCCATCCTCCCACCCCCCTCCCCTCTAGAACCCTCAGTCCGTTTTTCAGAGTCCATCGTCTCTCATGGTTCGTCAACCCCTCCGATGTCCCCCCTTCATTCTTCCCCTCCTGCTATCTTCTTCTTCTTTTTTTTTTTCTTAACATATATTGCATTATTTGTTTCAGAGGTACAGATCTGAGATTCAACAGTCTTGCACAATTCACAGCGCTTACCAGAGCACATACCCTCCCCAGTGTCCATCACCCAGTCACCCCATCCCTCCGACCCCACTCTCCACTCCAGCAACCCTCAGTTTGTTTCCTAAGATTAAGAATTCCTCATATTAGTGAGGTCATATGATACATGTCTTTCTCTGTTTGACTTATTTCGCTCAGCATAATACCCTCCAGTTCCATCCACGTCGTTGCAAATGGCAAGATCGCATTCCTTTTGATGGCTGCATAATATTCCATTGTATATATATACCACCTCTTCTTTATCCATTCATCTGTCGATGGACATCTTGGCTCTTTCCACAGTTTGGCTATTGTGGACATTGCTGCTATAAACATCGGGGTGCATGTAACCTTTCGGATCCCTACTTTTGTATCTTTGGGGCAAATACCCAGTAGTGCAATTGCTGGATCATATGGTAGCTCTATTTTCAACTTTTTGAGGAACCTCCATACTGTTTCCCAGAGTGGCTGCACCAGCTTGCATTCCCACCAACAGTGTAGGAGGGTTCCCCCTTCTCCGCATCCCTGCCAACATCTGTCATTTCCTGACTTGTTAATTTTAGCCATTGTGACTGGTGTGAGGTGGTATCTCATTGAGGTTTTGATTTGGATTTCCCTGATGCCGAGCGATGTTGAGCACTTTTTCATGTGTCTGTTAGCCATTTCGATGTCTTCTTTGGAAAAATGTCTGTTCAAGTCTTCTGCCCATTTCTTGATTGGATTCTTTGCTCTTTCGGTGTTGAGTTTGATAAGTTCTTTATAGATTTTGGATACTAGCCGTTTATCTGATATGTCATTTGCAAATATCTTCTCCCATTCTGTCAGTTGTCTTTTGGTTTTGTGGACTGTTTCCTTTGCTTTGCAAAAGCTTTCTATCTTGATGAAGTCCCAATAGTTCATTTTTGCCCTTGCTTCCCTTGCCTTTGGCGATGTTTCTAGGAAGAAGTTGCTGCGGCTGAGGTCGAAGAGGTTGCCGCCTGTGTTCTCCTTTAGGATTCTGATGGACTCCTGTCTCACATTTAGGTTTTTCAACCATTTGGAGTCTATTTTTGTGTGTGGTGTAAGGAAATGGTCCAGTTTCATTCTTCTGCATGTGGCTATCCAATTTTCCCAACACCATTTGTTGAGGAGACTGTTGTTATTCCATTGGACATTCTTTCCTGCTTTGTCAAAGATGAGTTGACCATAGAGTTGAGGGTCCATTTCTGGGCTCTCTATTCTGTTCCATTGATCTATGTGTCTGTTTTTGTGCCAGTACCATACTGTCTTGATGATTATAGCTTTGTAATAGAGCTGGAAGTCCAGAATTGTGATGCCGCCGGCTTTGATTTTCTTTTTCAACATTCCTCTGGCTATTCGGGGTCTTTTCTGGTTCCATACAAATTTTAGGATTATTTGTTCCATTTCTTTGAAAAAAGTGGATGGTATTTTGATGGGGATTGCATTGAATGTGTAGATTGCTCTAGGTAGCATTGACATCTTCACAATATTTGTTCTTCCAATCCATGAGCATGGAACGTTTTTCCATTTCTTTGTGTCTTCCTCAATTTCTTTCATGAGTATTTTATAGTTTTCTGAGTACAGATCCTTTGCCTCTTTGGTTAGATTTATTCCTAGGTATCTTATGGTTTTGGGTGCAATTGTAAATGGGATCGACTCCTTAATTTCTCTTTCTTCTGTCTTGTTGTTGGTGTATAGGAATGCCACTGACTTCTGTGCATTGATTTTATATCCTGCCACTTTACTGAATTCCTGTATGAGTTCTAGCAGTTTTGGGGTGGAGTTTTTGGGTTTTCCACATAAAGCATCATATCATCTGCAAAAAGTGAGAGTTTGACTTCTTCTTTGCCGATTTGGATGCCTTTTATTTCTTTTTGTTGTCTGATTGCTGTGGCTAGGACTTCTAATACTATGTTGAATAGCAGTGGTGATAGTGGGCATCCCTGCCGTGTTCCTGACCTTAGGGGGAAAGCTCTCAGTTTTTCCCCATTGAGAATGATATTCGCTGTAAGTTTTTCATAGATGGCTTTTATGATATTGAGGTATGTACCCTCTATGCCTATACTCTGAAGAGTTTTGATCAAGAAAGGATGCTGTACTTTGTCAAATGCTTTTTCTGCATCTATTGAGAGGATCATATGATTCTTGTTCTTTCTTTTGTTAATGTATTCTTTCACGTTGATTGATTTGCGGATGTTGAACCAACCTTGCAGCCCAGGGATAAATCCCACTTGGTCGTGGTGAATAATCCTTTTAATGTACTGTTGGATCCTATTGGCTAGTATTTTGGTGAGAATTTTTGCATCCATGTTCATCAGGGATATTGGTCTGTAATTCTCCTTTTTGATGGGGTCTTTGTCTGGTTTGGGGATCAAGGTAATGGTGGCCTCATAAAATGAGTTTGGAAGTTTTCCTTCCATTTCTATTTTTTGGAACAGTTTCAGAAGAATAGGTATTAATTCTTCTTTAAATGTTTGGTAGAATTCCCCTGGGAAACCATCTGGCCCTGGGCTTTTGTTTTTTGGGAGATTTTTGATGACTGCTTCAACTTCCTTAGTGGTTATAGGTCTGTTCAGGTTTTCTATTTCTGCCTGGTTCAGTTTTGGTAGTTGATACATCTCTAGGAATGCATCCATTTCTTCCAGATTATCTAATTTGCTGGCATAGAGTTGCTCATAATATGTTCTTATAATTGTTTGTATTTCTTTGGTGTTGGTTGTGATCTCTCCTCTTTCATTCATGATTTTGTTGATTTGGGTCATTTCTCTTTTCTTTTTGATAGGCCTGGCCAGGGGTTTATCAATCTGGTCAATTCTTTCAAAGAACCAGCTCCTAGTTTCGTTGATCTGTTCTACTGTTCTTTTAGTTTCTATTTCATTGATTTCTGCTCTGATCTTTATTATTTCTCTTCTCCTGCTGGGTTTAGGCTTTATTTGCTGTTCTTTCTCCAGTTCCTTTAGGAGTAGGGTTAGGTTGTGTACTTGAGACCTTTCCTGTTTCTTGAGAAAGGCTTGTATTGCTATATACTTTCCTCTTAGGACTGCCTTTGCTGCATCCCAAAGATTTTGAATAGTCGTGTTTTCATTTTCATTGGTTTCCATGAATTTTTTTAATTCTTCTTTAATTTCCTGGTTGACCCATTCATTCTTTAGTAGGATGCTCTTTAGCCTCCATGTATTTGAGTTCTTTCCAGCTTTCCTCTTGTGATTGAGTTCTAGTTTCAAAGCATTGTGGTCTGAAAATAGGCAGGGAATGATCCCAATCTTTTGGTACTGGTTGAGACCTGATTTATGACCTAGGATGTGATCGATTCTGGAGAATATTCCATGGGCACTAGAGAAGAATGTGTATTCCGTTGCTTTGGGATGGAATGTTCTGAATATGTCTGTGAAGTCCATTTGGTCCAGTGTGTCATTTAAAGTCTTTATTTCCTTGTTGATCTTTTGCTTAGACGATCTGTCCATTTCAGTGAGGGGGGTGTTAAAGTCCCCCACTACTCTTGTATTGTTGTCGATGTGTTTCTTTGCTTTTGTTATTAATTGCCTTATATAATTGGCTGCTCCCATGTTAGGGACATAGATATTTACAATTGTTAGATCTTCTTGTTGGATAGACCCTTTAAGTAGGATATAGTGTCCTTCCTCATCTCTTATTACAGCCTTTGGTTTAAAATCTAATTTGTCTGATATAAGAATTGCCACCTCAGCTTTCTTTTGGTGTCCATTAGCATGGTAAATGGTTTTCCACCCCCTCACTTTCAATCTGGGGGTGTCTTTGGGTCTAAAATGAGTCTCTTGCAGACAGCGTATCGATGGGTCTTGTTTTTTAATCCAATCTGATAGCCTGTGTCTTTTCATTGGAGCATTTAGCCCATTTACATTCAGGGTAACTATTGAAAGATATGAATTTAGTGCCATTGTTATTGCCTATACGGTGACTGTTACTGTATATTGTCTGTGTTCCTTTCTGGTCTATGTTGCTTTTAGGCTCTCTCTTTGCTTAGAGGACCCCTTTCAAGATTTCTTGTAGGGCTGGTTTCGTGTTTGCAAATTCCTTTAGTTTTTGTTTGTCCTGGAAGCTTTTTATCTCTCCTTCTATTTTCAATGACAGCCTAGCTGGATATAGTATTCTTGGCTGCATATTTTTCTCATTTAGTGCTCTGAATATGTCCTGCCAGTCCTTTCTGGCCTGCCAGGTCTCTGTGGATAGGTCTGTTGCCAATCTAATGTTTCTACCATTGTAGGTTACATATCTCTTCTCCTGAGCTGCTTTCAGGATTTTCACTTTGTCTCTGAGACTCGTAAGTTTTACTATTAGATGTCGGGGTGTTGACCTATTTTTATTGATTTTGAGAGGGGTTCTCTGTGCTTCCTGGATTTTGATGCCTGTTTCCTTCCCCAAATTAGGGAAGTTCTCTGCTATAATTTGCTCCATTATACCTTCTGCCCCTCTCTCTCTTTCTTCTTCTTCTGGGATCCCAATTATTCTAATGTTGCTTCGTCTTATGGTATCGCTTATCTCTCGAATTCTGCCCTCGTGATCCAGTATTTGTTTATCTTTTTGTCAGCTTCTTTATTTTCCATCATTTGGTCTTCTATCTCACTGATTCTCTCTTCTGCCTCATTTATCCTAGCAGTTAGCGCCCCCATATTTGATTGCACCTCATTAATAGCCTTTTTGATTTCGACTTGGTTAGATTTTAGTTCTTTTATTTCTCCAGAAAGGGTTTCTCTAATAACTTCCATGCTTTTTTCAAGCCCAGCTAGTATCTTTAAAGTAATGATTCTGAACTCTAGATCCGGCATCGTACTAATGTCCGTATTGAGTAGGTCCCTGGCAGTCAGTACTACCTCTTGTTCTTTTTGTTGAGGTGATTTTTTCCATCTTGTCATTTTGTCCAGAGGAGAATAGATTAATGAGAGAACAAAATGCTAACAGGGTAACAACGTCCCCAGACAATATCCTCTAAACAAATCAGAAAAGACCTGAAGCAGGGGGAAAAGAAAGGGAAAGAGAGAAAAAAGAAAAAGAAAAAGATAAAGATAAAAACAAAAACAGAACAAAACAAAAAACAGAATATGATCAAATATGATCAGGCTGGTATATAGATCAGTGGCACACACTAGATTTTGGGTGTATTTTGGTCTGTTAGAAGAAAGTGCCTCCCAAAATTTTAAAGAAAGAAAAACTTATATATGTACAAAAATAAGGGTTGATACGATGAAGGGATGGAATATGACTGTAAAGATGGAAATTATAGGGGCACCTGGGTGGCTCAGTCGTTAAGCGTCTGCCTTCGGCTCAGGTCATGATCCCAGGGTCCTGGGATCGAGCCCCGCATCGGGCTCCCTGCTCCGCGGGAGGCCTGCTTCTCCCTCTCCCACTCCCCGTGCTTGTGTTCCCTCTCTCGCTGTCTCTCTCTCTGTCAAACAAATAAATAAAATCTTTAAAAAAAAAAAAAAAGATGGAAATTATAAAAAATTTTATAAAAGGAATTGATAAGTTCTTTGAAAAAAGAAAGAAGAGGATTTAAAAAAAAAGAAAAAGAAAGGGAGAGAATGTGATCAGGCAGGGGAGTAGAAAAAAACCATACACTAGAGATTTAGGGTATATTTTGATCTGTTAGAAGAAACTATCTCAAAATTTTAAAGAGAGAACAACTTATATATATATGCCAAAAATATGGGTAACTACTATGAAGGGATAGAATATGACTCTAAAAATGAAAAATAAAAATGTTTTTTAAAAAAGGGATTAATAAGATGTTGGTTGAAAAAGGGAAAAAGAAAAATTCAAAAAAAAAAAAATACAGTTAAAAAAAAAATTAGCTTTGAAAGACTACAGAATCATGGTAAAAAAGCCATGGATTCTATGTGCAGTATTCCCCTAGCACTGGAGTTCTGCCGTTCTCATTGATCGGTAAACTTGGTCTTGGCTGGCTGTTCTCGCTGATCTTCTGGGAGAGGGGCCTGTTGCCGTGGTTCCCAAATGTCTTTGCTGGAGGCGGAATTGCCCGCCCTTGCCCGGTCCGGGCTAAGTAATCTGCTCGGGTTTGCTCTTGGGAGCTTTTGTTCCCTGCAAGCTTTCCGTACAGCTTTGGAGGCGGAAAGTGAAAATGGCGGCCTCCCGATCTCCACCTCGGAGGAGCCGAGAACTCGGGGCCCCACTCCTCAGTGAGCCCCCAGAGAAAAGCGGTCAGTCACCCCCATCTCCCCGGTCTCCGGCCGCACTCCGTGTTCACCCGGCCTGTGACTGAGCATTTCTATCTCTGGCACCCGACCCCGTGTGGAGTCTCCAAATCCAGCAGATCCCTGTGGTGCGCTCCCGAGCCGCTCCTCCCAGGGGAGGAAGGGGAGTCTCCCCGGATCTGCTGCTTTTTGGGTCCCTGCTGGAAGAGCAGTGGCCCGACTGTGCTGCGGATCACGGTTTATGGCAACCCCGAGCTGAGAGCCCGCGCCTCAG
>NW_022589707.1:67980669-68026782 GCF_004348235.1 Phoca vitulina | reverse complement strand
GATCCGGCATCGTACTAATGTCCGTATTGAGTAGGTCCCTGGCAGTCAGTACTACCTCTTGTTCTTTTTGTTGAGGTGATTTTTTCCATCTTGTCATTTTGTCCAGAGGAGAATAGATTAATGAGAGAACAAAATGCTAACAGGGTAACAACGTCCCCAGACAATATCCTCTAAACAAATCAGAAAAGACCTGAAGCAGGGGGAAAAGAAAGGGAAAGAGAGAAAAAAGAAAAAGAAAAAGATAAAGATAAAAACAAAAACAGAACAAAACAAAAAACAGAATATGATCAAATATGATCAGGCTGGTATATAGATCAGTGGCACACACTAGATTTTGGGTGTATTTTGGTCTGTTAGAAGAAAGTGCCTCCCAAAATTTTAAAGAAAGAAAAACTTATATATGTACAAAAATAAGGGTTGATACGATGAAGGGATGGAATATGACTGTAAAGATGGAAATTATAGGGGCACCTGGGTGGCTCAGTCGTTAAGCGTCTGCCTTCGGCTCAGGTCATGATCCCAGGGTCCTGGGATCGAGCCCCGCATCGGGCTCCCTGCTCCGCGGGAGGCCTGCTTCTCCCTCTCCCACTCCCCGTGCTTGTGTTCCCTCTCTCGCTGTCTCTCTCTCTGTCAAACAAATAAATAAAATCTTTAAAAAAAAAAAAAAAGATGGAAATTATAAAAAATTTTATAAAAGGAATTGATAAGTTCTTTGAAAAAAGAAAGAAGAGGATTTAAAAAAAAAGAAAAAGAAAGGGAGAGAATGTGATCAGGCAGGGGAGTAGAAAAAAACCATACACTAGAGATTTAGGGTATATTTTGATCTGTTAGAAGAAACTATCTCAAAATTTTAAAGAGAGAACAACTTATATATATATGCCAAAAATATGGGTAACTACTATGAAGGGATAGAATATGACTCTAAAAATGAAAAATAAAAATGTTTTTTAAAAAAGGGATTAATAAGATGTTGGTTGAAAAAGGGAAAAAGAAAAATTCAAAAAAAAAAAAATACAGTTAAAAAAAAAATTAGCTTTGAAAGACTACAGAATCATGGTAAAAAAGCCATGGATTCTATGTGCAGTATTCCCCTAGCACTGGAGTTCTGCCGTTCTCATTGATCGGTAAACTTGGTCTTGGCTGGCTGTTCTCGCTGATCTTCTGGGAGAGGGGCCTGTTGCCGTGGTTCCCAAATGTCTTTGCTGGAGGCGGAATTGCCCGCCCTTGCCCGGTCCGGGCTAAGTAATCTGCTCGGGTTTGCTCTTGGGAGCTTTTGTTCCCTGCAAGCTTTCCGTACAGCTTTGGAGGCGGAAAGTGAAAATGGCGGCCTCCCAATCTCCACCTCGGAGGAGCCGAGAACTCGGGGCCCCACTCCTCAGTGAGCCCCCAGAGAAAAGCGGTCAGTCACCCCCATCTCCCCGGTCTCCGGCCGCACTCCGTGTTCACCCGGCCTGTGACTGAGCATTTCTATCTCTGGCACCCGACCCCGTGTGGAGTCTCCAAATCCAGCAGATCCCTGTGGTGCGCTCCCGAGCCGCTCCTCCCAGGGGAGGAAGGGGAGTCTCCCCGGATCTGCTGCTTTTTGGGTCCCTGCTGGAAGAGCAGTGGCCCGACTGTGCTGCGGATCACGGTTTATGGCAACCCCGAGCTGAGAGCCCGCGCCTCAGCTCCGTCTCTGCAGCCAGCTTCCCTCTTCCGATACCTGGGAGCTCTGCCGCACTCAGGCACCCCCGGTCTTTCTGTGACCCCAAGGGTCCTGAGACCACACTGTCCCACGAGGGTTCCACTCCCCGCTCAGCCACTGGAGCGACATCCCTCAGTGGAGCCGACTTCTAAAAGTTCCGATTTTGTGCTCCGCGGCTCTATCACTTGCCAGAAGCGGCCGATGGAGGCCCCTCCCCTGCCGTCTATCCTCCCGAATATCGCCTCGGATTCACTTTTCCGCACGTCCTACCTTCCAGAAAGTGGTCGCTTTTCTGTTCAGAGAGTTGTTGCTATTCTTTTCTTCGATCTCCTGTTGAGTTTGTAGGTGTTCAGAATGGTTTGATCCCTATCCAGCTGAATTCCTGAGACCAGACGAAATCCAGTTCTCCTACTCCTCCACCATCTTGCTCCGCCCCTAGGGCATTATTCTTGATCAGGTTGTCTTTCCTTCTACCAGACTGTGTTCTCTTTGAGGTCTGATAAACAGGTTTTGTTTTTTTCATTTTGCCCAACTTAAATTGTTCAGGGTTACAGAGAACTAATATCACTATTAATTTCTTTCTAAATCACACAGGAATTACCCAATAATTTACACAGAAGAAATTTTGCTAAGTGATTCTGTATTCATTTCCTCAGTTAGAACTTACAACTACACTAAAGTTATTGCAAATTATTCCTGCCATTTCCATTTGGCAAAAGAGGTAGCAGAAACTTGAAAAGTCTATGTGGCCACCCCAAATCATATAGTTAATACGTGGCTGGAATTTGATTCAAGTCAGCCTGATTTCAAATCCCATGCTCTTACTCATATTCTGCATGCTTCCAGTTTATGAGGCAGTTCTGAGATCAGTGAAAACAAGATTTTAAACAGCATATCTACATCACAATTAAGTAGAACACATTTCTTATTACAACCTAGGTTCACCAATAGCATTACTACCCTAATAAAAACTTTTTGGTAAATGCCATTCTTAACTAAATAGCCTTGCACATTTTGGATGACACAATTATTATATCCACATTACAAATCTGGTTCCTGAGAAAGGGAACTGTTTTAAGGGACTCAACAAAATTCTGTCACCAACAATATACTTGTGCTTATTAGCCTATGAAAAAGGAACTGAGTGACCCTTCTAACAGTATGTACTTTATTAGATCACAATACAGATTGGGCTTTGTTTATGAACTATTTCACCACTTTGAAATAAAAGAGGATAGCTCAAATGGCAAGCTTTCTGGTTTTGTACAAAGTTCTATAAGGCCAAGAACCTCCAAATAGAATATTCTTTAAGGAAGAGTAACAATTAATACTTCCATAACTTTGCAAGGTGGACTAGCTGTCATTCAAAAGAATTTGAAAAATAGTTAAATGGTGTATTTTGTCATTTGTCATTGTGAATAGTCAACCAGAAAATAAAAATAAAATGTTTAGCATTGAACCTGCCACAAAGAAATGATCTCAACAAATGAGATTTCATGCTATAGGGATTAGTGATGTTAATATTATTTAGGCTTCAAGACAAACTGTGCAAGGGATCTGCAAAGAAGACGCTCAATACATCTAATTTCCTTTCCACTTTTTAATCTAGTAGCACATGGCTCTTTGTATTATTCAATAGTTCTTCAATACCTATTCTCTAACATCACTCCAGCCAACACCACTCAACTTCATTGGAATTTTTACGAGAGACTCATTTCTTAAAATAACACCACTTACGGTGAGTACTTGTCCAATAGAATATTCATGGGAGAGGACCAAGGTGGTCCCATACCAGAATGCCAGAGCATATGATGCATAGATCAGCAGGAAAGCAGCACCAATAGAAATGTTGGCTGTGATAGCTTTCTTTATCCCAATTCTCTTAGCTTCTTCTAAATTTTTGTTGTACCTGGGAGAAGTAACAAAAACTATCACATATACTCATAAATCATATGAAATGAGCCGAGATAGCATGATGGTTATTAAGTACTTAGAATGTGCCCAACCCTGTTGTAGGTGCTTACCGCGCATTTTCTCCTTTTGTTCATACATTGACCCTGTGGTGTTAGCACTGTTTTAATCCCTTCTTGTAGATGAGTAAACTGAGGCTTACTTCTCTACAGAGATTAAATAATTTGGGGAAAGTATTCTAAAGCTTCTTCTCTGGCCTTAACAATAATGAAATACATGAAATAATGTTTAGTAAACTTCCAGAACTTGCACTGTTTTGTAGGCAAGACAAAAAGAAGCCACGAAAATATCCGTGTTTTCCCTTTAAAATCTGCATGCCTTTTAAGTTTAATAATAAAAAGCAGATATAAGGCTAAAAAGTTCTCAACACAAGTCTTTTTTTTTTTTTAAAGATTTTATTTATTTATTTATTGGAGAGCGAGTGAGAGAGAAACAGCATGAGAGAGGAGAGGGTCAGAGGGAGAAGCAGGCTCCCCGCTGAGCCGGGAGCCCGATGTGGGACTCGATCCCAGGACCCTGGGATCATGACCTGAGCCGAAGGCAGTCGCTTAACCAACTGAGCCACCCAGGCGCCCACAAGTAAAGTCTTTAAACCACTGAATGTTTAAGGAAACGTTAAGGAAGATTCTTTTTCTTTTTCTTTTCTTTCTTTCTTCTTTTTTTTTTTAATGTGGGCCCCATTAGCTTATCTCTGTATCTCTTAAGAAGAATCTTCATAGGGGCGCCTGGGTGGCTCAGTCGTTAAGCGTCTGCCTTCAGCTCAGGTCGTGATCCCGGGGTCCTGGGATCGAGCCCCGCATCGGGCTCCCTGCTCCGTGGGAAGCCTGCTTCTCCCTCTCCCACTCCCCCTGCTTGTGTTCCCTCTCTCACTGTGTCTCTCTCTGTCAAATAAATAAATAAAATCTTAAAAAAAAAAAAAAGAAGAATCTTCATAAATATAGAATTGAGGTAAAATTATTAGAGAAATAGAACAGATTATAATTGAGTCTTAAACTCTTTATCCTCTTAATCACATCTCCCTGGAACTTAGAACATTACCTTGCAGAAAGAAAAAGTTCATAACTGTAGAAAGAACTTACTTCCATATAAAATTAATATTTTGAGGTCTTCGACCCATAAAAGCATGACTATACAAATATGTAGTATTATATTAATTTTCTTTGGAAGAATCCCCCCCCACCCCAGTTGGAATGTACAGCAGAGATCAAGTTCTGCTCAGGTAAAAGTATGCGTTCCCTCTTGCCTTCGTGATTTTTTTTAACTAGCTGCTTTACCAGTTCAAAGCCTACCAAATGAAACTTACATGACTCCTATATCCACTAAAGGCCAAATTCAAACAGAACTTTAGAGTGATAAAATAGTAACATACTATTAGAGTTTCTCTCTGCAAAAATGTGTGTCCCTAACTTGCCAGTTATAATCTTAGTGCAAAAAAATTATTTTTGAGTAACGTGTTTCAATGGTTGATCTATTTCCCACTTTTTGAGTTGACCTGAGGCAAAAGGTATTAGGAGGCATCCACAACACATAATTACAAATAAGGAACTTTAATGCATATGACTCACACCTTTATTGTTACTTTCTATCAGTTCTTGCTTACCTAGACTAATGCAGAACTCACTTCACTGATATGTTGTTATACCATGCAGCCAGAAGAAACATTTTCAGAAGAAGCAGCAACAAGGAAGAAAATCATTTAGATACGAGAAAAGATAAATGAAAAAAGGAAGAGGGTAAGGAGGAAAGAGACATCAACAATACTACTTTTACACAGGCTTTTTGATTGGTGTTTTGATAAAAAATACCACACTACAAAATCACCAATTAAAACCACCT
The DNA here is from genome assembly GCF_004348235.1 of Phoca vitulina. Classification (NCBI taxonomy): domain Eukaryota; kingdom Metazoa; phylum Chordata; class Mammalia; order Carnivora; family Phocidae; genus Phoca; species Phoca vitulina. The sequence continues at coordinate 68,021,291 of NW_022589707.1, read as the reverse complement.
ACTCATTAAAAGCATTAGTATAAGAATGGTAATTAAAGTCACAGTTCCTAAAATGGATTAAAGATACATAACAAAAACAGTGATGTTTTTAAAAAATTCTTCTTAAATATTATGAAAATATTTATCAGTGACACAAACAACCACTTACAAGAGCAAGAAACAATTTTAGTTAGGCAGAAAAATCAATACTAAGCGGTAAGACACACACAAGAGAGAAAAATATCATTTTAAAATTAAGGAGAATAAAGCTATTCTTATACTACGGAATTGAATTCATTCTAAATTCTGGTTAAATTTCCATTCCAAGAGAGCCATCTTCCTCCTGCACCTGTTAATTGGAAGAGAAAGTCAGACTAAGACCTTAATTACTTGTCCATGCAAAAGCAGAGAAAGGAAGGGAAAGAACTAAAAAGAAAACTGAAGATTACATTTGGCCTACGAATAGTTTTAGCAATCCTACTTCCAAATTACATCTGAAATCTAGATAGCTGTCTCCCCTCTCCTGCCTGCAGTCCACATCAGGGCACCATAAGCCTTTTCACCCAGGCTACAACAGCCTTTCCACTGGTCTCCCTGCCTCCAATCTTTAACTCCTCTCCTCATTCACCAAACCAATTACAGGCAGAGAAATAATCTTAAAACATAATGTGGATACTCCTTCCTTTGTTTAAGACCCTCAACCTCCTGTGCCCTTGGAGTCAAATCTTAACTCCTCCATGGCCCCCACCACCTTCAACTGCCTCTCTTCTCCATCTCCCCTCACTCAACAGAGCTCCAGGCATACAAGCCTTACGGTATCTTCTAGACCACACCAATGTTTGCCACCTCGGGAAATGTGGAAGACTCTTCTATCCCTACTCCCACCAGGGTAGGCGTTTCCTCATCCTTCAAGTCTCAGCCTAGATGAAACCTCCTCAGAGAGCCCTCCCCTGACTGCCGTAAAGTAAAATTAATTATTGAAAACCCAGAGCGTAGCATGTACGTGTGGTAGACCCTGGCTCTGTCTGTTGAATGAATGAACTTTCAAGAAATGGCCAACCTGGAAAGAAAATGAGGCGAGCATGTTGTAGTCCCAAATCTGCTCTTGATTTAAAGGCAAAACTAATTTCCAATTCACCAGGGGAGAATATCCTTTCAAAGACACATCCCAATAACTAATCTCTTCTGAAGAAATGATGCAACACAGAAAATGCATCTCTGAATAGAGTTGTGTGCGCCCATGTGCTTATTCTTATAATAAAAATTTGATCCCCATCTTCTTTAGGAAAAATAAAACTCAATTCATTTAAACTTTTCCTGAACTAAAATGATCAGATTTATCTGAGTTCTGAAGACCAGACTTAACTCCCACGATGTCTTTTCCCTCCTTACTAATGTTATATTCCATACATAATTATAATTTTTATTGCTAATAATATTCCCTCTTAAAAATGATCATATTCATCAAATTTAGGATGTCATTAATTGGGAGAAGTTAGTGTTATTCTGTTATTTTTTGTAGGATTAAGGAGTTTAGTAGGATAATCAATCTACAGCTGGGATCCAAAGGACTACGGCCTCAGTATAATAAGCACACGCCCCAGGGAGAGTGACAGCAGGGAAACTCGTGTGTCTCAACCCTGGCATCAAGTAAAGGGAGGAAAAAACAACTCCCTGAGAATCTGAACCACAGACAATACGCATGCAGGTCTGAACTCCTAGACAAAGAATTCACGTAAGGTGGTCTTAGGTTAATACCATCCCCAGTGAATGGCACAAGCAAACACAAATCCTGCCTGTAAGGACTGACTTCAATCCAGATCCACAGCAATTATAAGATGGCACTGATTGTAGAATTTATCTTAATTTCAGCATTGTGAGAGAAAAATGTGCATGTTAGAATCAATGCAGTTCTATTTATTATCATTCATTGCTGGTTTCACAGCAATTTTCTCTGAATTGTGATCAGATGCCCAGAGATCTCACTGAGCCTTGTTAGTCTGCAGAGTCTACTGGAATTTCTGTGCGTACGATCATATCATCTGTGAATAATGACAATTTTGCTTCTTGTTTTCCAACCGTTCTAGCTTTTATTTCTTTTTTGTTTTGTTTTTATTATTCTTACTCTTACCTGTTTTGTTGGTGTTATTATCTAGTACCAGTTCAACACTAAGTAGAAATAATGCCAGCAGATATATCTGTTTCATTCAGTATTTTAAGGAATGCTTTGCACATTGCACCATTAAGTATGATGTTTCCTTATGTATCTCTGGTATATACTCTATATTAAGAAAATTAATTCTTACTCCTAGTTTTGAGTAAATCATATGTATTTAATGTTTCCCCCCCACCCATCAATACAAAACGTCTCTTCCTTTCAATCTGTTAATGTGCTTAATTATATTAATAGATTTCCTAATGCTAAGCCATCTTTGCACTCATGGGATAAAGCTAATAAGTTCAAGATTTTTTTTAATCTGATATTTTTCACATGGATTTGTTTAGCTAATAATTTATGTAGACCTTCTGCATCTATGTTTTAAGTGAATTTGCTTTATAATTTTCCTTTCTCATATATCTGCCTGATTGTGGCTTCAAAGTTACACTGGCCTCATAAAATGAATTCACAACTTTCAATATATTTTTTTCTCATTCTCTGAAACAATTTCTATAACATAGGATTATCTCTTTCTTCAAGTTTTGGGAGAACTTGTCTGTAAAATTATCTGGACTCTCTGGGTTTTGCTGTGTATATAAGGGCAGAAGGTGGATATTTTTAACTTTGGATTTAATTCCTTTAACAATTGTAGGTCTACTCAAGTTTTCTTCCCCCTAAGTGAGAGTTTTAGCCTATATTTTTCTAGGATATTGTCTATTTCATCAGCGTTTTAAAATTTATTGGTATAAAGCTGTACTTTTTTTAAAATAAAATTTTTTTATCTGTAGCAATTTTTCCTTATTTATTCTTTTTTAATTCTTGATTAAATTTGCAAATACTTGGTTATTTATTAGTCTTTTTGAAGAATTAGTTTATGGATTTGTCAAGCTTCTGCTTTCTTACATTTATTTTCTATTCTGTTAATTTTTGCTACTTATTATTCCCTCCTTATACTTCTTTTACTCTGTTGTTCTTTTTCTAAGTTCTTAATTTGGGTGCTTAATTAATTTTCAGCAAGTTTTCATTTCTTCAACTGGACACCCTAGTGGTTTCATTGGACTAAGATTCATTTTTAATGTGAAATCTTGTTTTGGGGAGAGAGCACTCCCTCGTTCACAGAGTTTAATAAATTCAGGCCCTAAGTGCACCTGAGGGTGAGGCCTGAGATTTTGATTTCTATAAGGAGATGCTCTCCCCCAGCTCAGAAACTAGGCAGAAGCAGAAAAGTTTTATTTGTCTCCTTGTGTTGGTGGACGTATTCTTTCTCTGGTCCACCTTTCCACTGAGAAAAACTGCAAAAGAATCTGAGTTCAAAACTTCATTCTCTGTTTGCTGAAACATAAACTATTCAGAGAAGACTTTTCTGAATCATCTAAATAGTACCCCCCTGACTTTAAAAGACTGTTTATATCCCCAAATAATATTTACCCAACTGGTATAGTAGTTTGTTATTTGCGGTTGTCTTTAGCCTTCCCCTCCCCTTGAAAGAATTTAACTTCCAAAGAGGAAGGGTTGTATTTGATTGGATGCTTGCCTGATCATTAAGCAAGATTTCCCATTTTATTAGTCAGACATATTTTTTTTTTTTTTTTAAATATTTTATTTATTTATTTGAGACAGAGAGAATGAGAGAGACAGAGCACATGAGAGGGGGGAGGGTCAGAGGGAGAAGCAGGCTCCCTGCCGAGCAGGGAGCCCGATGCGGGACTCGATCCAGGGACTCCAGGATCATGACCTGAGCCGAAGGCAGTCGCTTAACCAACTGAGCCACCCAGGCGCCCTAGTCAGACATATTTTAAGCAAAAGCAAAGAATTGAGAGAGAACATAGTTATTACTCTCCTTTAAACTATGGTGCTTAGCCATCAAATTATTCTCAGAGGACATCTTTGTGGGTATGAAATAAATCATATGAACAAAAGTATACTAAAAATGCACAGGTACAGTATAAAAAATAATTATGCAGTGCACACCCATGTCAGCACAACTGAGGTCAAGAAACAAAATACTACACCACAACTACAGAAACCCCCGCTATGTGTCTCACTCTTATTACCCACGCCTCTTCTCCCCCAGGAGTAACTATCATTCTGACTTATCAAAATTCCCTTGTTTTCCTTATGGCTCTACCAACAATGTATAATGTTCCAAAAAAATACAGTTTAGTATTTCCTAATATCCAAATACTCATACATTCGTAACATTAAAATACTATATCAGATTATAACATATATTCAATTGTAACATATATTCAATAGAGTCTGTCACTGTTCAGAAATCAGTGGATCTGATGCATATTATACACTGCAATAAATTTACCATCTACACTCTCAGAAATCTAATAAAAGGGGACAGTTATAAAAAAAATACTAAACAGCACATAATAAAGATTTTGAAATTTTGTACAAATGTGCTTTTCAGTTATATTTTTATCTTCCAAATCATGGAGCATAACCCAATTGATGAGGAGCCCCAGCAAGAGGGGAAACAAACCACAGATTAAAATGTATCCCTAGATCTTATACAAAATACTCATTTAGTCTTAGAGAATGAAGAATTGACTTAATGGGGAAAAATTATCATCAGTTATAAAATATGTTTCAGCCTTAAGAAACTATTTTATTGTCACTACCCACCTAGAACATTCTAGAAAATGTTTTGGATTAGCAGATATAAGAAGAGTACAACTAAAATTACAACTTTTCCAGAATATGAAGGGCATATACAATGAAACAATTTAAAATTACTAGCAACTTAAAATAAAAAACTCAAACCTTTCAAGTTCTTTCTTTTGTCCTCCAAAGGCAATCACAGTTCTGATTGCCGCTAAGACCTCTTCAGCTACTGCTCCAGCTTTTGCATATGCCAACAGTTCTTTATCAGTAAATGAAGACAGTATCTGTTTAAAAATGCAATTTCAGATCATTTAAAATTTTTTACAAAGTTAATTTTATCTTTTGTGAAATAAAAATAAATATATACACCAATGATCCGTGTATGCTAATGTATCTATAGAATAAATTTGATTTTGGTCATGATGTTCTGTTTTTAAGTATATATATGTATATATTCACGCTGTTAGCCACTTCAAATTCTTTTTGGACTGAGATGGTATACAATAATTTAAAATTCTTATTTTTTCACCAATTCTCATGGATCCTCATCTAAATAAATAAAACTGGGACTTTGGGGAGATCTTAAATTTCAGAAAAGGAGGTATATACTATAATCATAAACAAAATGAGGAAAAAAAGGCATTAATTACATCAAGGAAAGACGGTATGAGCTGAACACAGCAATTGCTAATTGTCCTCTGGATCAGCAGTGTCAAGGCGGGAGACCAGAAAAATGCAGAGGACCAAGCACCATGTGGTCCCTGGATTTCAAGGTTTTCCTGAGGCCAGGGGAAAGAGAGTGTTCCCCTTTGCTGGAGCTCCTGAGCAAAACAATATACTCAGCCACCAGGGAGGTCTTTATTTCATGCATGCTCTTTGATCCTTCTGATTGGTTCCTGAGTGTTTATTCTGTGGAACAGTACAGTGTAGATTATATACACAGGATCTCATTTACTCTTCTCAGCTGCACAGTGAGGTAGATATTATTTTCCCTACTTTACATATGAGGAAATGAAGGGGTGAAAAAGTTAAAGTAATTTGATACTAAGTGAAATATCTAAGATTCAAGGGTGGGTCCATATGGCTGCAAAGCCTGAATTAACAGACAGGAAGGAGCGCAAACCTCTCTCTATCTGCAACCACGCACTGACATATGACCTGGGCTCCCAGAGGACCCTGTTGTGAAAATGGGATCAACTAGCATGTGCAGAGGACGATGTTACTATTTGTACCTGGAATGCCTATGTAGTCAGCCACCGAAGGGTTACATGCAAGCAATTGATAATGAAGTTCTAATTAAACAGCATTACACTCTTTCAATAAGTAATTCCGAAGGATTTGCGTACTCATTTATACAAGTAGTATCAGTAAAAAGCTCAAAGTTGTTTTGATTTTAACAGTGCACTTCTTTTGCTGCATGTGAATGTAAAAGGAGATGTGATAGATTTAAGAATGAAACTGATGCTGCTGAGTTAACAAATACATGACTACTCTGTGAGGAAATTGTGGTTAATTTGACTGACTTATGAGCCTGTTTTGCAGAGGTTGACAGACGATTGGTAAGACCAGCTGAGACGAGAGCAAATCAAGGAAGAATTCTTGCGGGGGCGCAAAAGGGATCAAGAGTGAAAAAAAAGGAACCTCTTTGATGATGCACCCCACGGTCTCCCCACCTCCACCCCCGTCCTTCTTATGCTGACATTTAATGAACATGTGTCCCATGAGAAGGCATGATTCCTGAATGCACACACTTGGAAAGGAGGACACTTCCTTTTTTCCCTAGGTCCAATCACCTTATTCCATTCAACCTACACACCCTGAGACATCTTAACCCCTTATCCTTAAATACACCCCACAGTAACCCTTCAGGGAGGCAGAATTGAGAAATTTTCTCTCACCTCCTTGTTTGGCGTCCTGTAATAAAACCCTTTCTCTCTGCCACAAAAGCGGTGTCCGTGTTTGGCATGCAGCCCATCAGGCAACAGACCCTTGTCCCGTAACAAGAATGCGTGGGTGAAGGCAAGTGAACATCCATTAACCATGTTCTATGTGCAGATACGGTGCCGCATGTACCCATCTTCTTTGGTACCCAAAGCAATAACCCACTTACACACTAGACCTTCCTGACGTCTCAAAGCAACTAAAAGGAAGCAGAATTTGCCACCCAAAACGTGCTCCTTTGGCATATTATTTTCATGGACTGAAGGTTTAGATCTGTTTTAATTTATGGTTAGTTTCAGTACATCTTCTACCCTCCTCTCTTTCTCCTCTTCCTTTGAGACTCCACTGGTGACAAATGTTGGCATTTCTGTTATTGTCCCACAGATCCCTGAAGCTCTTTTCATTTTCTCTCTGTTTCCGAGGTCAGTGAATTCCACTGTTCTCTCTCCAGGTACAGATTCTCCACTCAGGGAGACTGAGACAGTCCACCGTGACCCCTAGTTTTGCTGTTGTATCTTTCCATTTTCTCATTTCATTTCATCCTGTTTTTTTTAAAGACTTTATTTATTTGTTTGAGAGAGAGAGAATGAGAGAGAGAGAGAGCACATGAGAGGGGGGAGGGTCAGAGGGAGAAGCAGCCGCTGAGCCGGGAGCCCGATGTGAGACTCGATCCTGGGTCTCCAGGATCATGACCTGAGCCGAAGGCAGCCATTTAACCGACTGAGCTACCCAGGCACCCTCATTTCATCCTGTTTTTAGATCTTCTACTCCATTGCTGATATTGCCCAGTTTTTCTTATATTTTGAGAGAATTTGTAATTGATTAGTGAAACATTTTTATGGTGGCCATTTCAAAATCCATGTCCAATAAATCTAATATTTGACTTATCTCAGTGTCAGTTCATTGTTTTTTGTTTTTTTGTTTTTTTTCTCATTCAAGTTGTGATTTTCTTGGTTCTTCGTATGACAAGTGACTTTTTATTGTATCCTGGACATTTTGTCTGGTATGCTAGGAGAAAGGGTCCTATTTAAATCCTGAATTTTAGCAAGCCGTCACCTTGTGTGGGCTTAGTTTGAAATTCCTGGCCTACTTGTGTGACCTGTGGTTCCAGTGGCAGTTTCCTATTCAGAGCCTTTGTGCATTATTTTGGTTAGCATGGTTTATCTTGAGATGCAAGTACTCTTAACAGCCTCTGTTTCTGCTACCTGAGGGAGTGGAAATGGATTCTAAAAGGTCAGCCTACCAGCTATCTCTCGGTGGAGGCAGTGTGTGGGGGTTTCCCCTGCCTGTGCCCTCTGGCTGCCCCAGTGTCTCTGGGTGGAAGACACCAGTCACCAGCATACTGGTCTAAAGCTGCTTACTGGGAAAGGAAGCTTACTGTGACTGGGTCCCTTCTTGTTCTTCCTTCTTGCCCCTGTTAGAGAGAAGAGCCAAAGGGTCACAGGGACAAAGAAGCTTCCCAGGCTGGGCCACATTTCTTTTTTAACATGGCTGCTAACCAGAGAACTTGGGAAATTAGTCTGAAATCATAACAAAACTTTATGGCAGAATGACGATTAAAACTTAGGTCTCCAGCAATAAGCCCACAGCTCCATTTATGAAATAAATAGTATCCGAAGCAATGCATAGTTATTAAAAGATTAACTTTCTGTCTGTTTTCCTAACTTAACTAGAACAGACATCAATGCATATTAAACAGTTCTTCAATAAATACTGACATGAAGAGTAAACAGAAAAACTGATTAGCACATAAGCTTTTGCCAAGTATTTCAGCTGACCAATAGAGAAATGCATTTTAACCACCTAGAATATCATTTACACACTGCTACTCTCAGTAACAAATTAACAGAGTCCTCAGAACTTCAATTTCTTCCTGTGCTAAATAAGATAATACCTATACTTCAGAAGGATAATATGTACTTTCCTGACATAGTAGATGTTCAATAAATGGTAGTTATTGTTTGTAATATCAAAATAATATCCATCCTACAGGGTAAAATTTTTACAACTTCTTAGTATTTACCATCTTATTTATTTTGTGTTAGGCTTGACTTTGGTTGGCCTACCAGTATCTTATATGCTTTTGCCAAATGAATTTGTTGTGCTTTCTCTAAGTTGTGGTGAACCCAACAGAAATTACAAACTGGACCAATCTCTACCACCACCCACTCTTACATCAAATCAGTTTAAAATGAACACCATACCCAGCCTTGAAAGGGAAAATAAGTTTTACAAGATCATCAGAGGCCTGTGTGCAGAGGTGGGGAGGGCCAATGATACTGTTTTGCCTTCGTGATTGGGAGAAAAAACTGCAGGCTTGGATTTGCATGCATAGGGGACTAGAAAGTATCTATGTTTTGAAAATTATTTTCATACCAATGGATTTAAATATGTTAAACATTAGAGAACTATTTATAACACTGACACAACTGTTAAATCAATTTACAAATTAAACAAAACCTAAAAAACATTAAAATCAATAATGTTAGCTGAATGGGACATATGTGTTGTTTAGTGAACTTGAATCTTTGTGAATATGGAATTTTCTACAAAGTACACAGCTCTTTAAGAGTTGAGTGTGCCTTGGGGCCCCTGGATGGCTCAGTCAGTTAAGTGTCTGCCTTTGGCTCAGGTCATGATCCCCGAGTCCTGGGATCGAGCCCCATGTGCCCCTCCCCTGGTTGTGCTTTTCCTCTCTTGCTTGCCTCCCCACCTCAAGTAAATAAATAAAATCTTAAAAAAAAAAAAAAGAGTTGAGCATGCCTTTTATATGAAGTCAGGGGATGAGATGTGAGAGCTACTTCTTTCTAGCTTATCCCTTTCTCAAATAACCACATGGTACAGGACAGCATGGAGTCCTGGCAGGGGTAGGACTTAGTGAGGTTACAGCCACTTATTCCCACTGATTTGAACAAATTGAGGTGCTCCTACAGGTTCAGGACAATTTAGACCATGTTCTCAGGGAGGACCTGACGGACCTGACCAGCTGAGGACGGGGCTTTGCTGCAGTTTTCCTGGACATTTTCCTAAGTAGCTTATTTTAACAAATAAATCAAAGCACACCTAGCTAAAAGTCCAAATAGCCCCCACTATGAGCAAGGAGGAACTCTGCAGAGGACTGACCTATGGGAAAGAACAGCCAAAACATAACAGCCGAGTGCGCACAGCATACACCACAAACACTTCCTAATGCACCAGACCCTGGACAGTGTATGACACCTTCTTAATATAGCATTACTCTCAGGAACAGGAAACCTATAAAATGACAAGATAGAAGAATTCTCCTCAAAAGAAAGATCAAAAAAGAAAGAAAGAAAGAATGAAAGAAAGATCAAGAAGAAATCAGAACCAGGGATTTTCTCAAAACCAATGTAAGTAATATATCTGAGCAAGAATTTAGAACAATAGTCATAAGAATACTAGCTGGGCTTGAAAGAAGTATAGAAGACACGAGAGAAACCTTGCTGCAGAGATAAAAGACCTAAAAACTATTCAGGCCAAAATAAAAAATGCTATAATAAAGATTAGAGCATAAACAAATGATATAGAAATTAAAAAAAGAACAGTAGAACAGATCAATGAAACTAGGAGCTGGTTCTTTGAAAGAATTAACAAAATTGATAAACTCCAGTTAGACTATCAAAAAGAAAAGAGAAAGGACCCAAACAAATAAAATTACAAAGAAAGAAGAGAGATCACAACCAACACCACAGAAATACAAACAATTATAAAAGAATATTATGAGCACTTATATGCCAACAAATTGGGCAATCTGGAAGAAATGGAAAAATTCCTAGAAACATATCAACTACCAAAACTGAAACAGGAAGAAATAGAAAACTTGAACAGACCCATAACCACCAAAGAAATTGAAGCAGTAATCAAAAATCCCCCAACAAACAGGAGTCCAGGGCCAGATGGCTTCCCAGGGGAATTCTACCAAATATTTAAAGAAGAGTTGGGGTGCCTGGGTGGCTCAGTTGGTTAAGCAACTGCCTTCGGCTCAGGTCATGGTCCTGGAGTCCTGGGATCGAGTCCCGCATCGGGCTCCCTGCTCAGTGGGGAGTCTGCTTCTCCCTCTGACCCTCTCTCCTCTCATGTTCTCTCTCACTCTCTCTCTCGCAAATAAATAAATAAAATCTTTAAAAAAGAAAAAAAATAAAATAAAGAAGAGTTAATATCTGTCCTTCTGAAACTGTTCCAAAATAATAGAAATGGAAGGAAAACTTCCAAACTCATTCTATGAGGCCAGCATTACCTTGATTCCGAAACCAGACAAAGATCCCACTAAAAAGGAGAATTACAGACCAATATCCCCAATGAACATGGATACAAGAATTCTCAACAAGATATTAGCAAATTGAATTCAACAGTACATTGAAAGAATTATTCACCACCATCAAGTGGGATTTATTCCTGGGCTTCAGGGAAGTTTCAATATCCGCAAATCAATCAATATAATACACCACATTAATAAAAGAAAGGATCCTTTCAATAGATGTAGAAAACACATTTGACAAAATACAACATCCTTTCTTGATAAAAACCCTCAGGAAAGTAGGGATTGAAGAACATGCCTCAACATCATAAAGGCCATATATGAAAGACCCACAGCTAATATCATCATCAACAGGGAAAAACTGAGCGCTTTTCTCCTAAGGTCAGGAACACAACAGGGATGTCCACTCTCATCACTGTTGTTCAACATAGTACTGGAAGTCCCAGCCGCAGCAATCAGACAGCAAAAAGAAACAAAAGGCATCCAAATCGGCAAGGAAGAAGTCAGACTTTCACTATTTGCAGAAGACATGATACTCTATGTAGAAAACCTAAAAGACTCCACCAAAAAATTGCTAGAACTTACACAAATTCAGCAAAGTTGCAGGATATAAAATCAACATACAGAAATCTGTTGCATTTCTTTACACAAATAGTGAAGCAGTAGAAAGAGAAATCAAGGAATCAATTCCATTTACAATTGCGCAAAAAAACCATAAGATACCTAGGAATAAACCTAACCAAAGAGGTAAAATATCTGTACACTGAAAACCATAGAACACTTACAAAAGAAATTGAAGAAGACACAAAGAAATGGAAAAACGTTCCATGCTCACGGATCAGAAGAACAAATATTGTTAAAATATCTATATTACCAAAAGCAATCTACACATTGAATGCAATCCTGATCAAAATACCAAAATACCACCAGCATTTTTTACAGAACTAGAACAAACAATCCTAAAATTTGTATGGAATCAGAAAAGACCCTGAGTAGCCAAAGGAAAGTTGAAAAAGAAAAGCAAAGCAGGAGGCATTATAATCCTAGACTTCAAGCTGTATTACAAAGCTGTAATCATCAAGACATATGGTACTGGCACAAAAACAGACACATAGATCAATGGAACAGAACAGAGAGCCCAGAAATGGACCCTCAACTCTAAGGTCAAGTAATCCTCAACAAAGTAGGAAAGAATGTCCAATGGGAAAAAGGCAGTCTCGTCAACAAATGGTGGTGGGAAAATTGGACAGCCACATGCAGAAGAATGAAACTGGACCATATTCTTACACCATACATAAAAATAGGCTCAAAATGGACGAAAGACCCAAATGTGAGACAGGAATCCATCAAAATCCTCAAGGAGAACACAGGCAGCAAACTGTTTGACCTCGGCTGCAGCAACTTCATATTCGACATGTCTCCAGAGGCAAGGGAAACAAAAGCAAAAATGAAGTACTGGGACTTCATCAAGATAAAAATCTTCTGCAAAGTGAAGGAAACAATCAACAAAACTAAAAGGCAACCAACGGAATGGGAGAAGACATTTACAAATGACATATCAGATAAAAGGCTAGTATCCAGAATCAATAAAGAACTCATGAAAATCAACACCCAAAAAATAAATAATCCAGTTAAGAAATGGGTAAAAGACATGAACAGACATTTCTCCAAAGAAGACATACAAATGGCTAAAAGACACATGAAAAAATACTCAGCATCACTCATCATCAGGGAAATACAAATCAAAGCCATAATGAGATACTACCGGTCGGAAGGGCTAAAATTAACAACTCAAGAAACAATAGACGTTGGTGAGGATGCAGAGAAAGGGGAACCCTCTTACACTGTTGGTGGGAACGCAAGCTGGTGCAGCCACTCTGGAAAATAGTATGGAGGTTCCTCAAAAAGTAAAAAAAATAGAACTACCCTACAACCCAGAAATTACACTACTAGGTGTGTACCCAAAGGGTACAAAAATACAGATTCGAAGGGGCATATGCACCCCAGTGTTTATAGAGCACTATCAACAATAGCCAAATTATAAAGAGCCCAAATGTCCATCTACTGATGAATGGATAAAGAAGAATTGGTGCGTTTGTGTGTGTGTGTGTGTGTGTGTGTGTGTGTGTATGTATATATATATATATGAATATTACTCGACTGCCAAAAAGAATGAAATCTTGCCATTTGCAATGACGTGGATAGAGCTAGAGTGTATTATGCTAAGCAAAATAAGTCAGTCAGAGAAAGACAAATATATGATTTCACTCATATATGGAATTTTAAAAACAAAATAAATGAATAAAGGGGAAGCGAAGGAAGAATAAAATAAAGAGAGAGAGGGAGACAAATCATAAGAGACTTAACTATAGAGAACAAACTAACAGTTGCTGGAGGGGAGGTAGGAGGGGGATGGGCTAAATGAGTGATGGGTATTAAGGAGGACACTTGTGATGAGCATTGGATATTATATGTAAGTGATGAATCACTAAATTCTACTCCTGAAACCAATACTACACTATATGTTAACTAACTTGAATTTAAATAAAAAAATAAATAATAAAATAAAATAAAACCAAGTATCAAGTATAGAGTCTAGGTCATCATGTGATATAAAAACAGACTTCCACCATGGCGGGGGGTGAAGTGGGCACAGTATAAAGTCTGGATTTACATGCCTTACCCACCTTTGCCCAGATAGCAGCTGACAGTCCAAGAACAGGACTGATGGCCAAAATCACAAGGGTTAGCTTCCAACCACGTGTAAATCCCACTATAAAACCGATGAAAAACGTTGCTATTGACTGGAAGAACATTCCAATTTTGTCACCAATTCCTTCATTGATTTTGGAGACATCACTAAAAGAACAGCAGTGTTAGAAATAAACATGAGAATTGTAAACAGAGAACTGAATCCATTCAGCTGTTGTGTTCTGAGTGTGGGACAATTAGTTTATATCCAGGATTTTGCTCAGAAACTTCCTCAGAAAATATCACATTGTTGCTCTCCCACACCACTCTCAGATGACTTTTTTGAGTCGGGCAGTTCTCCCTCATTCATTGCTAATCATGCAAGTCCCCTCATGCCCTGCCAGGGTAGTGGGTACCAAAGGATGTGTAAGACATAGTTGCTGCTCAGAAGGAATTCAGTCTCATAATAACTTCTGAGTTATTCATTAACATCTCTGAACAGATCTGATGATATCTCTTCTAAGTAAGAATAAGAACCGTGTCTGAGTTAAACATAAAACGAGGTACTTACTCCGTGAGCCGGTTGTTAAGCTCCCCCACATCATGCACGTCAAACCAGCCAATCTCCTGTCGCATGATGGCGTGAAAAAACTGTTTCCTAATTGTGAGTATCTGTCTTCCAGCGGCCAGGCACCAGAAGGAGACCTGGATGTAAGCAGCAACCAGCACTCCAGCCCCGATCCCACTATAATAATAGGCATACCTGCAAAGCAACGAGAACACTCCACAGACGCAGTTTTCCGATCCCTGCAGCTTTCCCCCACAGACCACTCATACTTATGTTTTCAGTCACCTGGCTACCTTGCCATCCTTAAATTAGAAGGAGTGGTGATAGGAAGAATTGGTGGTTGGCATCCAACTACGTCTACACCAATAGAGTGGGATGGTTAGCAGTGTGGCTTTGGCTTTGGCTCAAATCCCAGCTCTTCACTTAACTGCTGTATCATCCCAGGCAAGCTGCTTCACCTTTCTAAAGCTCAGTCTTCTAACTTCTTATCTGCAGTGAAAGGCGGATAAGAGTAGTAAGGCAGCAGTGCGTGACATGAGCTTAGGCCAGTGCCCGGCACCTAGTAAGCTTCAGAGGATATGCCAGTTACTGTGAAAGACTTGTTTGTGCCTTCAAGCATCACAGCACCAAGTAGGACCAACCGCTGTATTCCTGTCTACTTATATTGCCTTGGGATCAGTTGATGAGCACTTTGAGGTGGTTACTGCACGTTGGAGAATAGATAGAAGCGACAGAACTTGTCAGAAAGTGGAACCAAGGGGCGCCTGGGTGGCTCATTCGTTGAGCATCTGCCTTCGGCTCAGGTCATGATCCCAGGGTCCTGGGATCGAGCCCCACATCTGGCTTCCTGCTCGGCGGGAAGCCTGCTTCTCCCTCTCCCACTCCCCCTGCTTGTGTTCCCTCTCTCGCTGTGTCTCTCTGTCAAATAAATAAATAAAATCTTTAAAAAAAAAAAAAGAAAGAAAAGAAAGTGGAACCAAGAGATGGAAATGGTCCCTTGGCCTTCTGGAAGAACACAGAAGCCAAATAAAAAGTATTTTTACATCATCTGCCCAACTAGCCTTCGTGAGTTACCCTAAAATGCTTAATGAATCAAATAGCACACCTTTAAGTTTAAACTCAAACAATAAAAAGCTTGACCATCTTCTAAAACCACCCTTGATCATCTAGAAATAGTGAATTTATGTTTCGTTGCTCTGAATCCTTATATTTACAAAAAGCAAACAAGTCTTGCACCTTACTAAGCAAATTCATTTTTAGGTTAAAGACAAACATTCTAAAATGAAATATGGGATTCCAATATTCCCAACTTTACAAGTTCACTACTTGCCACCTTCCAATAAAAAGGCTGGTATGAGCCAAGCCATGCAGAAGCTATAAAAATGACTACATAATACCCAGAGAGTCATGGATATTACTGTTCACAAGACGGTGTTCAACCCGGCAGGCATCTTGGTAAACACATCTCCCCCAAGCTATTCCTTGTGACTACAGTGTATTTATCTGGGATGATGTAATGAGAATACTAAATTTTAGCTAATAGATAATTCAGTAATTATTATCCAAGCATTAATGATATAGCAAGAAATAGCTCAAAAGAAACCCCACTTAACAAGTAGAATGCTTGAGGAGTTAATGTATTCTAAACCATCAGTCCACACTAATTCAAACAAAATATATTTATATTTAAGCATTTGTAAGATGATTACAAGGCACTGTTTCATCTTCCTCAATATAAAAAAAAAAAGACTCTCCATAGGAATATGTACTTCTCATCTTTCAAAATATGATCAGGAGTCTCTATTTTCTTCAAACCTAACAGATAATTTACAGGATAATGTGGAATCATCACCTTCTGATTAACCAACTCGTACCTTTGGACATCTCCTATAAGCTGTTTTGGGGAGCAAACTTCAAGATAGATAAATCATTAACAAAAGCTTCCCAGGGTAAATAAAGGTCAGAGGGACTATATTTATTCTGGGATGTTTTGTTTCATTGTTTAGAATTTGATGCTGTGTTAAAGAAAAAACTGTGTTAACTGGCCTCATCATACCATGACTAAAAAAGTCCAGGAAGCAAGTTAATAATTACAAAGCCAATATGTGATTCTTAATTTAACTACATTTTTAAAAGCCACTTTGAACTCCTCTAATTTCCCTGTTATGATATTCTATATTTACAATGCATATATAAATCTATAAATCTAATCTAGGCTTAACCTTAACTTGAGAACAACTCATGTAGCAAATTCTTTTCTTAAAAAAATAAAAAATTTTATACTGTATCCTCCTAGAAAACTAACTGTGGTATTATTGCAAAATTTTATGCTACAAAAATACAATGCTACAACTGGATACAGAAAAGCTTAACAATAGTAAGGAAAATGTCTAATTACGTGGTCATTTCCTCCTCCAGAAGGTGGATGAAAGGTGCATCGTTCATAATACCTATATCACCACAAAACAAACATATACCATTATGTCTCTTTGTTCTCCATTAAAAATAAGCATATAAAAATGAATCAAACTTGTGTCACTTAATAATTTACACAAAAATAGGTCAAACTGATGTTTTAACTATGTGAAAGCATTATGGCATCCATTCAAATGCTTCACTGTTGGTCACGTGCAACCACACACACACTTAATTCAGTGAAGCTTCTTTGCAAGAAGAAATCCACATTTATTAAGAAGCACTGTGTCAGCCAGAATACTGGTGTCCATGAATTAAAATATTTTATGAAATACCACTCTAAGATGACACAGAGAAAACTCTTCCCTAGGGCCTCTATCCTGATAATTAAATATCAGTGCATACTTGACACTAAAGCACTTAGCATTTAAAATCTAACACTGCATTTTTCCAGCTTTTATTTTTACTTAAAAAATATAAAACACAAAAGTTTATATAATAAGCACCACCAAGCTCATCATGCAAGATTAGCAAATGTCGACATTTTTAGACAAGGTACATTAAAACTTCAACACCACCCATCCAACACACACACACACACACACACACACACACACACACACACTCTACTGTTCAATATTTTGGTGTGTATTTTTTCAGTTTCTTTAACTGTATGCATGTCTACTCACACATAAATGCACATACATGCTTGTTTTAAAAAAAATCACGGCCCACAATCATTGGCCAATTTTCTGTCAATCTGTGTGTATAAACGTGTATCTCCATTTTTTCAAAGTTGGATCTATTTCAGTTGTTTCCAGTGTTCTACTGTTACAGGCAATGGGGCATTAAACATCCCCACACATGTATATTATATAGGAATGTACAGTATATATTTTTATAGGATAAATTATCATAATTAAGGTTGCTGGACCAATGGGGAAGCACACTTTAAATCTGATAGTCATTTCAAAAGTTAGGTCATAATATAAAGGGCCTCGTTCGGATGAGTCTGATTTTGACAGGCATGGGAAAGGGGAGGAAAAGTTTTTCTAGCAAAGGGAGCAATGTGGACAGAAGTCCACAGCATATTTGAAAAGGGAGTAAGCCAGTTTGGCTGGGGTGTGGGTGTGTTGTATGGATGGGAGAAGGTGGGTATGGGGCTAGAAAGATCATCTGGGCCCCACAGGTAAAGCATATAAAACTAGCAGTCACTCAGCGGTTTGAGCAGACGAGGACGTGATTAGAGGCGGGGTCAAGGATGACGCAATGCACCTGGTAGCGATGTATAAGAGTAACTGGACTAGAGAGAGACTGAGCAACGTGAGCTACTGCAATTGCATAAGCACAGAGGGTCTAAATGAGAACAGAAAAGAGGGAAAGTACCCATAAGATTCAGAGAAGAAGTTACAGGTTCTAGGAACTGCTGAAATAATCAGGATCTAAGCATCTGGAGCGTGGTGGTATCATGGTGGGAAATAAGTCAGCAAAAAGTAAATAAATAAATAAAAGCAGGTCTGGTCAGATGTGAGAAGATTATTGGTTCAGTTTTGAAGATTTTTATTCTGTGGTATCCGGAACATTCAACTGAAGATGTCCAGTAACTACTTAGACTATAGTGCTCCCGTTGTGGAGAGAGTTCTGATCTGAATGATTTAGGAGTCATGTGCTGGAGGCCAGAGCTAAATTCAGGAAAGAAAAAAAGCCATCTCTCCTTACATGCGAGGACAGGGTAGGGGCTAAGGAGAAGAGGGTGACCAAGCACAGAACCCTGGGGAATTTACATTTAGGGGTAATACAGAAAGTAAGGAAGTAATAAAAAGATGCAGAGGCCACCGCGCAAAGCACATAGCAGAGAACCTGGATTGCTCCATATTGCCTTTGGCAAGGCAATAATAACATGTGTCCGGATTGATTTTTTAAATGAGTTATGAGATTGCTTTTGCTCTGTATTTTCAAGGATAAAATATTAAATAGCTAGCTGAGTGAGGGTTTTTCGCCGCATGAGTCTTAGAAGATCCCTCATTAAGGATTTTCAATTTTATCTATCTAGCCAGGAAATGTTTCTAACTGGTATTAATTGTTGCTAGCGTGTATTACTCCCAAAGCAAGACAAATTTCCAAATCTAACTCGAAGTCTGTTTTCTAGTCATTGCTACTACCAGTTTTCTCAATTCTAGAGGTAAGGAACCAAGAGAATTTAAACAAATGTTCTTTGGTAATGATGGCTTCTAGGTCCATGGTCACTTTAGACTGTTTGAAAAGTAAGAAACTATGTTAAAGGTCAAAATTGACTCCTTTAAAAGTTTTTGTACGATACATGTATGTATCGTACAAAAACATAAAGGAGTCAATACATACACATGTATTGTACAAAAACATAAAGGAGTCAATGTACATTGTATGTACAATACCATAAAATATATGTGTGTATATATGTATCTCTACATGTATATGCATACGCATGCATAGATTCAGTCGTCAGACTCAAACTTCAGCACCAAGTGCCTTTTACTTGTGCTTCAGTAGGGTCAAACTGTACCAGTCAGGATAACAATGGAGCATTCAGATCATCTGATGGAGATAATCTCTACTGACCAATGAAATAAAAATGCTACATTCTTTGGACTCCCTCCAACCAACTTTTCTTTTCCTCCGATCAAATCTTGTTAATTAAAAGCTCTCTGGCCCCAGAGGGCGCCTGGGTGGCTCAGTCGGTTAAAAGCTCTCTGGCCCCAGAGATTTTTCCTGCCTCTATGAGCTTCTCAAAAGGCTCATCCTTAGGCATGCCTTCACAAAATCAAAACTTTTTTTAAAAAGGTTTATTTTGGAGAGAACGAGCGAGCATGTGCATGAGTGGAGGGACGGGCAGAGGGAGAGAATCTTCAAGCGGACTCCCCACTGAGCACAGAGCCTGACACGGGGCTAGATCACATGACCCTGAGATCACGACCCAAGCCGAAACCAAGAGTTGGACGCTCAACCGACTGAGCCACCTAGGTGCCCCACAAAATCAAAACTAACTGGTTTTTCTACCCAATCAGGTCATCGTCATCAGATTTTATTTTTGCAAACAAAAATATAATCATATTGGGGCACTTGGGTGGCTCAGTCAGTTAAGTGTCTGACTCTTGATTTGGGCTCAGGTTATGATCTCAGGGTTGTGGGATCGAGCCCCGCATTAGGCTCCACAATGGGCATGCAGTCTGCTTAAAATGCTCTTCCTCCCTCTCCCTCTGCCCCTACCCCCTCATGCTCTCTCTCTCAAATATATATATAATATATATATATAGCCTTCAGTGACATTCGCTGCATCCACGATAAAGTCCAAAATCCATAACATGTCATATTAGCACCTTTTCAGTCTTGCCACAATATATCCCTGGCAGGATAACATTTTTGAAAGGTCAATGAATGGGGCGCCTGGGTGGCTCAGTCGTTAAGCGTCTGCCTTCGGCTCAGGTCATGATCCCAGGGTCCTGGGATCGAGCCCCACATCGGGCTCCCTGCTCAGCAGGAAGCCTGCTTCTCCCTCTCCCACTCCCCCTCCTTGTGTTCCTGCTCTCGCTATCTCTCTCTGTCAAATAAATAAATAAAATCTTTAAAAAAAAAAAAAAAGGTCAACAAATGATTTTCCAAACATTGTCTTTACCCCCACACCTTTCTCATTTCAGTACTACGGCGTTGTGCAGTCACTGTCTGGAGGGAGGTCTGCTGCGGCAAAAAAAAAAAAAAAAATAGTGCCTAAGTTTTTTCTTGGTTTCTGTGCTCCTGAAACCTTTACCCTTGGGGACTAGAAAGTACACAGAGCATGACAAAGTATTTTGATTAAATGTCATGAGGCTGAGCTCCACCCTTTTAGACTAAAGAATATTTTCCACATATTGAGAAGAGATTCAGTAGAGAAGTGATGACAGCTTTCTTCCTCCAAGCTTTTATTCATTCTCCTCTCTCTACCTGGAATGCCTTTTACCACATTTTTTTCTTCTGATAATGATTCCTCCTCCATGAATAAGCTCAAATATGACCTCCTCTCAAATGGCTTACCCTTAGTAGAGTGATTCATCTTGTCACAGAACTCCAGAGTAACTGACACATGATTCAATTTACTAAGTCAATGCTAGAAGTATGGGGGTTGATATCTATCTCCTCCTCCCACTCCCATTGGCGTGAGCCCCTGCAGAACTGGACTGTCTTGGTCACCTTTGTCTCCCCAGTACACAGCCTCTGCTCTAACTGCTGTAACCTAGCCTGTCCCAAAGGTTTACAAGTGGTTTCACAGACCCACCACACATGGAGACCATTGCCCAAAATATTCCATCCAATCATTCTGTTTTGTATTTAAGTATCTCATATAAGATTAAAAAGAGATATACTAGGGGCGCCTGTGTGGCTCAGTCATTAAATGTCTGCCTTTGGCTCGGGTCATGATCCCAGGGTCCTGGGATTGAACCCTGCATTGGGCTCCCTGCTCTGCGGGAAGCCTGCTCCTCCCTCTCCCTCCCTCCCTGCTTGTGTTCCCTCTCTCGCTGTCTCTCTCTGTCAAATAAATAAATAAATAAAATCTTTTTAAAAAATTAAAAAAAAAAAAAAGAGAGAGATGCACTAAACCAGTACCTTACTACGCAAGCAAGACTCAAAGAAACCATAACTGAACAGTGCCCACCACCATGATTAAAGACTCCATACCATTTAGGGATCACATTACATTGCATTTTTATCTGACCCAAATATCTCAATATGTTTAATAATTTTACCTACCGAACACTTAAGAACAGAATGAATAAAAAGTATGAGACATAAATACACTTGCGATTTCCAAAGTGGTAAAAGGAGATTGTGTTTTAAGGGTGATTGTCAGACCATCTCCCACAGAGCTTTCACATTAGGCACTGCTTCAGACACTGAGGACACAACCTAGCATGAGAAAGCCATTTTGTTCTAATTTTGGTGGATTTCTGCGCAAGCAGGAAATGCTTTTACTTTCAGGCCCAAACCTCATGTGACGGGGCACCACTGCTGAAATTTCTAAGATAGCTCTTCCCAGGAACTTCCTCTTTTCCCCTCTATGCCTTTCTTCCCACTTGACAAGCTGTAATAAACAAGTAATCCAATAAATCAACAAGATAATTTTTGAGTAATAAATCTTGTCGAGGCAAGCGACAAGGCTAGAGTGACTTTCAGGTGGGTTGGGGACAAAAGCTCTTTCTGAGGGAGAAGTGAATGATAAGAAGTCCTTACAGAGAGATGGGCAGTTTCTGCAACACCCCAAGCCAGGAAGGAGCCGGGAGTGCTCAGAGAACAGAGAGAAGTCTGCTACGGGTGGGCTGTGCTGAGTAGGTAATAAGCAATGAGACTGATGGGCAGGAGGGGGTGGGGTCACGTGTGCCATACTGGCCAGTGTAAGGAATTTCTATTTATTCCATGCAACAGAAAACCACTGGGAGAGCTGTGACCTGACTTGGGTTTGTAAAAGCTCACTGTGACAGTGTGTGGAGAACTGGATGTAGCCGGGCAACAGTGGAGTTAGGAAGTTAGAGTCGTGTAGGCAGCAACGAGGCTGACTCCGTGCACAGGTTACAGCCAGAGATATGTGCGGTGGGCTCTACACGGAGTGAACTCAGCACTGTGGCCAGGTGGTAGCAGAGCAATTAGCAGAGATCCTGGCTCTGAGCTCCCTCCGCCTCTTTCAACCAAGGAAGCCTGTCTATGAAAAAGAAGTTCCATGAGAGACATTATATACCCAGCGGCGGTGGGGGCGCAGTATGATGAAAGAAGAGTCAGTAAACCACAGAGTGAGATGATCTACAAGGTGCATCCTCGCTCAAGAACAGTAGGAGTCCAATTCTTCCAGTCTTCATGTACAGGAAGCTCCGTCAACCACGTGCAAGAGGAATTTGGACCTTTTACCTAGATGGTCAATCCCTCTGGCATTGGCCCAGGCTAAAGCCTGCCACGCAGTGAGGTTGGGCTTACTGCAGGTGACAGGTGACTCCAGGAGCGACATTTTCCTCAGGTGTGCTGTTTTCACACCCCTGGCCTGAAGAGCTATACCTCATGGCCGCCCTGCTTGATGTACCTATAAGCAAATCTACAGGATGGCGTCTTAGGCAGAGAAAAGACCAAGAGAAAGATTGTCTGCCAGAATTTTAGGCCAAGTTTGAAACCACTACTAGTCGAGTGGACAAAATATCAGATTAAAAGGCAGCTCTGCCAACTGGCAAGCAATTCCATTACGGCTACATTGCTTCAACTTCCTTGGCCTTGCCTTCTACATCTATAAAATTATGGGTTTGGGCCAAGTTCTAGGCTTCTTTTCACCTACAAAATCCCACGATTCAATCTTTCATTAGGTTCATCCCATTTCTTAGGTATCTAAAAAAGGTCAATTATTATCTGTGTATCTTTTTTTATGCTGTCTTTATTATATATTGTAGAGATGACATCATAGCTAATCTACTTTTTGGCTTGAAAAAGCATTCTCCTAATAATAACCAAAAAAAAAAAAAAAATCTGGCTACATTGTACTACTATTCTAGAAAAACTAGCCATATCTTTAGTGTTAATACAAACTTCAAAGACTGCCACACTGAACAGTATACTTCCAAATATGTTGTCAATATTGGGTAATCAATTTTCCAGAAATTTGCATCTAAGAATTTTTCCAGTGAAATGGTTAGGGGCAGAGGAAAGCCGTGAGCAAATGCAAGACAACAGATCCATTATGGAAATTTTTATGAAATACTTAGAATTCAAATATTATCTATCATTCTATTTTGGAGCATACACAATGTGGCCTTGAGGGCACACATGGCAATGTTTTCTTTGTGTACACCAAAGTCTTGAAACACACACTCAAGATCTGTACATGATTTATACACTCATTTTAAGCAGCAAAATACAGATATTATTTTGAGGATAATTTTACAGATAGTTTTATGTTCCTCATGAGTTTTAGAGCAGGGAAATGGAAATGATAAATATAATGATATATATGAAAATAAGCTCTTTCCGCTTTTCTGCTTTTTGTCTGAATTATGAAATTGTACTAGATTTTGAGTGACTCACATTTTCTCTATTCCTCAGCCCACAATGTGGTAGGAGACTAAACAGAGCCAACCATAACATAGTTATGGAGAAAGAAAAAAAACCATCAGTGTAGATGTACCATAAATGGAAGCATTAGAGACAATAAATAATCAAGTGTTTATTGAAAGAGTATCTCGGGCTGATAACTACCACAAGACATGGAAAATATCCTCCATGTCCCTTAATTTCTGGATCAGCATGTCATCAGTGTCTTCCTTTCTGGGTGTCCCTCTGTTTCCTTCAGTGCCTGGGCTTGGGACCAGTCTACCTGGGCTCGAATCCTCATTACCAACTCTATGACCAGAGGCAGTTTAAATTTACTCAACCCTCTGGACCCCTGTCCTAATCTGTCAAGAATAAAGGAGTCAATACATGTAATGTACTAAGAACAGCACATCTTAAATGCTCAATAAACGTTAGCTTTAGTTATTGCAAACGATTGAGTCTTTTCTCAAGGCTTAAGGCTCCCACTCTTTCTACTTTTCTCTACATCCTATCCCAGGAGGTTTAAGATCCCTTTCACTAAAATATTGCCAATTCTCTAGTCCTTTTCTGTAGGCCAAGATTCAGTCTTATTTCTTCAACTGCCTGGCTGTCATTTACACTTGCACCCAACCTGTCGCCTTCAACACAGCATGTCTAAAATCACAATTGTCTTTATCTGGGCTCATTTCCAGAGAGTTGTCAGTCTCCTGAGGAAGATGAGAACTCACAAAATACAAAAATTCAGCAGTGGTTAAGTGCTGTTCACCAAAGTTGTATGGCAGGATCAGAGAGTTCCCTAGGCCCAAGTCATCAGAGATTTTCAGGCAAAAGCAAATTCTAAAAACAAGATAAAGACGGATGGAAGTAGGGTGTCAAGAAATCAGGTCCACAACAAAAAGAGCAGGACAAAGACCAGTGTCTGATAATCAGGACAAGACATCAGGAGAAAAGAAAGACCCCTCATAGGGGTTTATTGTAGCAGCAGACAAGGATCTGCTCACTCCAAGTTTTTTAGAGCTGTCTAGTTAAATCCAACGTTTAGTGTAAAACTCTCAGGCTTTGAAGAGCCTTAGCAAATCCAAGCCTCCTCTACACAAGGAATACTTCTTGTCCAACAAGGAGGATCTGGTCCTTATTCTACCCCGATGGAGAGGTAATGAGGTTTTACAGGGGGAGGGCAAAAGAAGAAAGGTCAGAGCATCAGGGGTCCTGGGAGTTCAGTAGATAGGCTCTCCCTCCAGAAACCTCAGAGAGCTCATTTGCTCTCATCTCTAGGACCAGCATCAAAACCTTTGAGGCTGTCCCCACAAATGATCTGATATCTGGAAATCTGAATCTGCAGACAAGCAGGTTAGTGACAGAGAACTGAGTGTTCCAGACTAAAAATTACAGTACAGATTACACACTGCTTTTGAAAAGACATGGAAGGATAAACAGCAGGGTAGTGACAGTAAGGGGTGGTGTTGAGAGAAGGATACTAACTTATTTTTTACTTAATATTTATTTTAAAAGAATTTCACTTGTTACATAGGACATGTTTATTTTGTGCAGGAGAGAGGTACGATGCTGACCAAACCTGGTTATCACCTCCTCTTGGACGCCTCCCATGATTCCTATATATGGAGCCCTTTCTCTCCTTTCCCAGGTATTTTGTATATCTCTGTATCACAGTACTAATATCCAACTACATTTGTTGGTTCATGTGTTCATTCCTCCCACTCTACTAAGTTTCTTGGGGGTTGGGAATGAATACTTAGGACATGTACTGTGCCTGGCACATGGACCAGCTTAACACAAATTTACTGATGTAACGGTTGAAGATAATAACCCCCCCCTATTCAATGCCCCACCTCAGAGACTGGTGATCTTTTACTGAAAAGAGTCAGAAAGTAAATATTTTTGGCTTTGGGGACCATATGGTCTCTGTCATAACTATTGTACTGCCACCAGTGGGGTGTGAAAGCAGCCACAGAAAATATGCAAATGAATGGGCATGGCTGTATTCTATTAAAACTTTATTTACAGATATTGCAATTTCAATTTTATGTAATTATCACGTGTCACAAAATATTATTCTTATGATTATTTTTTCCAATGATTTAAGAATAGAAAACCATCCTTTAGCTCACAAGCAGTACAAAATGAGGCAACAGTCCAGATTTGGCCTCCCTTGGGCCATCGTTTGAGAACCCTTACCTTCCCAGAAAGGCATGGCTAGTGGTCCACAGTTACTAAGGAAATGCTGCTGAAAGGGACAATTATCCGCATCTATAACTGAGTAACTCTAGGTATGTCCCAAGCTTTAAACAATAATAAAAATTGAGTATCACAGAGTTCTATAAAGATGAAATGATATAAAGAACAGTATCATCATGGCAAGTTATGTAGGTTCATTTGTGAGGAACATGGAAGCATGAGTTTACTGATGATACAACCACCGTAATGACCATTTATTGAGTGCTTTTTTAATATCTAGACCCTGTTCTATGAGTCTTAAATGACGAATCCATTTAATTTTCACAACCACTCCATGAAGTAGGTTCTACAGCTAGTCAACTTTTTTATAGATAAGGAAATTAGAGTATGAAGAAATCCCCCAAAACTCAAAACTAAAAAATGGTAAGGGGGGTGCAGTTTACGGCCAGGCAGTCCAACTCCAGGGCCTGCTTCCTAACAGTTAAATATGGTACCTCCTAAGAGCTTGACAGAAGCACACTTCAAAGTTTTCCCAAGATTAGAAGAGTGAGAAAAATGGGAAGATGGGCAAGGAATGCAACGTGAACTACAACCCCAGCTGGAAACCATGTGATGCAGGCATCTATGAAGAAGCCTGCTGTGACCAGACCGTGCAGCCATTCTCCAGCCCGGGAGACTGATCAATAGGCAGAAACATGGGCCTCTCAGGGAGCTAGTCTCTGCAGCCGGACCACCGCCTGGGAACTCATACATGCTTATTAGATAACTGAGTCTGAATACTATCCATCTCAACATGTCTACAGGAGGTAGACATAGTAATGATTAGTACTCCCAATTAAAGAAATAAATTCTTTTTTCATAAAGTAAGAGACAATTAATATCTGGGTGATGGAGATACAGTGTATAAAAATGTTAATGCAGTTTAAAAAAAAAAGACCACTGGACATTACGGTAGTTGAGGATCAGAATGGGCACAGATGTGTGCACCTGGGTGGCTCAGTCGATTAAGCATCTGCCTTTGGCTAAGGTTATGATCTCAGGGTCCTGGGATTGAGCCCCACATCAGGCTCCCTGCTCAGCGGGAAGTCTGCTTCTCCCTCTGCCCCACTCCTGTGTGCTCTCTCTCTCTCTCAAAAAAAATAATAAAATAAAATCTTAAAAAAGAATGGGAACAGATGTACACATAAGGTCTGCTGGCCTACCAGAGAGTGCTCTAAGATTTGATTCTTCCACTGTAATGTGGTAGGAGAACTAACCCCAAAGAATATTGCCAAATACAGCATGCGGAGGAACCAATAAATTTAGAGAGCACCGAGAACTTCCTTTGGGTGAATGGTATAAAAGAAAGGGGCCATTCCAAGGTGGTACATCTTCTGGCAGCTTCTTCTGAATGCCATAAAGGGACATAATAAATCCATAGGATTTTACATAGTTCAAACATACTATAAAATTTTCTGGCCCAACTCGTACCTGCATTCACAGATTTGAAGTAAGCCTGCCTCAGGGTAAACAATGTGTTCTTCAGAATTACAAAAGAGGGGTTTCTAGGATCCATAAATACCTCAAAATGGTATGAATATGTATATGCACACTTTTGGGGAAAGGATTTATAACATTCATCAGGGACTAAAAGTTGAAAAAGCTATGTGAATATCCATGTATTCTCAAGTGTATTCTCAAATAGGCATTTTCAAAAGTTCTACCCCTTGAGCACCCACCAGGTTGTAAGTCTTTGGGAAGCTGAGTTTAAATCAATCGAGGCTTGACTAAAGGTGACATGAGAGCTCAGAGCTATCAACCAGTCCCTCCTCAATCAACTGTGAATGTGAGAGTGTGTGTGACACCCAAATCTTTTCAATAGTCCATTCACTTTCCCACTCTCCTGGAGGACTGTTTTAGATCTCCTTTCTTGATCAGCCAAGTGTCT
Source organism: Phoca vitulina (assembly GCF_004348235.1). Classification (NCBI taxonomy): domain Eukaryota; kingdom Metazoa; phylum Chordata; class Mammalia; order Carnivora; family Phocidae; genus Phoca; species Phoca vitulina. The sequence continues at coordinate 67,993,450 of NW_022589707.1, read as the reverse complement.
TACTTCCTACTTCACTGAGAAAATTAAAGTAATCCCAAGAAAACTTCCACAAATTCTCACCTCCTCATCAACTCAGCTTTGGACACTGGCACTCACATGCTCTCTCTTTCCACCCATTACTCTGGATAAGGTTATCCATGCTTCTACCTAAAGCAAGTATTTCCTTTTGGGCATCATATTCCATCCTTTGTCAAGAACATCATGCAAACAAATCTCTTCCCTCTCTCTCAAAGCATCATTTTCTTCTCTCTTTGGGATCATTTCCATTAGCATGCAAACAAGCTATTATTTCTTCCATCCTAAAACACACACACACATGCACATTCACACACACCCACACAACTTCTCTTGGCCATATTTCTCCAAAGAGCCCAACCTGTGACAATACCCAAAATTAAGTTTCTGGTATTTACTGCCCAAACCTACTCTCTCTCCACCCTCCTTATCTCAGTTGATTGTAACTGCATCCAGTTTATCCTGTTTCTCAGGCTACAAATTTTAGAATCATCCTAGACTCCTGTCTCTGACACCCATATCCATTATGTCAGAGAATAAGATTCCTACTTACCATTTGACGTCTAGATTAGGTGGTTCTTTTACCTCTTCTGAAACTTCCTGGGATCTTTCTGACTTAACAGAGCTGTCTTTTTCTACATATCTCTGCCAACACTTCCAATGTGGATTCTAATGTTTGTGAATATTATCTTCTCAAACTCATTACCAGTATGAACTATAGCTCAGATCCCTCCATCTCCCACACAAGTAAACCCACTAGTGCATTTCATAAGAGTTAAACATCGCTTCTAAGTAACAGATTTTTCTTTGAGTTTCCAATAAAATCAGTGCTGCAAATAATACTTACTTCCATTAGTTGTGTTTGGAAAAGTTGTGTTTCTTGAAATTCCTGCATTGGCAAAGCTATCTGTCATGTCTCCAAAAACCAGCATCATGAGGGGGAGTGCAGCTCCGTGGATGATGGCAGCCATTGTCCCCACCAACATATACAACCTATCAAGCCAATTTGAATAGCGAAACTTAAAAAAAAAGAAAGAAAGAAAGAAAGAAAACATAAAGAATAGGACCAATTAGCACAGTTTCGTGGATAGTTTGCTCTACTTTCCAAATATATCCAAAATCCTAACATTTCTCAAACTACTACTACTACCATCCTGGCCCAACCTAAACAATTATAATAACCTAATTAGAAATGGGCATTTGACTCTTCTATTGAGTTCTGACCTACTTTTTCATATTGGACTCAGTTTGTCTTCTTTTCTTATATATGAGGTTTGATGAGATGGATGGGACATTGTGGGAAATGGAAAAAGTCTTTAATGGTACAACTATAGAAATATGTATTTGTTGCTCTGATTTCCAAGAATAGAAACCACTTTTCAGCTCAAGATTTTTTTTGACCAAGAAAAAATCTTGATTGCCAAAGGCCCCTCTGAGGACACCACTGAGGAAATATTTTGCTGCTTTATGAAAGTGGCTTGAGTAAAAGAAAAGATCTGCTGCATAATGAAATTAGCATGAATGTAAAATGATCTGAATGCAATTAGGCCTCAATAGTAAGAAGGAAGGAGAAAGGAAGAATCAGTTGCACGCTTCCCAAAAAAGAGATTTCCTGAAAAGATAGAATATGGCCATAATGACTGACTTGTGGAGATGTGCATAATCTCTTTAATCCTAGGCAAGTCAAAAGTAAAGACAGACTTCTCTGCATCCAGAAAGTGATGATAAGAAGACACAGTAAGGGGAATGGGCTCAGGGCTCTTAACAGTCCACTTGAGAAGCAATCAATACTTCTCCTGTATAATTCAAGGAACTAGTTAAGGACCAAAAGAAAAACAAATGAAAGAAAACAGAAAAAACAAAAAACAAAAAAGCACCAGAGACAGATGAAGTCTTCTGTGGGGGTTTGTGGATAAAACCCAATGCAGGTGGCTGTCCTGTGGATGCATGAGGTAGAGTCAGCAGGTTTGTAAGCTAGGGAGGAGAGTGAATAAAAAAAAGTCATAGGTCTAGTCAGGGAACATAAACTCAAACAAAGATCAAGATCAGGCAACATAAAAGACATATCAGCAGAAAGATTTTAGAGACAAAGAGAAGCCAATCTTAAAGTTAGCTAAAAAGGAACTTACAGTAGTAACAAGTAGAAGTAAGTATTAAATTGACAACTGGAGAAATAAAGAGCAGAATGGTTCTTGGCAGTAGTGACTGGCAGTCCATGAAGTAGGAAAGAACTAGTAAAGCTGAGTTATAAAATTAGCAATAATTCAGGGCGCCTAGGTGGATTGGTTAAGCATCCAACTCTCGGTTTTGGCTCAGGTCATGATCTCAAGCCCCAAGTCAGGCTCTGCACTCAGTGTGGAGTATGCTTGAAGATTTTCTCCCTCTGCCTCTCCCCCACGCATTCTCATTCTCTCTCTCTCTCTCAAATAAATAAATAAATCTTTTTTAAAAAAATTAGCAAAAATTCAAGTTTGGTGTAAGAAGAACATCTAATATATACTTAGGCATTTGCATTTAAATTTTTTCTAGGGGCACCTGATTGGCTCAGTCAGTTAAGCATCTGACTCTTGGTTTCAGAACAGGTCGTGATCTCATGGGTCGTGAGACTGAGCCCTGCACTGGGCTCCACACTCAGTGTGGAGTCTGCATGAAGATTCTCTCCCTCTGCCCCAAGAGGGGCAGAGCACAAAGGCCTCTCTCTCTCTCTCAAATAAATATTTTTTTAAAAAATATATAAAATAAGATATTTCTAGCTCTTAAAAATGTAATCAAGTAAGCTCAAGTTTGAGTTAATGACATAACCATAATCAATAACATCCTCTTCTTTACAAATTAAAACAGGGAAAATATGTTTTTGACATTTTTTTCATATTTCATTGAAACACGGGCTAAATTTTGCCATTATTTACTTTGTCTTAACTAAGCATTCATCCACCTCTTTAAAAAATACACAAATAAGGGGGCGGAGCAAGATGGCGGAGGAGTAGGAGAACTGGATTTCCTCTGGTCTCAGGAATTCAGCTGGATAGGGATCAAACCATTCTGAACACCTACAAACTCAACAGGAGATCAAAGAAAAGAATAGGAACAACTCTGAACAGAAAAGCGACCACTTTCTGGAAGGTAGGACGTGCGGAGAAGTGAATCCGAGGCGATATTCGGGAGGATAGACGGCGGGGGAGGGGCCTCCGTCGGCCGCTTCTGGCAAGTGATAGAGCCGCGGAGCACAAAATCGTAACTTTTAGAAGTCGGCTCTGCTGAGGGACATCGCTCCAGTGGCTAAGCAGGGGGTGGAATCCTCGCGGGACAGTGTGGTCTCAGGACCCTCGGGGTCACAGAAAGACCGGGGGTACCTGAGTGTAGCAGAGCTCCCAGGGATCGGAGCAGGGAAGCCAGCTGCAGAGACGGAGCCGAGGCACGGGCTCTCAGTTCGGGGTTGCCATAAACCGTGATCCGTGGCACAGTCGGGCCACTGCTCTTCCAGCAGGGACCCAACAGCAGCAGATCCAGGGAGACTCCTCTTCCTCTCCCGGGAGGAGCAGCGCGGGAGCGCACTGCAGGGATCTACTGGGCTTGGAGACTCCACGCGGGGTCGGGTGCCAGAGATAGAAACGCGCGGTCACAGGCTGGGTGAGCACGGAGTGCGGCCGGAGACCGGGGAGACAGGAGTGATTGACTGCTTTTCTCTGGGGGCTCACTGAGGAGCAGGGCCCCAACTTCTTGGCTCCTCTGGGGTGGAGATTGGGAAGGTGCCATTTTCACTCTCAGCCTCCAAAGCTGGAGGGAAAGCTTGCAGGGAACAAAAGCTCCCGAGAGCAAACCCGAGCAGATTACTTAGCCCAGACCAGCAAGGGCGGGGCAATTCCGCCTCCGGCAAAGACATTTGAGAACCACGGCAACAGGCCCCTCCCCCAGAAGATCAGCAAGAACAGCCAGCCAAGGCCAAGTTTACCGATCAATGAGAACGGCAGAACTCCAGCGCTAGGGGAATACTGCACATAGAATCCATGGCTTTTTTACCATGATTCTGTAGTCTTACAAAGTTAATTTTTTTTTTAACTGTCTTTTTTTTTTTGAATTTTTCTTTTTCTCTTTTTCAACCAACATCTTATCAATCCCTTTTTTAAAAAACATTTTATTTTTCATTTTGAGTCATATTCTATCCCTTCATAGAAGTTACCCGTATTTTTGGCATATATATATAAGTTGTTCTCTCTTTAAAATTTTGAGATAGTTTCTTCTAACAGATCAAAATATACCCTAAATCTCTAATGTATGGTTTTTTCCTACTCTCTTGCCTGATCACATTCTCTCCCTTTTTTTTCCTTTTTTTTTTAAATCCTCTTCTTTCTTTTTTCAAACAACTTCTTATCAATTCCTTTTATAAAATTTTTTATATTTTTCATCTTTTCAGTCATATTCCATCCCTTCATCATATCAACCCTTATTTTTGTACATATATAAGTTTTTTTTTCTTTAAAATTTTGGGAGGCACTTGCTTCTAACAGACCAAAATACACCCAAAATCTAGTGTGTGCCACTGATCTATGTACCAGCCTGATCATATTTGATCATATTCTGATTTTATTTGTTTTGTTCTGTTTTTGTTTGTTTTTATCTTTATCTTTTTCTTTTTCTTTTTTCTCTCTTTCCCTTTCTTTTCCCCCTGCTTCAGGTCTTTTCTGATTTGTTTAGAGTATATTGTCTGGGGACATTGTTACCCTGTTAGCATTTTGTTCTCTCATTAATCTATTCTCCTCTGGACAAAATGACAAGATGGAAAAAATCACCTCAACAAAAAGAACAAGAGGTAGTACTGACTGCCAGGGACCTACTCAATACGGATATTAGTACGATGTCGGATCTAGAGTTCAGAATCATTACTTTAAAGATACTAGCTGAGCTTGAAAAAAGCATGGAAGTTATTAGAGAAACCCCTTCTGGAGAAATAAAAGAACTAAAATCTAACCAAGTTGAAATCAAAAAGGCTATTAATGAGGTGCAATCAAATATGGGGGCGCTAACTGCTAGGATAAATGAGGCAGAAGAAAGAATCAGTGAGATAGAAGACCAAATGATGGAAAATAAAGAAGCTGAGAAAAAGAGAGATAAACAAATACTGGATTATGAGGGCAGAATTCGAGAGATAAGCGATACCATAAGACGAAACAACATTAGAATAATTGGGATCCCAGAAGGAGAAGAAAGAGAGAGAGGGGCAGAAGGTATACTGGAGCAAATTATAGCAGAGAATTTCCCTACTTCGGGGAAGGAAACAGGTATCAAAATCCAGGAAGCACAGAGAACCCCTCTCAAAATCAATAAAAATAGGTCAACACCCCGACATCTAATAGTAAAACTTACGAGTCTCAGAGACAAAGAGAAAATCCTGAAAGCAGCTCAGGAGAAGAGATATGTAACCTACAATGGTAGAAACATTAGATTGGCAACAGACCTATCCACAGAGACCTGGCAGGCCAGAAAGGACTGGCAGGACATATTCAGAGCACTAAATGAGAAAAATATGCAGCCAAGAATACTATATCCAGCTAGGCTGTCATTGAAAATAGAAGGAGAGATAAAAAGCTTCCAGGACAAACAAAAACTAAAGGAATTTGCAAACATGAAACCAGCCCTACAAGAAATCTTGAAAGGGGTCCTCTAAGCAAAGAGAGAGCCTAAAAGCAACATAGACCAGAAAGGAACACAGACAATATACAGTAACAGTCACTTTAAAGGCAATACAATGGCACTAAATTCCTATCTTTCAATAGTTACCCTGAATGTAAATGGGCTAAATGCCCCAATCAAAAGACACAGGCTATCAGATTGGATTAAAAAACAAGACCCATCGATATGCTGTCTGCAAGAGATTCCTTTTAGACCCAAAGACACCCCCAGATTGAAAGTGAGGGGGTGGAAAACCATTTACCATGCTAATGGACACCAAAAGAAAGCTGGGGTGGCAATCCTTATATCAGACAAGTTAGATTTTAAACCAAAGACTGTAATAAGAGATGAGGAAGGACACTATATCATGCTTAAAGGGTCTATCCAACAAGAAGATGTAACAATTGTAAATATCTATGCCCCTAACATGGGAGCAGCCAATTATATAAGGCAATTAATAACAAAAGCAAAGAAACACATCGACAACAATACAAGAGTAGTGGGGGACTTTAACACCCCCCTCACTGAAATGGACAGATCGTCTAAGCAAAAGATCAACAAGGAAATAAAGACTTTAAATGACACACTGGACCAAATGGACTTCACAGACATATTCAGAACATTCCATCCCAAAGCAACGGAATACACATTCTTCTCTAGTGCCCATGGACCATTCTCCAGAATTGATCACATCCTAGGTCATAAATCAGGTCTCAACCACTACCAAAAGACTGGGATCATTCCCTGCCTATTTTCAGACCACAATGCTTTGAAACTAGAACTCAATCACAAGAGGAAAGCTGGAAAGAACTCAAATACATGGAGGCTAAAGAGCATCCCACTAAAGAATGAATGGGTCAACCAGGAAATTAAAGAATTTAAAAAATTCATGGAAACCAATGAAAATGAAAACACAACTGTTCAAAATCTTTGGGATGCAGCAAAGGCAGTCCTAAGAGGAAAGTATATAGCAATACAAGCCTTTCTCAAGAAACAAGAAAGGTCTCAAGTACACAACCTAACTCTACTCCTAAAGGAACTGGAGAAAGAACAGCAAATAAAGCCTAAACCCAGCAGGAGAAGAGAAATAATAAAGATCAGAGCAGAGATCAATGAAATAGAAACTAAAAGAACAGTAGAACAGATCAACGAAACTAGGAGCTGGTTGTTTGAAAGAAGTAACAAGATTGATAAACCCCTGGCCAGACTTATAAAAAAGAAAAGAGAAATGACCCAAATCAACAAAGTCATGAATGAAAGAGGAGAGATCACAACCAACACCAAAGAAATACAAACAATTATAAGAACATATGAGCAACTCTATGCCAGCAAATTAGATAACCTGGAAGAAATGGATGCATTCCCAAAGATGTATCAACTACCAAAACTGAACCAGGAAGAAATAGAAAACCTGAACAGACCTATAACCACTAAGGAAATAGAAGCAGTCATCAAAAATCTCCCAAAACACAAAAGCCCAGGGCCAGATGGCTTCCCAGGGGAATTCTACCAAACATTTCAAGAAGAATTAATACCTATCCTTCTGAAACTGTTCCAAAAAATAGAAATGGAAGGAAAACTTCCAAACTCATTTTATGAGGCCAGCATTACCTTGATCCCAAAACCAGACAAAGACCCCATCAAAAAGGAGAATTACAGACCCATATCCTTGATGAACACGGATGCAAAAATTCTCACCAAAATACTAGCCAATAGGATCCAACAGTACATTAAAAGGATTATTCACCATGACCAAGTCGGATTTATCCCTGGGCTGCAAGGTTGGTTCAACATCTGCAAATCAATCAACGTGATACAATACATTAACAAAAGAAAGAACAAGAATCATATGATCCTCTCAATAGATGCACGAAAAGCATTTGACAAAGTACAGCATCCTTTCTTGATCAAAACTCTTCAGAGTATAGGGATAGAGGGTACATACCTCAATATCATAAAAGCCATCTATGAAAAACCTACAGCGAATATCATTCTCAATGGGGAAAAACTGAGAGCTTTCCCCCTAAGGTCAGGAACGCGGCAGGGATGTCCACTATCACCACTGCTATTCAACATAGTATTAGAAGTCCTAGCCACAGCAATCAGACAACAAAAAGAAATAAAAGGCATCCAAATCGGCAAAGAAGAAGTCAAACTCTCACTCTTTGCAGATGATATGATACTTTATGTGGAAAACCCAAAAGACTCCGCCCCGAAACTGCTAGAACTCATACAGGAATTCAGTAAAGTGGCAGGATATAAAATCAATGCACGGAAATCAGTGGCATTCCTATACACCAACAACAAGGCAGAAGAAAGAGAAATTAAGGAGTCAATCCCATTTACAATTGCACCCAAAACCATAAGATACCCGGGAATAAATCTAACCAAAGAGGCAAAGGATCTGTACTCAGAAAACTATAAAATACTCATGACAGAAATTGAGGAAGACACAAAGAAATGGGAAAACGTCCCATGCTCATGGATTGGAAGAACAAATATTGTGAAGATGTCAATCCTACCTAGAGCAATCTACACATTCAATGCAATCCCCATCAAAATACCATCCACTTTTTTCAAAGAAATGGAACAAATAATCCTAAAATTTGTATGGAACCAGAAAAGACCCCGCATAGCCAGAGGAATGTTGAAAAAGAAAAGCAAAGCCGGCAGCATCACAATTCCGGACTTCCAGCTCTATTACAAAGCTATAATCATCAAGACAGTATGTTACTGGCACAAAAACAGACACATAGATCAATGGAACAGAATAGAGAGCCCAGAAATGGACCCTTCAACTCTATGGTCAACTAATATTTGACAAAGCAGGAAAGAATGTCCCATGGAAAAAAGACAGTCTCTTCAACAAATGGTGTTGGGAAAATTGGCCACAAGCAGAAGAATGAAACTGGACCATTTCCTTACACCACACACAAAAATAGACTCAAAGTGGCTGAAAGACCTAAATGTGAGACAGGAGTCCATCAAAATCCTAAAGGAGAACACAGGCAGCAACCTCTTTGACCTCAGCTGCAGCAACTTCTTCCTAGAAACATCGCCAGAGGCAAGGGAAGCAAGGGCAAAAATGAACTATTGGGACTTCATCAAGATAAAAAGCTTTTGCACAGCAAAAGAAACAGTCAACAAAACCAAAAGACAACCGACAGAATGGGAGAAGATATTTGCAAATGACATATCAGATAAAGGGCTAGTATCCAAAATCTATAAAGAACTTATCAAACTCAACACCCAAAGAACAAATGATCCAATCAAGAAATGGGCAGAAGACATGAACATTTTTCCAAAGAAGACATCCAAATGGCCAACAGACACATGAAAAAGTGCTCAACATCGCTCGGCATCAGGGAAATCCAAATCAAAACCTCAATGAGATACCACCTCACACCAGTCAGAATGGCTAAACTTAACAAGTCAGGAAATGACAGATGTTGGCGGGGATGTGGAGAAAGGGGAACCCTCCTACACTGTTGGTGGGAATGCAAGCTGGAGCAGCCACTCTGGAAAACAGTATGGAGGTTCCTCAAAAAGTTGAAAATAGAGCTACCCTACTACCCAGCAATTGCACTACTGGGTATTTACCCCAAAGATACAAATGTAGGGATCCGAAGGGGTAAGTGCACTCCGATGTTTATAGCAGCAATGTCCACAATAGCCAAACTGTGGAAAGAGCCAACATGTCCATCAACAGATGAATAGATAAAGAAGAGGTGGTATATATATACAATGGAATATTATGCAGCCATCAAAAGGAATGAGATCTTGCCATTTGCAATGATGTGGATGGAACTGGAGGGTATTATGCTGAGCGAAATAAGTCAAACAGAGAAAGACATGTATCATATGACCTCACTGATATGAGGAATTCTAAATCTCAGGAAACAAACTGAGGGTTGCTGGAGTGGGGGGTGGGGTGGGAGGGATGGGGTGACTGGGTGATAGACACTGGGGAGGGTATGTGCTCTGGTAAGTGCTGTGAATTGTGCAGGACTGTTGAATCTCAGATCTGTACCTCTGAAACAAATAATGTAATATATGTTAAGAAAAAAAAAAAGAAGAAGAAGATAGCAGGAGGGGAAGAATGAAGGGGGGAAAATCGGAGGGGGAGATGAACCATGGGAGACGATGGACTATGAAAAACAAACTGAGGGTTCTAGAGGGGAGGGGGGTGGGACGATGGGTTAGCCTGGTGATGGGTATTAAAGAGGGCACGGTCTGCATGGAGCACTGGGTCTTATGCACAAACAATGAATCATGGAACACTACATCAAAACTAATGATGTAATGTATGGTGATTAACATAACAATAAAAATAAAAAATAAATAAAAATTTTAAAAAACACAAATAAGGAGGAATAGATAGGCAGAAGCCATTCATGTTCTCTTAGAGACTCCATTAAAGTGGATAAAATATCAAATTCCTCAGTAGAGGAAGAGAAAAGAGTTGTTATACAAGGATTTCTCTCCACTTCTCCCTACTCCCACAGGATCTTTTACTTCCAAAACTAATCACTGGCCATAATAAAAACAAGCAGGCCATGAATATAAATATTTACTCAATGCCTACCTAATGACTGATAAAAGACAGATAAATACCAAAGGTTTATGTCCTGCCTTCAAAGTGCTTAAAGAGAAGGAGGAAGGCAAAGCAAAGAAGTATAAGCAATATATATTCTGCATGCTAAGACAACATAGTGTATGCAGTAAAGCAGACATAGAACTGAGCAAATGGTCATTTCCCCCTTTGTGGAAAAGCCTCACAGAGGACGTTTTGCATCCTCCCAGCTTTGCAAGTTTGGCATATATTCAGAAACAAGAAGGAAGACATTCTAGCCAGAAAGAACAGTAGGCAGAGCAGTATGCTCAGAGAAGATTGGGGTATGAGGTGTAGAAGCAGTAATAAAAAGCTGATTGACCTTGCACCCTTCATTGAGCTAGGGCAAACCAGAGGAGGCAAGAGTTTGGAGGGAATGGACACAGGGAAATCTCATTTTGTGCTATTTGATGGCTCATCCTGGAAGTGCTATCTGAGAAGCACATGGAGAGAATTCAGAGTTTGGAATGCAGTTTCATGATACTAGCATATATTGCAGAAGTCATGGGAGCTGGATAAGATCATCCAGGAAGAGAAAAAGAGTGACTGGGGTTAAGAATCATTTGAAAATGAAGTAATAGAGACAGCGTGTTGACTGTCCTTTTGATGATCTTGGGGCAAAAGGTAAAGCAAGAGAATGGGCACCAGACAAGGAAGCAACATCAAGGACAGACTATTTAATGACGTCTCACACGTTTATGGGTACATCAGTCACAGAGATGATTGGTGAAAATACAGGAAGGAAACCGAAATGGACAACATCCTACATCCAACATCCTACAGAATAAAGGAAACAAATGGTATCTCAAGGATCAAACAGAATTACCACTGTGGCAAGAGCAGAGTGCAGGAGATTTCTCTGCAGTGAGGTCAGAGATGAGCCAGAGGACAGATTACACAGGGCCTTTATAGCCAGAGGAGGGAGTCTGGGTTTTACTCTAAACTTCCCAACTAAATGCAAAGGAAAGGCAGGAACTGAGGAGATTTGGTGTGACTACTATTGATAGAATGGCTTTTTAGAAGAGCAGAAATGGAGTAAGGGGACCAGCAATAGAGAGTGGTTGAGAAAGCAAAGCCTTGACTAGGTGTGGTAGGCAGAATAAGGCCCCTGCTCCATAAACATGTTTATATGCTAATCCCAGGAAGCTGTGAATGTTTCTTTACATGGTAAAAGGGACTTTACAGACGTTAAGGGTCTGGAGATAGGGTGATTATCCTGTATTATCCAAGTGGACCAAATGTAATGACAAGGATACTTACAAGAGGAGCCAAGGGGTTCAGACTCAGTGGCAGGAAAAATGATGACTGAAGAGGCTGGAGGGATGCAGGAAGAGGCCATAAGTCTAGGAAGGCAGGCAGCCTCTAGAGGCGGGGGGGGGGGGGGGGGGGAAGAAACATTCTATCTTAGAGCATCCAGAAGGGATCCTGCTCTGCTGACACCTTGATTTTAGCCCAGTAAGACTTCTGGCCCCAGAACTATAAGGTAATAAATTTGTGTTGTTTTAAGACACTAAATTAGTGGTACTTTATTACAATAGCAATAGAAAATGAGTACACAAAGTCCAAAAAAAGATAATAAAGTTAAAAGGCTAAGCTAGAAGGAATAAAAAATTGAGGTTGAAAAGTTGAAGACTGACACCTTTGAGTTTACAGCTTCTTAGATGGGAGTCCACCCAGGTGATAAACCCAAGGTCCTTGTTCACAAGTGTAATTTACTAAAGGAGCAGGAGTCAAGGTTGTTGGAACTGAAAAGGTCAAGGAACATCAGGCCTAGGAGTCATTATTAAGGTTACCCAAATAGAAGAAGAATGAGAGCATAGTTGAGAGAAGTAGAAGCAATTACATGCCAACTTCATCAATGGAGGAACAAAAGTAACTACAAATTGGTAAAGGAAACCACTGCAAATGGATAGAAACTAAAACTGTGTGGAATGAAACTCAAATGAAAAAGAAGTTTTGCATGAAAACAATTTGGAAATGTCTGTGTGAAAGTATGAAAATGTCAACACAATCACTGAGTCCTGGGATAAGGGGTTAAGGAACTCTAACTTCACAGACTAAAATGACAAAAGAACAAAAGAGATAAGAGAGGGGCGCCTGGGTGGCTCAGTCAGTTAAGCATCTGACTTTGGCTCAGGTCACGATCTTGGGGTCCTGGGATCGAGCCCTGCGTCGGGCTCCCTGCTCAGTGGGGAGTCTGCTTCTCCCTCTCCCTCTGCCCCTCCTCCTGCTCATGTTCTCTGTCAAATAAATAAATAAAACTTTTTTAAAAAATTTAAAAAGAGAGATAAGACCCAAATCAGCAGACTGTAGCATCATGGAAGCAAAGAGAAGAAAGAATACGGTGGAGACTTAAAAGTCAAGGTGGACTCCAGACCTGTCTACTGAATTTGATGAGTGGTAGAAACAGAAACCAAGTTATAATATGTTAAGAAGTGAATGCAAAGTGAGAGGGGCGGAGCAAGATGGCGGAGGAGTAGGAGA